>NC_138292.1:74542500-74655000 GCF_965601325.2 Salmo salar
ATAGAACGCGTCAGTCAAGGGTCGAATGCAATGAATGCATTCTAAATCACTAGCATCAAGACTAGCTACATAACCAACCTGGAATCAAAACAAATATCACATCAACCGACGTTGACAAAGTAATTTAACTACCTACCTAACGTTAACTAGTTAGTCAGTAGTAATCAGTCACCATTATAAACTCAATACGTAGCTAGCCAACGTTACCTAATCTAGCTTTGCCTCCGCAAGTATTCCGCATTGCACGCTAATAAAGTAGGAAGTCCCTGGCCGGCTTGGGCAAGTAGGCCGATACGGCCTCGCATTTCGCCGCAAGTGACATTAGCTCGTTAGCTAGCTAGCTACACAAACATCTAACAAATTAACGAGTGTAGACATTGTTAGCTAGCCAAGTGCAAACGATAAAGACAACACAATGACATATTATATAGCGAACGTTGGTAATTTGGCTAGTTAGCTTGTTAGTTAGGTAGCTAGTTAGTAGCTTCATGTTGAAAGTGCCGCCAAAGAAAGCCTTTACCTGGTCGCACCGATTTGTCAGATCCGTAATTGCTTTGTTAGCAGGAGCTACCGGTACCGTGGCAATGAGCATTTACAGAATGGCAGATGCAATCCAGATGTATTTAGTAGCAAAGGGTTTTGATCTCTCACTTTGTTTTTAGAGCAAAGAGATAATCCCGAACCCCCTTTCTGTTGCGATAAATAGCTCTGGCTATGTGTGAGAAATAGCTGTCATGTCAGATTCAAAAATCCACCAGCAGGTCCTTACTCGGCTTCCGTACATAGCTCAACGTTCCATACGCTTGACTAGTTTTGCCCAATCGCCGATCTGTTCACATCACACGTGATTACACTGCAACATCAGTTAGGTCAATATAATAGACAATCTTTCAACAAAGTCAAAGTCAAATTTCTATTTACATTTACCAGTGAGTGAATAGACAGTGTAAAATACAATTTTATGGCATGGAATAAACGTCTACTTTTTAATGCCATGTGGGCCGAGCAGGATGGAATCGTCTGTGGGGGGTCATCATATATTAAACAGGTGTGCGTGACAGCCAGTCAAAGTCCACCACCAAAGACAGGGAGGAGGAAGTTACAACAGGTGGACACAACAAAACCCGTCCTCTCGTCCAGGGTTTCCCAAACTCGGTCCTGGGGCCCTTCCTGGGTGCTCGTTTAGTTTTTTACCTAAGGACTACACAGCTGATTGAAATAACCAACTCATCATCAAGCTTTGGTTATTTGAATCAGCTGTGTAGTGCTAGGGCAAAAAACAAAATGTGCACACGGGGCCAGGACCGAGTTTGAAAAAACGCTGATCTAGTCTAGTGTTGTTGAGAAATAAAGCTTTTGTGGTCAAATATTTGAATATATATTTTCAGATACTGTAATACATCAAGTATGAGTCATTGACAAATGTCAATATAGAGTAACACATTACCACTTTCAAAACACAACTTTATTGGACTGTCATATCAGTAACTAAACACACAAAAACTGCTCATAATATTGACATAGATCGGAGAATACATGCATGGTCAAAGAATGTCTTTACTCGCGCTGCTGTGTAACCTTTTCTTTTAACAGTCTCACAGTCAGGAGACCCTGAATTATCGACAAAATTATCCAGGAGAAGGAGAAGAGGCAGGAGGAATGGAGGGATAGAAAAGTGGAGGGATGGAGGGCTAGAGGGAAGGAGAGAAGGCAAGACATTTTGGGGACAGAGGAGGAAGACAGGCAGGAATGAAGGGATTGTTAGTGAGAGATGGAGATGGCCAGAAGAATGAAAGTAGAATGGATAGAGCAGAGGCACGAGAGATGGGGTGATGTAGGAGGAGAGGTAGAAGAGCTGAGCAGAGGCACGAGAGATGGGGTGATGTAGGAGGAGAGGTAGAAGAGCTGAGCAGAGGCACGAGAGATGGGGTGATGTAGGAGGAGAGGTAGAAGAGCTGAGCAGAGGCACGAGAGATGGGGTGATGTAGGAGGAGAGGTAGAAGAGCTGAGCAGAGGCACGAGAGATGGGGTGATGTAGGAGGAGAGGCACGAGAGATGGGGTGATGTAGGAGGAGAGGCACGAGAGATGGGGTGATGTAGGAGGAGAGGTAGAAGAGCTGAGCAGAGTGATGAGAGATGGGGTGATGTAGGAGGAGAGGTAGAAGAGCTGAGCAGAGGCACGAGAGATGGGGTGATGTAGGAGGAGAGGTAGAAGAGCTGAGCAGAGTGATGAGAGATGGGGTGATGTAGGAGGAGAGCTAGAAGAGCTGAGCAGAGTGATGAGAGATGGGGTGATGTAGGAGGAGAGGTAGAAGAGCTGAGCAGAGGGATGAGCGATGGGGTGATGTAGGAGGAGAGCTAGAAGAGCTGAGCAGAGTGATGAGAGATGGGGTGATGTAGGAGGAGAGCTAGAAGAGCTGAGCAGAGTGATGAGAGATGGGGTGATGTAGGAGGAGAGCTAGAAGAGCTGAGCAGAGTGATGAGAGATGGGGTGATGTAGGAGGAGAGGTAGAAGAGCTGAGCAGAGTGATGAGAGATGGGGTGATGTAGGAGGAGAGGTAGAAGAGCTGAGCAGAGTGATGAGAGATGGGGTGATGTAGGAGGAGAGGTAGAAGAGCTGAGCAGAGGGATGAGCGATGGGGTGATGTAGGAGGAGAGCTAGAAGAGCTGAGCAGAGTGATGAGAGATGGGGTGATGTAGGAGGAGAGCTAGAAGAGCTGAGCAGAGTGATGAGAGATGGGGTGATGTAGGAGGAGAGGTAGAAGAGCTGAGCAGAGTGATGAGAGATGGGGTGATGTAGGAGGAGAGGTAGAAGAGCTGAGCAGAGTGATGAGAGATGGGGTGATGTAGGAGGAGAGGTAGAAGAGCTGAGCAGAGGGATGAGAGATGGGGTGATGTAGGAGGAGAGCTAGAAGAGCTGAGCAGAGGGATGAGCGATGGGGTGATGTAGGAGGAGAGCTAGAAGAGCTGAGCAGAGGGACGAGGGGATGGAGGGATGAAAATGAGAGGTGTTGGTAGTGCTCAACAGAGGGAGCTGATCTCGCTCTTGCTGCAGCCCCACTTGCAGCAGGCGTTGGAGAGGCCCACCACGACATCCCGCCCCTTCCTGTCCGTGCTGCGCAGCGCCTCTAGCACTTCCTCTGACATGGGCGAGCGAGCCAAACGACTGAACACAGCAGCGGCAGAGTCCCCCACCCTGACCTCGCCTGCCCAGCCCTGGGCCTCCAATCCTGGACGCTGCTTGCTGGCGAGGCCGGGGATGGCGTTGGAGCTCCATGGGCTGTAGGCCTCAGTCTCCTCGTCAATGGAGATGTCACCTGGAAGGAAGAGGAAGATAACATGATTTGAAGGCTTAATAGAAAAGGCTAATAGAAAAGGCTACAGGAACAACTGGTTCTCTTGCAAGGATTGATATTAGATGTTAGTCTATGGTGCTAAACGAGAGAAAACATCTCAGTATGGTTGGTCCTACAGTAGCAGACAGTTGAGTAGTCAGTCAGTCAGTCAAACAGACACGTAGGCAGACAAACATTTAGACATGCACAACAAGAGAGACTGACACACACACACACACACACACACACACACACACACACACACACACACACACACACACACACACACACACACACACACACACACACACACATGCAGGCATACATAGACAATCAATCCCACACATACACAACCACAGCCACAGGTGCACATACACATCGTCTCTCACAGACACGCACCCATCTCACCTGCATCGCCCACTCCTCTCCTCCAACGCGATCCTCCGCAGGTGAAGATGACGGCCCGTATAAACTCTCTCCCGCACAGCTTCACCCCGTAGATAGAGTTAGAGTGGCCCTCTGCAGCCTGCACCATACCCACCAGCGCCACCAACAGGCCAAACGTCAACACTGCAGCCTTCCACATGATCAGGAGCGACAGATGGAGAGAGAGAGGAAAGAGGAGTCCAAGAGAAAGAGCCTTGAAAGTGATAGCCCGGCTGCAGGTGTGGATCAGTGGTCTGGTGAAGGTTTGGTGAGTCTCTGTGTGTCTCTGTCGGTGTCTCCTTCGCTCTCACCCGGTGGTGCTGTGTGGTTCTCTTGGCGGACCCGGAACCCCTTATATAGCGAGCCCAGCCCAGCACAGCTGACTGAAGCTTTATGCGTCCTACGGAACCCTCATTTTCTACGTAGTGTACAACTTCTGAACACAGCCAATTGGATTTCCTATGGGCTCTGGTCTAAAGTAGTGCACTATACAGGGAATAGGGTTCCACTTGGGGTGCCCCATGATTATGACCAAGTCTCCCCTCTCTCTCTCTCATCCCCCTTGGCCTCAGAGTACAGCCAGATAAGAAATGACTAAGACCTGAGACCTTTAGGAGGACAATGGTCCCAATAAGAGAGGTTGCGATTCAAATGGTGTCCCTGGTTAAAAGGTCACGTCAGAGGTGTAGTCTTTAATCTAATCGTCAGCGACCTTTCAGTGTTTCCTGGTTGCTTCCAGTGTCACAACTTCGGGAACCTGCTATCTATCATGTCTGGCTAGGGATAGGATCGGGTTTTAAATGAACAAGGAGTTAGACCTACACACACATGCACTAATACTGACACATAAACAGACACACAGGAGCACATGCAATAATACTCAACTCCCCATGTCTGTCCTGTATAGAGTATTAGTTGTGAGTCTTGTGACATGGATGGATAAGGAGAAAGTAGCTATGTTTCCATTAACTTCCCTGGTGAATTTTTGTCAACATTTTAAACGTTTGAAAGTGGACAGGACAATTGCCTGCCACGATGCGGTTCTATTGAACTGTCACGTGTCGATGAAAACAGCTGGATGTAATGACTTCACGCCTTTTTTTGCAAAAACCTATGTCGAATAAAAATGATGTGGTTTGAAATGTTTCCATAATCCTATTAGGCAAATTGCGCATTAATAAAGTGACGACAGCCTGTATGCCCTGCCCACCTATATTTTACGTCTCAGGTAGCCCGCAAAAGGCAGCATGGATAGAATGCAAGAATTGACAAATATTTGCCATATTCTAATAATTCTCATGTGCCTACTTATCGCCACCATGGTCCGTGCCATGCTGTAACTTGCACTCAAGCAGGCCTAGATGATCTGAAACAATTTAATGGTGACATTAAAGGCATCCTTGAAGTCAAGAAATTCCTTGTCCTGCAAAAAAAAACGTTATTATTGTTGAATAAATGAATTTTTCAAGCGGTAGGCCTAGGCATTATAATGACATGTGGAGTAGAGCTTTATACTTAATAACATCACATGCACCGCTTACCTTCAAAATATATTCGGAAATCATAACTTATTCGAAAAACACTGTTTCCATCATCATTTGTCGCGATAAAAAAAAGTTTGATAAAAAATTTAAATCCACCTCTGTCGAACGGATACAAATGTATTCGATCTTTAAAAAATGTCTCCTACAGTACATCTGCCATTTTCCATTACATAAGTCGCAACGTTTGCTTTGTCGAATAAACTTGGGTCAATAGAAACCTGCCTATTGTCACAACAACATTTTCCTTGGCCATATATTTGACGTCACTCACTCAAGAAATGTGTTTGAGTGTGTGGGCTTGGAGGCCTATTAGGGTTAGGGTAAGGTTAGGGTAAGGTTAGGGAAGGGTTAGGGTAGGGTTAGGGTAAGGTTAGGGGTTAGGGAAAAATGGATTTTGAATGGTAATCAATTTTAGGTCCCCAGAAGGATAGTACAACATATGTTGTGTGTGTGTGTGTGTGTGTGTGAAAGGGAGAAAAGATAAAGAGATCTGTCATCATTTATTATTGTTAACATGCATTATTGACCTAATGCAACCGCAAGGCTCTCCAGAGGGTGGTGCGGTCTGCCCAACGCATCACCATCACCGGGGTCAAACTACCTGCCCTCCAGGACACCTACACCACCCGTTCTCACAGGAAGGCCAAAAAGTTCATCAAGGACAACAACCACTCGAGCCACTGCCTGTTCGCCCTGCTATCATCCAGAAGGCGAGGTAAGTACAGGTGCATCAAAGCAGGGACCGAGAGACTGAAAAACAGCTTCTATCTCAAGACCATCAGACTGTTAAACAGCCATCACTAGCACATTAGAGGCTGCTGCCTATTGGCATAGACTAGGAATCACTGGCCACTTTAATAATGGGAACACTAGTCACTTCAATAATGTTTACATATCTGGCATTACTCATCTCATATGTATATACTGTATTCTATACTATTCTACGGTATCTCATTCACTTAATAATGTTTACATATCTTGCAGTACTCATCTCATATGTATACACTGTATTCTGTACTATTCTACTGTATCTTAGTCCGTTCCGCTCTGACATCGCTCATCCATATGTATATAGTCTTAATTCATTCCTACTTAGATTTGTGTGTATTGGGTATATGTAGTGTAATTTGTTAGATATTACTTGTTAGATATTACTGCACTATCGGAGCTAGAAGCACAAGCATTTCGCTACACCCGCTGTAACATCTGCTAATCACGTGTATGTGACCAATAAAATTTGATTTGATTTAATGCAGGGGTTCTCAAATTTTTTGGGGCCAGGGATCCCTTTTGTAGTAGCAAATTCATCAGGGACCCCTCTTTGGCCAGGGTAGGCCGTCATTGTAAATAATAATTTGTTCTTAACTGACTTGCCTAGTTAAATAAAGGTTAAATAAAATAAAAAATAAACAAATAATTAAATCACAACTCGAGTGAGATTAAAATAGCCTACAAGGAGTTGTACTCTGATGTTTGCTTCCTGCAGTAGGCTACATGGCTGGACGAATCAAGTCTTGGGCCCTAGGAAAACAACATTTAAAAGGCCTCCTCTTGGCATAGGATAATGTCCTGCTATTCTACACATTTTGCCATGAGGCAGAGAAAACTTTTCATTTTTAAAGCATAAATTACAGTGCATTTTATTTATTATTATGAATGCACCAATTTGTAAGTCGCTCTGGATAAGAGCGTCTGCTAAATGACGTAAATGTAAATGTAAATATATTTTTTAAACATATTTTGAGATCTGGCTGTGGGACCCCTGCAGTACCTCCGCGGACCCCTAATGCATATGATAAATTGCTAAATTGTAAATGTAGAGCAATAATCAATTGATTGGAATAATTTCACTGACAGCGATCCAACCATTATGAGAACCAGGATCATGGCTAGAAAGGAACCATCTTTGTAAAAAAAAAAAAAAAATTGCATTCTAGCTAACCCTAATCCCTTTCCTAACCTTAACCTAATTGTCCTAACCTGCTACGTTAATTCTCCTAACCTGCTGCGTAAATTCTCCTAACCTGCTACGAAAAGTCAATTCTGACGTTAATTTGACAGAAACTGGATACATTCTAGCCATTACCCCGAGGAAATGGGAGAACCAGGGTGTTTTCCTATTACTTTTAGTGGGTAGTGAAAGTGATAGACAGAGATTGACAGCCAATCGGTTGATATAAAAATGATTGACATAAACATGCTCCAATGACATGACGACAAATGAGTGCCATCGCCCCAAAATGATCCAATCAAAGTTAAGAAGAGGGCGGGATAAAGACGGGTGGGTAGCAACAGTTGCCCGGGTGAGGACGAGGCGCCATAGTCACGGTAGTCGTGGCGACAAGAACCAAGCAACGAGAATCAACAACAACAACAACAACCAGAATCATTAAGAAACAAACTTTAACGCCAAAGCCAGGAATATTCCAGGGGGAATTTGAGGTGAATAAGCAACACCTTTATTAAACCGTCGTCTGATGTTTATGTCTGAATAATTTTGTTAAGTTGTGTAACGTTTTATTGCTTTTATCTAACGTTAAAAGGCACTAGTGTGGCAGAGATGGAATAGCACTGGTCCCAGCTAGTTGCTAACCGCTTTCCAAACGCAGACGGTTGTTATGACGATGTCAAATCTGTTATAGGAATACAAAATGGCGGGTGTTGTAATATGAGAATCTTGTACTTTTAGTTGTTCGAAATGTTTGTCGACAAAGCTTTTAACATGAAAAAACATTGTTAAACTTAGTGAACGAGGCATACTTGTCACATGTTCACGGATACTTTTGATTAGAAAATCACTTTAGATTTTCTAACTTTAAAAAAAAATCTAATCGCAAAACAGACATATGGGTCAGTGTGTGTAAACTGAAGCATAGAAACGAATGTGTCATGAAGTTGACCGTTATTTTATAGTTGTGAAAAAGTTTTCTCTCTAGTAAAAGTGATCGTCATGCCCGTAATGTGTGCCAGATCTCATGCTCTGCTGTCCTCGCCTTGGCTGTCACGCAGGGAGGGGAAGGTGGGTTGAGCCTATGGGTGGGATTGACATTACCTGAAGCCAATGGAGAAGCAATATTTAGAAGCATACACCAATGGCAACTGGAGAAAATATTATATGATATGCTAGTAGAGAAGGAGCAAGGTGCGTTTTCTGTATGCTGTTGCTATCAGAACATTGGTGTGTGTGTGTGTGTGTGTGTGTGTGTGTGTGTGTGTGTGTGTGTGTGTGTGTGTGTGTGTGTGTGTGTGTGTGTGTGTTACAGTTCATAAATCCTCATGTGGCATATTCTACTAGTGGAAACTTCTCATTGTCAAATGTATGTAATGGCATAGTTAAAGGGTCTATATGCAATCATTTCATGGGATATAAATATTCTAATAATTTGTCAGAGCTCACGCCACCCACACCTCAGTGCTTTAGACCAGGGTTTCCCAAACTCAGTCCTGGGGCCCCCTGGGTGCACGTTCTGGTTTTGGGCCTAGAACGACACAACTGATTCAAGTAACCAACTCACCATCAAGCTTTGGAAGAACCTTAATGTGCCTCAGCCTCAGACAAAATACTCACTTCCACCCTTGTTTCTGTCCACCTTTGTCAGTGTGCTTTCACAAGAGGTGAAATGAAGTGTGTTGAAAAAGGTTTGAAAGTTGTGTTGGCACAATTCTACACTGTGTGTGTGTGTGTGTGTGCGTGTGTGTGTGTGTGTGTGTGTGTGTGTGTGTGTGTGTGTGTGTGTGTGTGTGTGTGTGTGTGTGTGTGTGTGTCATAACCAACTCCTTCCCTTGTCCTTCCCCCAGAGTGGTGGTCTTGGTCCAGCTGTGGCGGTCTTGGTCCAGCTGTGGCGGTAGTCATGGCGACCCCAGGCTACACAGAAGAGCTCCAGCCAGCCCCCCAGCCCAATGCTGTCACCATAGCAACACAATCAGCCACGCCCTCCCGCTCCACGCCAACCCAGTTCAACCAGTCAGTGTCCATTGTCTCCACAACCGGACAGGACAAACTTCCTGCTGAAGCCACGCCCACCAAGGTCCAGAAGACAGTGGTTCTGGCCACGCCTTCTCAGACTCAGTTTGTTACCGCGGAGATCCAGAGTTCTGCCGTTCAGCAGAGTAACGGACAGAGTTCCACACCACAGTACATCGTAGTGACCGTTACAGGTGAGGCATTCTCACTCTCTCAGGTGAGAGTAGCTGACATGATGAAACATGTCTATTCTACCATAGCCACACTTTCCTCTCCTGACGACTGTTACCATGGTTATCTACCAGACCTGTAGGACAGGCTCTCTGAGGTCCAGGTTGGTCGCCGGGCCGGGGCTGTTCTCTGAGGTCCAGGTTGGTCTGTTCTCTGAGGTCCGGGGAGGTTGGTCTGTTCTCTGAGGTCCAGGTTGGTCTGTTCTCTGAGGTCCAGGTTGGTTAATGGTTGGTCTGTTCTCTGAGGTCCAGGTTGGTTAATGGTTGGTCTGTTCTCTGAGGTCCAGGTTGGTTAATGGTTGGTCTGTCCTCTGAGGTCCAGGTTGGTTAATGGTTGTTCTGTTCTCTGAGGTCCAGGTTGGTCTGTTCTCTGAGGTCCAGGTTGGTTAATGGTTGGTCTGTTCTCTGAGGTCCAGGTTGGTCTGTTCTCTGAGGTCCAGGTTGGTTAATGGTTGGTCTGTTCTCTGAGGTCCAGGTTGGTCTGTTCTCTGAGGTCCAGGTTGGTTAATGGTTGGTCTGTTCTCTGAGGTCCAGGTTGGCTAATGGTTGGTCTGTTCTCTGAGGTCCAGGTTGGTTAATGGTTGGTCTGTTCTCTGAGGTCCAGGTTGGTTAATGGTTGTTCTGTTCTCTGAGGTCCAGGTTGGTCTGTTCTCTGAGGTCCAGGTTGGTTAATGGTTGGTCTGTTCTCTGAGGTCCAGGTTGGCTAATGGTTGGTCTGTTCTCTGAGGTCCAGGTTGGCTAATGGTTGGTCTGTTCTCTGAGGTCCAGGTTGGCTAATGGTTGGTTTACTAACCCAGTGGAAACATAAAAGCACCATTGTAATTTAACCTGCATTAGGCCATTTAGCAGCCACTTTTATTCAAAGTAACTAACAACAGAGACATTTTAGTGGCCGCAGCGGGATTTGAACCCACAACCCTTGCCAACTGGTCCACACAGGACTACTGTTACCTGGGCTGTAGGAGGGAAATACTGGCATGTGGCTAACCTTTCTACTACTAATCTCGGAAACTCAGAACAACAATCTTGCTTAATTACATACAGTGAGGGGAAAAAAGTATTTGATCCCCTGCTGATTTTGTACGTTTGCCCAGTGACAAAGAAATTATCAGTCTATAATTTTAATGGTAGGTTTATTTGAACAGTGAGAGACAGAATAACAACAAAAAAATCCAGAAAAATGCATGTCAGAAATATTATGAATTGATTTGCATTTTAATGAGGGAAATAAGTATTTGACCCCCTCTCAATCAGAAAGATTTCTGGCTCCCAGGTGTCTTTTATACAGGTAACGAGCTGAGATTAGGAGCACACTGTTAAAGGGAGTGCTCCTAATCTCAGCTTGTTACCTGAAAAAAAGACACCTGTCCACAGAAGCAATCAATCAATCAGATTCCAAACTCTCCACCATGGCCAAGACTAAAGAGCTCTCCAAGGATGTCAGGGACAAGATTGTAGACCTACACAAGGCTGGAATGGGCTACAAGACCATCGCCAAGCAGCTTGGTGAGAAGGTGACAACAGTTGGTGCGATTATTCGCAAATGGAAGAAACACAAAAGAACTATCAATCTCCCTCGGCCTGGGGCCCCATGCAAGATCTCACCTCGTGGAGTTGCAATGATCATGAGAACGGTGAGGAATCAGCCCAGAACTACACGGGAGGATCTTGTCAATGATCTCAAGGCAGCTGGGACCATAGTCACCAAGAAAACAATTGGTAACACACTACGCCGTGAAGGACTGAAATCCTGCAGCGCCCGCGAGGTCCCCCTGCTCAAGAAAGCACATATACATGCCCGTCTGAAGTTTGCCAATGAACATCTGAATGATTCAGAGAACAACTGGGTGAAAGTGTTGTGGTCAGATGAGACCAAAATGGAGCTCTTTGGCATCAACTCAACTCGCCGTGTTTGGAGGAGGAGGAATGCTGCCTTTGACCCCAAGAACACCATCCCCACCGTCAAACATGGAGGTGGAAACATTATGCTTTGGGGGTGTTTTTCTGCTAAGGGGCCAGGACAACTTCACCGCATCAAAGGGACGATGGACAGGGCCATGTACCGTCAAATCTTGGGTGAGAACCTCCTTCCCTCAGCCAGGGCATTGAAAATGGGTCGTGGATGGGTATTCCAGCATGACAATGACCCAAAACACACGGCCAAGGCAACAAAGGAGTGGCTCAAGAAGAAGCACATTAAGGTCCTGGAGTGGCCTAGCCAGTCTCCAGACCTTAATCCCATAGAAAATCTGTGGAGGGAGCTGAAGGTTCGAGTTGCCAAACGTCAGCCTCGACACCTTAATGATTTGGAGAAGATCTGCAAAGAGGAGTGGGACAAAATCCCTCCTGAGATGTGTGCAAACCTGGTGGCCAACTACAAGAAACATCTGACCTCTGTGATTGCCAACAAGGGTTTTGCCACCAAGTACTAAGTCATGTTTTGCAGAGGGGTCAAATACTTATTTCCCTCATTACAATGCAAATCAATTTATAACATTTTTGACATGCGTTTTTATGGATTTTTTTGCTGTTATTCTGTCTCTCACTGTTCAAATAAACCTACCATTAAAATTCTAGCCTGTTCGTTTCTTTCTCAGTGGGCAAACGTACAAAATCAGCAGGGGATCAAATATTTTTTCCCTCACTGTAGATGCTGGATTAAGTTTTGTCCACGAGAGAATTCTACTACCTACCATCAGTAGGCCTGCATGCTACAGTCTTTAGTACAGATATACACAGGACGTTTGTATACGATTAAAATAATAATCATAATTTAAAAACACAATTCTACCACATGTGGATATACACTGTATTTAAAATCATTGAGGACAACTCCGTAATGTTTTAACAATGTATTTCCATTGTAATCCCAAAGTGTACTGTAAAGTTGCCAGACTAGTTGACCAGCCATACTGTGTGTTGTGTAGTTTTTTTGCATGGTGTCTATTAGTAGATTAGCAGCAGCAGCTAACCTGTCAGCCTGGCAGGGTGTTAGTATCAGGTAACACTAGTGTAGCCTGGCCTGCTCCACTCACACCACACACACACACACACACACACACACACACACACACACACACACACACACACTGGAACTAGAGACAGATCTCTGTCTGTCTGTCTGTCTGTCTGTCTGTCTGTCTGTCTGTCTGTCTGTCTGTCTGTCTGTCTGTCTGTCTGTCTGTCTGTCTGTCTGTCTGTCTGTCTGTCTGTCTGTCTGTCTGTCTGTCTGTCTGTCTGTCTGTCTGTCTGTCTGTCTGTCTGTCTGTTCAATTCAATTTAAGGGGTTTTATTGGCATGGGAAACATATGTTAACGTTGCCAAAGCAAGTGAAGTAGATCATTTACAAAAGTGAAATAAACAATACAAATGGATGGATCACCATATTATATGAACAGTAATAAAACACAAAAGTCAACATCTATCTCTGTCCACCCTCCCTCTCTTCCCTCCACCCTCCCTCTCTTCCCTCCACCCTCCCTCTCTTCCCTCCACCCTCCCTCTCTTCCCTCCACCCCTCCCTCTCTTCCCTCCACCCCTCCCTCTCTTCCCTCCACCCTCCCTCTCTTCCCTCCACCCCTCCCTCTCTTCCCTCCACCCTCCCTCTCTTCCCTCCACCCCTCCCTCTCTTCCCTCCACCCCTCCCTCTCTTCCCTCCACCCTCCCTCTCTTCCCTCCACCCTCCCTCTCTTCCCTCCACCCCTCCCTCTCTTCCCTCCACCCTCCCTCTCTTCCCTCCACCCCTCCCTCTCTTCCCTCCACCCCTCCCTCTCTTCCCTCCACCCTCCCTCTCTTCCCTCCACCCCTCCCTCTCTTCCCTCCACCCTCCCTCTCTTCCCTCCACCCCTCCCTCTCTTCCCTCCACCCTCCCTCTCTTCCCTCCACCCTCCCTCTCTTCCCTCCACCCCTCCCTCTCTTTCTTCCATCTCTTCCCTCCACCCCTCCCTCTCTTCCCTCCACCCTCCCTCTCTTCCCTCCCTCCACCCTCCCTCACTTCCCTCCCTCTCTTCCCTCCACCCTCCCTCTCTTCCCTCCCTCCACCCCTCCCTCTCTTCCCTCCACCCCTCCCTCTCTTCCCTCCACCCCTCCCTCTCTTTCCTCCCTCTCTTCCCTCCACCCCTCCCTCTCTTTCCTCCCTCTCTTCCCTCCACCCCTCCCTCTCTTCCCTCCACCCCTCCCTCTCTTCCCTCCACCCTCCCTCTCTTCCCTCCCTCCACCCTCCCTCACTTCCCTCCATCTCTTCCCTCCACCCCTCCCTCTCTTCCCTCCACCCCTCCCTCTATCTCCTCTCGTGATACCTGTGTTTATATAATGGGGGGATTGTTCCCTCCATCTAGGGAGATTAGCTGTCCAAGGCCTCCCTCTGCCTGCCTCATATATAAGGATGGAGAGATGGCCAGTCCTCTGTCCTCTCTCCATCTCTCTATCCGTCTGTCCTAAGAGCTATGTTCTACAGTAACTGCTGTTATAGTTTGGAGACAGAGTATCGTGAGTACTGCTTTATTATGTGGATGTTGTTGATGATTTGATATTTAATGAAGTTGTAGACATAATCTCATGTTGTTTATCTTCCTCCCATCCGTCCTCTCTTCCTCTGTCCTCTCTTCCTCCTGCCACTCTTTATCTTTCTCTCTTCCTCTGTCCTCTCTTCCTCCTGCCACTCTTTATCTTTCTCTCTTCCTCTGTCCTCTCTTCCTCCTGCCACTCTATCTTTCTCTCTCTTCCTCCGTCCTCTCTTCCTCTGTCCTCTCTTCCTCCTGCTTCTCTTTATCTTTCTCTCTCTACCTCCTGCTTCTCTTTATCTTTCTCTCTCTTCCTCCTGCTTCTCTTTATCTTTCTCTCTCTACCTCCTGCTTCTCTTTATCTTTCTCTCTCTTCCTCCTGCTTCTCTTTATCTTTCTCTCTTCCTCCTGCTTCTCTTTATCTTTCTCTCTTTCTCCTGCTTCTCTTTATCTTTCTCTCTCTTCCTCCTGCTTCTCTTTATCTTTCTCTCTTCCTCCTGCTTCTCTTTATCTTTCTCTCTCTTCCTCCTGCTTCTCTTTCTTTCTCTCTGTTTCTCCTGCTTCTCTTTATCTTTCTCTCTGTTTCTCCTGCTTCTCTTTATCTTTCTCTCTTTCTCCTGCTTCTCTTTATCTTTCTCTCTTCCTCCTGCCACTCTTTATCTTTCTCTCTTCCTCTGTCCTCTCTTCCTCCTGCCACTCTATCTTTCTCTCTCTTCCTCCGTCCTCTCTTCCTCTGTCCTCTCCTCCTCCTGCTTCTCTTTATCTTTCTCTCTTCCTCCTGCTTCTCTTTATCTTTCTCTCTCTACCTCCTGCTTCTCTTTATCTTTCTCTCTCTTCCTCCTGCTTCTCTTTATCTTTCTCTCTTCCTCCTGCTTCTCTTTATCTTTCTCTCTCTTCCTCCTGCTTCTCTTTCTTTCTCTCTGTTTCTCCTGCTTCTCTTTATCTTTCTCTCTTTCTCCTGCTTCTCTTTATCTTTCTCTCTCTTCCTTCTGCTTCTCTTTATCTTTATCTTTCTCTCTGTTCCTCCTGCTTCGCTTTCTTTCCATCTGTTTCCCCTTGCTTCTCTTTATCTTTCTCTCTTTCTCCTGCTTCTCTTTATCTTTCTCTCTCTATTCCCCTTTACTGTTTTCCACCGATTCTCTCTCTCGCACTCATCGCATCTCTCTCTCGTCTCTCCCTCTCTCTGTGTGTCTCTGTCTCTCTCTCCTTCTCTCTCTCCATAGAGGGCTCTCTCCATTCTAGTGACAGTGTATCAGACTCCAGTCCTCCAGTAGTAGTGGTTCAGACAGGGGTCCCCACCCAGGTAGTACAGCAGACCACCCAACAGGTACGCTACAGACACACACACCTGCACGTACACACACACCTGACGCACACCAGACACACAGAGGGCGAGTGGTTTAGACATTGTCTCCAACAGCCAAGAGTGGAAGGCAGCACAATGTCAACAAGCTATAGTCTATACACATCACACATGGGGTAATACACACACACACAGCACTGTAGCATTTGAGAGAGTATCAGTAAGAATCAGTAACAGATGTAACGTTGCGAGAGAGAGAGAGAGAGAGAGATCCCTCATTCCATCTCCAAAAGCAGCCCTTCCTTCCCTCCTCTCTTCCTTCCCTCTGTCTTGTTCCACCTCATGATGCTCTACGCATCAGCTGCAACACTCAGAGTAGGGGAGGGAGAGAGAGAAGAGTGATGGGGCGAAGGTTTCTGAAAGAGAAGAAGGAGGGAGGGAGGGGAGGGAGGAGAGGAAGAGCGAGGGAGGGAGGAGAGGAAGAGAGAGGGAGGAGAGGAAGAGCGAGGGAGGGAGGAGAGGAAGAGCGAGGGAGGAGAGGAGAGGAAGAGCGAGGGAGGGAGGAGAGGAAGAGGGAGGGAGGGAGGAGAGGAAGAGAGAGGGAGGGGAGAGAGGGAGGAAGAGAGAGGGAGGGAGAGAGGAGAGTAGAGGAGAGAGGAGAGTAGAGGAGAGAGTGATAGAGGAGAGAGTGATAGAGGAGAGAGTGATAGAGGAGAGAGTGATAGAGGAGAGAGTGATAGAGAAGTTAATATGAATTCTCCTGAGACTATTAAATGAATGAGTGAGTTGTTTCTCTCTGTAGGTGCAGCAGCAGCATGTTTACTCCAGTCAGGTTCAGTATGTGGAGGGGGAGGACTCTTCTTACACCACCTCTACCATGTGAGTGGTACACACACACACACACACCCTTCATACCATGGAGACATGTTCTATATATCGTGTTTTACAGATTTGTATTATTTTCTCTCTCCTTCCCATCTCTTCTTCTCTCCCTCTGTCTCTCCCTCTGTCTCTCCCTCCAGTCGTTCTGGCAGCTACCCGTACTCCGACTCCCCCCTCTACTCCCAGACCCCTCCCTCTTCCTCCTCTTCCTACTACGAATCCACGCCCACCTCGGGGTCACAGGTCACTAACTCCGTGACTTCACAGTCAGTCTCTGTCACCGCGGCAACGGGAGGAGGTGGGAGTGGTTACGTCATCCAGGGCGGGTACGTATTGGGAGGTGGGGGCAGCGGAGGAGGAAACTACTCCAGTCACAACACCAGAGCAGCCCCTGCCACAGTGAGTGGGGGGAGGGGGGGGGGGGGGGGTGTAAATAGTAACACCACTCTTGTTTGTGCATGTTGATTTGGACAAATCGCTCTAGTCTAAAGCTATCTTCCCTCCCTCCCTCCCTCCTCCAGGTACAGTGGCTGCTAGATAACTACGAGGGTGCAGAGGGGGTCAGTCTGCCTCGCTGTACCCTCTACTGCCACTACCTCTTACACTGTCAGGAACACAAACTAGAACCTGTCAACGCTGCCTCCTTCGGCAAGCTCATCAGATCTGTCTTCATGGGGCTGAGGACCAGACGCCTGGGCACACGGTATGTACACTATACAACACACACGTCTATACAACACACACGTCTATACAACACACACGTCTATATAACACACACGCCTATATAACACACACGCCTATAGATACACACACGTCTATACAACACACACTATAGATACACACACGCCTATATAACACACACGTCTATATAACACACACGCCTACAGTTGAAGTCTGAAGTTTACATACACCTTAGCCAAATACATTTAAACTCAGTTTTTCACAATTCCTGACATTTAATCCTAGTAAAAATTCCCTGTCTTTGGTCAGTTAGGATCACCACTTTATTTTATGAATGTGAAATGTCAGAATAATAGTAGAGAGAATGATTTATTTCAGCTTTTATTTCTTTCATCACATTCCCAGTGGGTCAGAAGTTTACATACACTCAATTAGTATTTGGTAGCATTGCCTTTAAATTGTTTAACTTGGGTCAAACATTTCGGGTAGCTTTTTCACAAGCTTCCCACAATATGTTGGGTGAATTTTGGCCTATTCCTCCTGACAGAGCTGGTGTAACTGAGTCAGGTTTGTAGGCCTCCTTGCTCGCACACGCTTTTTCAGTTCTGCCCCAAAAATGTCTATAGGATTGAGGTCAGGGCTTTGTGATGGCCACTCCACTACCTTGACTTTGTTGTCCTTAATCCATTTGGCCACAACTTTGGAAGTATGCTTGGGGTCATTGTCCATTTGGAAGACCCATTTGCGACCAAGCTTTAACTTCCTGACTGATGTCTTGAGATGTTGCTTCAAAATATCCACATAATTTTCCTACCTCATGATGCCATCTATTTTGTGAAGTACACCAGTCCCACCTGCAGCAAAGCATCCCCACAACATGATGCTGCCACCCCCGTGCTTCACGGTTGGGATGGTGTTCTTTGGCTTGCAAGCCTCCCCCTTTTTCCTCCAAACATAACAATGGTCATTATGGCCAAACAGTTCTATTTTTGTTTCATCAGACCAGAGGACATTTCTCCAAAAAGTACGATCTTTGTCCTCATGTGCAGTTGGAAACCATAGTCTGGCTTTTTAATGGCGGGTTTGGAGCAGTGGGTTCTTCCTTGCTGAGCGGCCTTTCAGGTTATGTCGATATAGGGCTTGTTTTACTGTGGATATACAGTGGGGCAAAAAAGTATTTAGTCAGCCACCAATTGTGCAAGTTCTCCCACTTAAAAAGATGAGAGGCCTGTAATTTTCATCATAGGTACACTTCAACTATGACAGACAAAATGAGAAAAAAAAATCCAGAAAATCACATTGTAGGATTTTTAATGAATTTATTTACAAATTATGGTGGAAAATAAACTTTTGTTATTGACCAAATACTTATCTCAATACTTTGTTATATACCCTTTGTTGGCAATGACACAGGTCAAACGTTTTCTGTAAGTCTTCACAAGGTTTTCACACTGTTGCTGGTATTTTGGCCCATTCCTCCATGCAGATCTCCTCTAGAGCAGTGATGTTTTGGGGCTGTCGCTGGGCAACACGGACTTTCAACTCCCTCCAAAGATTTTCTATGGGGTTGAGATCTGGAGACTGGCTAGGCCACTCCAGGACCTTGAAATGCTTCTTACGAAGCCACTCCTTCGTTGCCCGGGTGGTGTGTTTGGGATCATTGTCATGCTGAAAGACCCAGCCACTTTTCATCTTCAATGCCCTTGCTGATGGAAGGAGGTTTTCACTCAAAATCTCACGATACATGGCCCCATTCATTCTTTCCTTTACACGGATCAGTCGTCCTGGCCCCTTTGCAGAAAAACAGCCCCAAAGCATGATGTTTCCACCCCCATGCTTCACAGTAGGTATGGTGTTCTTTGGATGCAACTCAGCATTCTTTGTCCTCCAAACACAACGAGTTGAGTTTTTACCAAAAAGTTATATTTTGGTTTCATCTGACTGTATGACATTCTCCCAATCCTCTTCTGGATCATCCAAATGCTCTCTAGCAAACTTCAGATGGGCCTGGACACGTCTGGCACTGCAGGATTTGAGTCCCTGGCGGCGTAGTGTGTTACTGATGGTAGGCTTTGTTACTTTGGTCCCAGCTCTCTGCAGGTCATTCACTAGGTCCCCCCCGTGTGGTTCTGGGATTTTTGCGCACCGTTCTTGTGATAATTTTGACCCCACGGGGTGAGATCTTGCGTGGAGCCCCAGATCGAGGGAGATTATCAGTGGTCTTGTATGTCTTCCATTTCCTAATAATTGCTCCCACAGTTGATTTCTTCAAACCAAGCTGCTTACCTATTGCAGATTCAGTCTTCCCAGCCTGGTGCAGGTCTACAATTTTGTTTCTGGTGTCCTTTGACAGCTCTTTGGTCTTGGCCATAGTGGAGTTTGGAGTGTGACTGTTTGAGGTTGTGGACAGGTGTCTTTTATACTGATAACAAGTTCAAACAGGTGCCATTAATACAGGTAACGAGTGGAGGACAGAGGAGCCTCTTAAAGAAGTTTCAGGTCTGTGAGAGCCAGAAATCTTGCTTGTTTGTAGGTGACCAAATACTTATTTTCCACCATAATTTGCAAATAAATTCATGAAAAATCCTACAATGTGATTTTCTGGATTCTTTTTCGCATTTTGTCTGTCATAGTTGACGTGTACCTATGATGAAAATTACAGGCCTCTCTCATCTTTTTAAGTGGGAGAACTTGCACAATTGGTGGCTGACTAAATACTTTTTGTACCTGTTTCCTCCAGCATCTTCACAAGGTCCTTTGCTGTTGTTCTGGGATTGATTTGCACTTTTCGCACCGAAGTACGTTCATCTCTAGGAGACAGAAAACGTCTCCTTCCTGAGCGGTATGACGGCTGCGTGGTCCCATGGTGTTTATACTTGCGTACTATTGTTTGTACAGATGAACGTGGTACCTTCAGGCATTTGGAAATTGCTCCCAAGGAGGAACCAGACTTGTGGACGTCTCCAATTTGTTTTCTGAGGTCTTGGCTGATTTCTTTTGATTTTCCCATGATGTCAAGCAAAGAGGCACTGAGTTTGAAGGTAGGCCTTGAAATACATCCACAGGTACACCTCCAATTGACTCAAATGATGTCAATTAGCCTATCAGAAGCTTCTAAAGCCATGACATCATTTTCTGGAATTTTCCAAGCTGTTTAAAGGCACAGTCAACTTAGTCTATGTTAACTTCTGACCCACTGGAATTGTGATACAGTGAATTATAAGTGAAATAATCTGTCTGTAAACAATTGTTGGAAAAATGACTTGTGTCAAGCACAAAGTAGATGTCCTAACCGACTTGCCAAAACTATAGTTTGTTAACAGTCAACCTACCTCAATCTAACTATGTCATCCCCATATTGTTTTTATTTACTTTTCTGCTCTTTTGCACACCATCATCTGCTCATCTGTCACTCCAGTGTTAATTTGCTGAATTGTAATTACTTCGCTACTATGGTCTATTTATTGCCTTACCTCCTCACACCATTTGCACACACTGTATATAGACTTTCTATTTTTCTATTGTGTTATTGACTGTACATTTGTTTATTCCATGTGTAACTCTGTGTTGTTGTTTGTGTCACACTGCTTTGCTTTATCTTGGCCAGGTCGCAGTTGTAAATGAGAACTTGTTCTCAACTGGCCTACCTGGTTAAATAAAGGTGAAATAAATAAATATGAAAAAAAGAACAAGAAATTTGTGGAGTGGTTGAAAAACGCGTTTTAATGACTCCAACATAAGTGGATGTAAACTTCCGACTTCAACTGTATATAACACACACCCGTCTGGTATAACACACCTGTTCCATAGTGGCAGCTGCTGTAATTGTCATGTAATAATAAGGTGACTGTGTTCTCAGAGGGAACTCTAAGTACCACTACTATGGTCTTCGTATCAAGGCCACCTCCTCTCTGCTCCGTCTGATAGACGACCACCAGCACCTAGCCTTGAGACAGCAACCCTTCTCTCAGAAACACAGGTAGGGGGTGTCTGTGTCTTCCAGTCTCTCTCTCTCTCTCTCTCTCTCTCTTTTGTCTCTCTTTTGACAGCTGTTCTGTCCAATAGGATAAAGCCGGTTCTGAAGGTGGAGGGCATGTCCAATGGGATGTCTCTGGGGGCGGGGCAGCAGCAGGGGGCAGGGCTCAGTGACATCTCAGCTCAGGTGCAACAATACCAGCAGTTCCTGGGTGAGTGGACAGGGACTAGGTACACACACACACACACACACACACACAGAGGAGCAGAATAGCCTATCATCTGTCAGACAGCTTGAGAGCAGTTCCTCAAAAAGAGGGTACTGGAGTGAAACGTGCTGTTGGAAACCCAGCCAATGGTACTGGAGTGAAACGTGCTGTTGGAAGCCCAGCCAATGGTACTGGAGTGAAACGTGCTGTTGGAAGCCCAGCCATTGTGCAACACAACCATTCTAAATGCAGTTGGGTGTTAACAGTTTTGATGGCCCTGATAGTAATTAAAGTGTGTCTCCCATTCGCCATTCGAGTGCCTAGGCTTTAGTTAACGCTAGGCAGGCTGTCAGCGCGTCACACACCACTTTGCACTAGAATTGTTTGAAACCTGAATGTTTTACTTTACTTCAATTTACTTCAACTTACTTCAGAGTAGCCTTGTCAAAATTATTAGAAATGTGGAGGCAATTATTTTATAAAGACTTCCTGATGTCGTTAACCAGCATTTCTCTCCTGTTCTATTGGTTTTCACACCAACTTTCTTCCGTTGCCCAGAAGTCAAAGCCACCATCCTAGTCATATTATCATCCATCCTAGTCATATTATCATCCGACCTAGTCATTATCATCCGTCCTAGTCATATTAATATCCGTCCTAGTCATCCCATCCTAGTCATATTATCATCCACCCTAGTCGTATTATCATCCGTCCTAGTCGTATTATCATCCGTCCTAGTCGTATTAATATCCACCCTAGTCGTATTAATATCCGTCCTAGTCGTATTATCATCCGTCCTAGTCGTATTATCATCCGTCCTAGTCGTATTAATATCCGTCCTAGTCGTATTAATATCCGTCCTAGTCGTATTAATATCCGTCCTAGTCGTATTAATATCCGTCCTAGTCGTATTAATATCCGTCCTAGTCGTATTAATATCCACCCTAGTCGTATTAATATCCGTCCTAGTCGTATTATCATCCGTCCTAGTCGTATTATCATCCGTCCTAGTCGTATTAATATCCGTCCTAGTCGTATTATCATCCGTCCTAGTCGTATTAATATCCGTCCTAGTCGTATTAATATCCGTCCTAGTCGTATTATCATCCGTCCTAGTCGTATTAATATCCGTCCTAGTCGTATTAATATCCGTCCTAGTCGTATTAATATCCGTCCTAGTCGTATTAATATCCGTCCTAGTCGTATTATCATCCGTCCTAGTCGTATTAATATCCGTCCTAGTCGTATTAATATCCGTCCTAGTCGTATTAATATCCGTCCTAGTCGTATTAATATCCGTCCTAGTCGTATTAATATCCGTCCTAGTCGTATTAATATCCGTCCTAGTCGTATTAATATCCGTCCTAGTCGTATTATCATCCGTCCTAGTCGTATTATCATCCGTCCTAGTCGTATTAATATCCGTCCTAGTCGTATTAATATCCGTCCTAGTCGTATTATCATCCGTCCTAGTCGTATTAATCATCCGTCCTAGTCGTATTATCATCCGTCCTAGTCGTATTAATATCCGTCCTAGTCGTATTAATATCCGTCCTAGTCGTATTAATATCCGTCCTAGTCGTATTAATATCCGTCCTAGTCGTATTAATATCCGTCCTAGTCGTATTAATATCCGTCCTAGTCGTATTAATATCCGTCCTAGTCGTATTAATATCCGTCCTAGTCGTATTATCATCCGTCCTAGTCGTATTATCATCCGTCCTAGTCGTATTAATATCCGTCCTAGTCGTATTAATCATCCGTCCTAGTCGTATTAATATCCGTCCTAGTCGTATTATCATCCGTCCTAGTCGTATTATCATCCGTCCTAGTCGTATTATCATCCGTCCTAGTCGTATTAATCATCCGTCCTAGTCGTATTAATATCCGTCCTAGTCGTATTAATATCCGTCCTAGTCGTATTAATATCCGTCCTAGTCGTATTAATATCCGTCCTAGTCGTATTAATATCCGTCCTAGTCGTATTAATATCCGTCCTAGTCGTATTATCATCCGTCCTAGTCGTATTAATATCCGTCCTAGTCGTATTATCATCCGTCCTAGTCGTATTAATATCCGTCCTAGTCGTATTAATATCCGTCCTAGTCGTATTATCATCCGTCCTAGTCGTATTATCATCCGTCCTAGTCGTATTATCATCCGTCCTAGTCGTATTATCATCCGTCCTAGTCGTATTATCATCCGTCCTAGTCGTATTATCATCCGTCCTAGTCGTATTAATATCCGTCCTAGTCGTATTAATATCCGTCCTAGTCGTATTAATATCCGTCCTAGTCGTATTATCATCCGTCCTAGTCGTATTAATATCCGTCCTAGTCGTATTAATATCCGTCCTAGTCGTATTAATATCCGTCCTAGTCGTATTAATATCCGTCCTAGTCGTATTAATATCCGTCCTAGTCATCCCATCCTAGTCATATTATCATCCACTCCTAGTCGTATTATCATCCGTCCTAGTCGTATTAATATCCGTCCTAGTCGTATTAATATCCGTCCTAGTCGTATTATCATCCGTCCTAGTCGTATTATCATCCGTCCTAGTCGTATTAATATCCGTCCTAGTCGTATTATCATCCGTCCTAGTCGTATTATCATCCGTCCTAGTCGTATTATCATCCGTCCTAGTCGTATTATCATCCGTCCTAGTCGTATTATCATCCGTCCTAGTCGTATTATCATCCGTCCTAGTCGTATTAATATCCGTCCTAGTCGTATTAATATCCGTCCTAGTCGTATTAATATCCGTCCTAGTCGTATTAATATCCGTCCTAGTCGTATTAATATCCGTCCTAGTCGTATTAATATCCGTCCTAGTCGTATTAATCATCCGTCCTAGTCGTATTAATATCCGTCCTAGTCGTATTAATATCCGTCCTAGTCGTATTAATATCCGTCCTAGTCGTATTATCATCCGTCCTAGTCGTATTAATATCCGTCCTAGTCGTATTAATATCCGTCCTAGTCGTATTAATATCCGTCCTAGTCGTATTATCATCCGTCCTAGTCGTATTATCATCCGTCCTAGTCGTATTATCATCCGTCCTAGTCGTATTATCATCCGTCCTAGTCGTATTATCATCCGTCCTAGTCGTATTAATATCCGTCCTAGTCGTATTAATATCCGTCCTAGTCGTATTAATATCCGTCCTAGTCGTATTAATATCCGTCCTAGTCGTATTAATATCCGTCCTAGTCGTATTATCATCCGTCCTAGTCGTATTAATATCCGTCCTAGTCGTATTAATATCCGTCCTAGTCGTATTAATATCCGTCCTAGTCGTATTATCATCCGTCCTAGTCGTATTAATATCCGTCCTAGTCGTATTAATATCCGTCCTAGTCGTATTAATATCCGTCCTAGTCGTATTAATATCCGTCCTAGTCGTATTATCATCCGTCCTAGTCGTATTAATATCCGTCCTAGTCGTATTATCATCCGTCCTAGTCGTATTATCATCCGTCCTAGTCGTATTATCATCCGTCCTAGTCGTATTAATATCCGTCCTAGTCGTATTATCATCCGTCCTAGTCGTATTAATATCCGTCCTAGTCGTATTATCATCCGTCCTAGTCGTATTATCATCCGTCCTAGTCGTATTATCATCCGTCCTAGTCGTATTAATATCCGTCCTAGTCGTATTATCATCCGTCCTAGTCGTATTATCATCCGTCCTAGTCGTATTATCATCCGTCCTAGTCGTATTATCATCCGTCCTAGTCGTATTAATATCCGTCCTAGTCGTATTAATATCCGTCCTAGTCGTATTATCATCCGTCCTAGTCGTATTAATATCCGTCCTAGTCGTATTAATATCCGTCCTAGTCGTATTATCATCCGTCCTAGTCGTATTATCATCCGTCCTAGTCGTATTATCATCCGTCCTAGTCGTATTATCATCCGTCCTAGTCGTATTATCATCCGTCCTAGTCGTATTAATATCCGTCCTAGTCGTATTAATATCCGTCCTAGTCATCCCATCCTAGTCGTATTATCATCCGTCCTAGTCGTATTATCATCCGTCCTAGTCGTATTAATATCCGTCCTAGTCGTATTAATATCCGTCCTAGTCGTATTATCATCCGTCCTAGTCGTATTATCATCCGCCCTAGTCGTATTATCATCCGTCCTAGTCGTATTAATATCCGTCCTAGTCGTATTAATATCCGTCCTAGTCGTATTATCATCCGTCCTAGTCGTATTAATATCCGTCCTAGTCGTATTAATATCCGTCCTAGTCGTATTAATATCCGTCCTAGTCGTATTAATATCCGTCCTAGTCGTATTAATATCCGTCCTAGTCGTATTATCATCCGTCCTAGTCGTATTAATATCCGTCCTAGTCGTATTAATATCCGTCCTAGTCGTATTAATATCCGTCCTAGTCGTATTAATATCCGTCCTAGTCGTATTAATATCCGTCCTAGTCGTATTATCATCCGTCCTAGTCGTATTAATATCCGTCCTAGTCGTATTAATATCCGTCCTAGTCGTATTATCATCCGTCCTAGTCGTATTAATATCCGTCCTAGTCGTATTATCATCCGTCCTAGTCGTATTATCATCCGTCCTAGTCGTATTATCATCCGTCCTAGTCGTATTATCATCCGTCCTAGTCGTATTATCATCCGTCCTAGTCGTATTAATATCCGTCCTAGTCGTATTAATATCCGTCCTAGTCGTATTAATATCCGTCCTAGTCGTATTAATATCCGTCCTAGTCGTATTAATATCCGTCCTAGTCGTATTATCATCCGTCCTAGTCGTATTATCATCCGTCCTAGTCGTATTATCATCCGTCCTAGTCGTATTATCATCCGTCCTAGTCGTATTATCATCCGTCCTAGTCTTATTATCATCCGTCCTAGTCATTCCAATTCACCGAAATGTGCATCACTATCTCACACACACACACACACACACACACACACACACACACACACACACACACACACACACACACACACACACACACACACACACAGTAACAAGAATGCCTCCGTAAATAATGGAATAAACATAGCTAGGAAACATACTAAACCAATGTGAAGCACACAGATAAACACATTGTAAATCATCAACATGTAATTCCACAACAATGTAAACGTTGTTGTTGTCCAGACGCGTCGCGGGCGCTGCCCGAGTTCCCAGAGTTGGATCTGCAGGACAGACCTCTTCCTGACGGGATCATTCCAGAACACATCGCAGCCTTCCAACAGCTCTACAGGGAACACTGTGAGGTATACAGTCTACTACGCACTGCTGGCTTATGGCAGTCTTATGAAGTGTTGTGCCTATTATGTAGGGCTATGTCTGTCTTGATTCAACTAACGATAACGATGGTGAGTTGAGAAGTTGAATCAGGTGTGTTAGTTCCAGGACCAGGATTGTGTTAGCACTGTGTTAGCACTGTGTTAGTCTATTGTAGTGTAATGAAAATGTATGAAAATATTATGTAGTGTTTATGTCTGTCTTATGCAGTGCTTTGTCAGTCTAATGTAGTGTTATGTCTGTCTAATGTATTTCTATCTCTGTCTAATGTAGTGCTTTGTCTAATGTAGGTCTATATCCTGTTATGTGGGTCAAATGTCATGTTATGTTAGTCTAATGTAGTGTTATGACTTTCTATCTTTCATGTCTGTTAAAATACTATGTCAGTCTACAGGTGTTATGTCAGTCTAATGTAGTGTAATGTCAGACAAACGTAGTGTTTTATCATTCTAACGTAGTGCTATGTCAGTCTCACGTAGTGCTATGTCATGTCTGTGCAGGCCATTCTGGATGTGATGGTGAACCTGCAGTTCACTCTGGTGGAGACGCTGTGGAAAACCTTCTGGAGGTTCAGCGAGAGCATCGACGCAGACACACTCGGCGTGTGAGTGAAACACACACACACACACACACACACACACACACACGTTCTACATGTCACACATTACATTATAACACATAGAATCTAACAAATATTGTGTGTGTGTGTGTGTGTGTGTGTGCGTGTGCCTTCAGTCATGGTGAGTCAGAGGAGCGTCTACCTAAGTGGTACCTGGTGGTGCTGTGTAAGTACCAGCCAGTTGTTCACTGGACCAGAGACTGTGATAACACACTGTACCAGGCGCTGGTGGAGATCCTCATCCCTGACGTATTACGACCCATCCCCAGTGAGTTATGAGACATGACATTAGGTCTTCATAACATGACATTAGAGCTACATGACAGAGCTGCACAACATGCCATTAGAGCTACATAACATGCCATTAGAGCTGCACAACATGCCATTAGAGCTGCACAACATGCCATTAGAGCTGCACAACATGCCATTAGAGCTGCACAACTTGACATTAGAGCTACACAACTTGACATTAGAGCCACACAACTTGACATTAGAGCCACACAACTTGACATTAGTCACATAACTTGACATTAGAGCTACATAACATGACAGAGCTGCACAACTTGACATTAGAGCCACATGACATGACATTAGAGCTACACAACATGACCTTAGAGCTACATGACATTAGAGCTACATAACACTAAATTACAGTACATGTACTTTACTCTGTCATGTATATTCATCTCCCTCCCTCTCTCTCTGTCAGGTGCCTTAACTCAGGCCATCCGTAACTTTGCCAAGAGTCTAGAGAGCTGGCTGACAAGCGCCATGATGAACATACCAGAGGAGATGGTCCGTATCAAGGTGTGATCTCTCACACACACACACACACACACACACACAATACAAACACTCTTCCACAAAACTACATTCCCTCTCCCTTCCCCCTCCTCCCCTCCTCCTCTCTCCCGTCTCCTCCTCTCCTCCAGGTGGTGTGTGCGGGAGCGTTTGCCCAGACGCTGCGTCGCTACACCAGTCTCAACCACCTGGCCCAGGCAGCCAGGGCCGTCCTCCAGAACACAACCCAGATCAATCAGATGCTGAGTGACCTCAACAGAGTTGACTTCACCAACGTGCAGGTACGTCTGTCTGGATACCTTTTAACCACTACCTCTCTCTCTCTCTGTCTGGATACCTTTTAACCACTACCTCTCTCTCTCTCTGTCTGGATACCTTTTAACCACTACCTCTCTCTCTCTCTCTGTCTGGATACCTTTTAACCACTACCTCTCTCTCTCTCTCTCTGTCTGGATACCTTTTAACCACTACCTCTCTCTCTCTCTCTCTGTCTGGATACCTTTTAACCACTACCTCTCTCTCTCTCTCTGTCTGGATACCTTTTAACCACTACCTCTCTCTCTCTCTCTCTGTCTGGATACCTTTTAACCACTACCTCTCTCTCTCTCTCTGTCTGGATACCTTTTAACCACTACCTCTCTCTCTCTCTCTCTCTGTCTGGATACCTTTTAACCACTACCTCTCTCTCTCTCTCTCTGTCTGGATACCTTTTAACCACTACCTCTCTCTCTCTCTCTCTGTCTGGATACCTTTTAACCACTACCTCTCTCTCTCTCTCTGTCTGGATACCTTTTAACCACTACCTCTCTCTCTCTCTCTCTGTCTGGATACCTTTTAACCACTACCTCTCTCTCTCTCTCTCTGTCTGGATACCTTTTAACCACTACCTCTCTCTCTCTCTCTCTGTCTGGATACCTTTTAACCACTACCTCTCTCTCTCTCTCTGTCTGGATACCTTTTAACCACTACCTCTCTCTCTCTCTGTCTGGATACCTTTTAACCACTACCTCTCTCTCTCTCTCTCTGTCTGGATACCTTTTAACCACTACCCTCTCTCTCTCTCTCTCTGTCTGGATACCTTTTAACCACTACCTCTCTCTCTCTCTCTCTGTCTGGATACCTTTTAACCACTACCTCTCTCTCTCTCTCTGTCTGGATACCTTTTAACCACTACCTCTCTCTCTCTCTCTCTCTGTCTGGATACCTTTTAACCACTACCTCTCTCTCTCTCTCTCTGTCTGGATACCTTTTAACCACTACCTCTCTCTCTGTCTGTCTGGATACCTTTTAACCACTACCTCTCTCTCTCTCTCTCTGTCTGGATACCTTTTAACCACTACCTCTCTCTCTCTCTCTGTCTGGATACCTTTTAACCACTACCTCTCTCTCTCTCTCTCTCTGTCTGGATACCTTTTAACCACTACCTCTCTCTCTCTCTCTCTGTCTGGATACCTTTTAACCACTACCTCTCTCTCTCTCTGTCTGGATACCTTTTAACCACTACCTCTCTCTCTCTCTGTCTGGATACCTTTTAACCACTACCTCTCTCTCTCTCTGTCTGGATATCTTTTAACCACTACCTCTCTCTCTCTCTCTGTCTGGATACCTTTTAACCACTACCTCTCTCTCTCTCTCTCTGTCTGGATACCTTTTAACCACTACCTCTCTCTCTCTCTCTCTGTCTGGATACCTTTTAACCACTACCTCTCTCTCTCTCTCTCTGTCTGGATACCTTTTAACCACTACCTCTCTCTCTCTCTGTCTGGATACCTTTTAACCACTACCTCTCTCTCTCTCTCTGTCTGGATACCTTTTAACCACTACCTCTCTCTCTCTCTCTGTCTGGATACCTTTTAACCACTACCTCTCTCTCTGTCTGTC
The DNA here is from genome assembly GCF_965601325.2 of Salmo salar. NCBI lineage: Eukaryota > Metazoa > Chordata > Actinopteri > Salmoniformes > Salmonidae > Salmo > Salmo salar. Next base: position 74,572,143 of record NC_138292.1, read on the forward strand.
TGGATACCTTTTAACCACTACCTCTCTCTCTCTCTCTGTCTGGATACCTTTTAACCACTACCTCTCTCTCTCTCTCTCTCTCTGTCTGGATATCTTTTAACCACTACCTCTCTCTCTCTCTCTCTGTCTGGATACCTTTTAACCACTACCTCTCTCTCTCTCTCTGTCTGGATACCTTTTAACCACTACCTCTCTCTCTCTCTCTCTGTCTGGATACCTTTTAACCACTACCTCTCTCTCTCTCTCTGTCTGGATACCTTTTAACCACTACCTCTCTCTCTCTCTCTCTGTCTGGATACCTTTTAACCACTACCTCTCTCTCTCTCTCTCTGTCTGGATACCTTTTAACCACTACCTCTCTCTCTCTCTCTCTGTCTGGATACCTTTTAACCACTACCTCTCTCTCTCTCTCTCTGTCTGGATACCTTTTAACCACTACCTCTCTCTCTCTCTCTCTGTCTGGATACCTTTTAACCACTACCTCTCTCTCTCTCTCTCTGTCTGGATACCTTTTAACCACTACCTCTCTCTCTCTCTCTGTCTGGATACCTTTTAACCACTACCTCTCTCTCTCTCTCTGTCTGGATACCTTTTAACCACTACCTCTCTCTCTCTCTCTCTGTCTGGATACCTTTTAACCACTACCTCTCTCTCTCTCTCTCTCTCTGTCTGGATACCTTTTAACCACTACCTCTCTCTCTCTCTCTCTGTCTGGATACCTTTTAACCACTACCTCTCTCTCTCTCTCTGTCTGGATACCTTTTAACCACTACCTCTCTCTCTCTCTCTCTGTCTGGATACCTTTTAACCACTACCTCTCTCTCTCTCTCTCTGTCTGGATACCTTTTAACCACTACCCTCTCTCTCTCTCTCTGTCTGGATACCTTTTAACCACTACCTCTCTCTCTCTCTCTGTCTGGATACCTTTTAACCACTACCTCTCTCTCTCTCTCTGTCTGGATACCTTTTAACCACTACCTCTCTCTCTCTCTCTGTCTGGATACCTTTTAACCACTACCTCTCTCTCTCTCTCTCTGTCTGGATACCTTTTAACCACTACCTCTCTCTCTCTCTCTCTGTCTGGATACCTTTTAACCACTACCTCTCTCTCTCTCTCTCTGTCTGGATACCTTTTAACCACTACCCTCTCTCTCTCCCTGTCTGGATACCTTTTAACCACTACCTCTCTCTCTCTCTCTCTGGATACCTTTTAACCACTACCTCTCTCTCTCTCTCTGTCTGGATACCTTTTAACCACTACCTCTCTCTCTCTCTGTCTGTCTGGATACCTTTTAACCACTACCTCTCTCTCTCTCTCTGTCTGTCTGGATACCTTTTAACCACTACCTCTCTCTCTCTCTCTGTCTGTCTGGATACCTTTTAACCACTACCTCTCTCTCTCTCTCTCTGTCTGGATACCTTTTAACCACTACCTCTCTCTCTCTCTCTGTCTGGATACCTTTTAACCACTACCTCTCTCTCTCTCTCTCTGTCTGGATACCTTTTAACCACTACCTCTCTCTCTCTCTCCCTGTCTGGATACCTTTTAACCACTACCTCTCTCTCTCTCTCTGTCTGGATACCTTTTAACCACTACCTCTCTCTCTCTCTGTCTGTCTGGATACCTTTTAACCACTACCTCTCTCTCTCTCTCTGTCTGGATACCTTTTAACCACTACCTCTCTCTCTCTCTGTCTGTCTGGATACCTTTTAACCACTACCTCTCTCTCTCTCTGTCTGTCTGGATACCTTTTAACCACTACCTCTCTCTCTCTCTCTGTCTGGATACCTTTTAACCACTACCTCTCTCTCTCTCTCTGTCTGGATACCTTTTAACCACTACCTCTCTCTCTCTCTGTCTGGATACCTTTTAACCACTACCTCTCTCTCTCTCTGTCTGGATACCTTTTAACCACTACCTCTCTCTCTCTCTCTCTCTCTGGATACCTTTTAACCACTACCTCTCTCTCTCTCTCTGTCTGGATACCTTTTAACCACTACCCCTCTCTCTCTCTGTCTGGATACCTTTTAACCACTACCTCTCTCTCTCTCTCTGTCTGGATACCTTTTAACCACTACCTCTCTCTCTCTCTCTCTGTCTGGATACCTTTTAACCACTACCTCTCTCTCTCTCTCTCTGTCTGGATACCTTTTAACCACTACCTCTCTCTCTCTCTCTCTGTCTGGATACCTTTTAACCACTACCTCTCTCTCTCTCTCTCTGTCTGGATACCTTTTAACCACTACCTCTCTCTCTCTCTCTCTGTCTGGATACCTTTTAACCACTACCTCTCTCTCTCTCTCTGTCTGGATACCTTTTAACCACTACCTCTCTCTCCCCCCTCCCCTCTCCCCCCTGTAGGAGCAGGCGTCGTGGGTGTGTGGTTGTGAGGATGGTGTGATCCAGAGGTTGGAGCAGGACTTCAAGCAGACGTTACAACAACATAACTCTCTGGAGCAGTGGGCTGCCTGGCTGGACGGCGTGGTCTCCCAGGTCCTAAAGCCTTACCAACACAGCCCTGCAGCCTTCCCTAAGGCTGCCAAGCTCTTCCTGCTGCGATGGAGCTTCTACAGGTGAGAGAGAGGATGGTTGAAGTAGGGGAAGGTGAGCATTAAAGGCTCTTTGATTTGAATGTACATTTCCCCCCTCTTTATTTGTCCCTCACCCCTCCCTGTCTGTCTCTACCCCCCAGTTCCATGGTGATCAGAGACCTGACTCTGCGTAGTGCTGCCAGCTTTGGATCCTTCCACCTGATCAGACTGCTGTATGATGAGTACATGTACTACCTGATAGAACACAGAGTGGCCCAGGCTAAAGGAGAGACAGCCATCGCCGTCATGGGAGAGGTACACACATATACACACATATCTACACACACGATACACTGCTTATTGTCTCTCTCTCTCTGTCATGGGAGAGGTACACACATATATATATATACACAGACGATACACTGCTTATTGTCTCTCTCTCTCTGTCATGGGAGAGGTACACACACGATACACTGCTTATTGTCTCTCTCTGTCATGGGAGAGGTACACACATATATATATACACACACGATACACTGCTTATTGTCTCTCTCTCTGTCAGTTTGCCAGTGTGGGCAGGAGTCTGAACTCTCAGGACCCTGATAAAGGTAGATGTCTCATCTCTACATTATACTGCAACCCTTCAAATGTTCTACATCTCAAATAATGTGGCCACAATAAACGTGTAAAGGCTTAATATATCTGTGTGTGTCTCAGATGAGGAAGAGGACGAGGAGGAGAGTGATGAAGAGGGGGTAGAGATGATCATGCCGTCTAACTCCGCTGGTCTGGGAGAGGGGGAGGAGTCACTGGAGCCGCCCGTCAAGCTAGCCAGGACTGACCCCCAGGGACTGTTCAATAGCACACACACAGAGTGACTCACACACACCTTAAACACACCTTAAACACACGCTCTCCACTTAGCCGTTGGCTAACATGACACACACACACCACACCCACTCATCCTTTGCCTTAATGATAGTTTGCTATGAGCCCATATGTGATCCCAATGCCATTAAGTTCCTTATCTGTTCCTGCAACCTAACCTCACACACCCTGTCTGGCTGCACGTGTGTGTGTGTGTGTGTGTGTGTGTGTGTGTGTGTGTGTGTGTGTGTGTGTGTGTGTGTGTGTGTGTGTGTGAAAGCGAAGGAGAGAGGTTTCGCAGCTTGCCTTTTCATCTCTTTTAGTTATCATGGTTCCTCATCACCTTCATTGTGACATAAGAGACGGTGACCTCTTCACTAGACGGGGCAACAGTCTGTTCCAGACGGTGACCTCTTCACTAGACGGGGCAACAGTCTGTTCCAGACGGTGACCTCTTCACTAGACGGTGACCTCTTCACTAGACGGGGCAACAGTCTGTTCCAGACGGTGACCTCTTCACTAGACGGGGTAACAGTCTGTTCCAGACGGTGACCTCTTCACTAGACGGGGCAACAGTCTGTTCCAGACGGTGACCTCTTCACTAGACGGGGCAACAGTCTGTTCCAGACGGTGACCTCTTCACTAGACGGGGCAACAGTCTGTTCCAGACGGTGACCTCTTCACTAGACGGGGCAACAGTCTGTTCCAGACGGTGACCTCTTCACTAGACGGGGCAACAGTCTGTTCCAGACGGTGACCTCTTCACTAGACGGGGCAACAGTCTGTTCCAGACGGTGACCTCTTCACTAGACGGGGCAACAGTCTGTTCTAGACGGGGCAACAGTCTGTTCCAGACGGTGACCTCTTCACTAGACGGGGTAACAGTCTGTTCCAGACGGTGACCTCTTCACTAGACGGGGCAACAGTCTGTTCCAGACGGTGACCTCTTCACTAGACGGGGCAACAGTCTGTTCCAGACGGTGACCTCTTCACTAGACGGGGCAACAGTCTGTTCCAGACGGTGACCTCTTCACTAGACGGGGCAACAGTCTGTTCCAGACGGTGACCTCTTCACTAGACGGGGCAACAGTCTGTTCCAGACGGTGACCTCTTCACTAGACGGGGCAACAGTCTGTTCCAGACGGTGACCTCTTCACTAGACGGGGCAACAGTCTGTTCCAGACGGTGACCTCTTCACTAGACGGGGCAACAGTCTGTTCCAGACGGTGACCTCTTCACTAGACGGGGTAACAGTCTGTTCCAGACGGTGACCTCTTCACTAGACGGGGCAACAGTCTGTTCCAGACGGTGACCTCTTCACTAGACGGGGGCAACAGTCTGTTCCAGACGGTGACCTCTTCACTAGACGGGGTAACAGTCTGTTCTAGACGGGGCAACAGTCTGTTCCAGACGGTGACCTCTTCACTAGACGGGGTAACAGTCTGTTCCAGACGGTGACCTCTTCACTAGACGGGGCAACAGTCTGTTCCAGACGGTGACCTCTTCACTAGACGGGGTAACAGTCTGTTCCAGACGGTGACCTCTTCACTAGACGGGGCAACAGTCTGTTCTAGACGGGGCAACAGTCTGTTCCAGACGGTGACCTCTTCACTAGACGGGGCAACAGTCTGTTCCAGACGGTGACCTCTTCACTAGACGGGGGCAACAGTCTGTTCCAGACGGTGACCTCTTCACTAGACGGGGTAACAGTCTGTTCTAGACGGGGCAACAGTCTGTTCCAGACGGTGACCTCTTCACTAGACGGGGTAACAGTCTGTTCCAGACGGTGACCTCTTCACTAGACGGGGCAACAGTCTGTTCCAGACGGTGACCTCTTCACTAGACGGGGTAACAGTCTGTTCCAGACGGTGACCTCTTCACTAGACGGGGCAACAGTCTGTTCTAGACGGGGCAACAGTCTGTTCCAGACGGTGACCTCTTCACTAGACGGGGTAACAGTCTGTTCCAGACGGTGACCTCTTCACTAGACGGGGCAACAGTCTGTTCCAGACGGTGACCTCTTCACTAGACGGGGCAACAGTCTGTTCTAGACGGGGCAACAGTCTGTTCCAGACGGTGACCTCTTCACTAGACAGGGTAACAGTCTGTTCCAGACGGTGACCTCTTCACTAGACGGGGCAACAGTCTGTTCCAGGCGGTGACCTCTTCACTAGATGGGGTAACAGTCTGTTCCAGATTTGACCAACTTATCCCACTAATTAACATGACCACTAGTTTGTCAGCTTGTTGTTGCTGGATGCAGAAACAGTCTTGTACCAGTACAGTCTGAGGTGTGTTGTAGCACGCTGAACATTTAAAGGTAATGTCTGATTGAGCTGACATATGCAACATTTACCGTCTGTGTGAACATGCTGAGGAACACTGCCTTTAAAAGGGGCATTGTCAACAACGTACCTCTGATTTGAATCCAGACCTACCGGACCAGTCAAACGTTTTAGAACACCTACTCATTCAAGGGTTTTTCTTTATTTTTACTATTTTCTACATTGTAGAATAAGACCTCAAAATTATGAAATAACACATGGAATCATGTAGTAACCAAAAAAGTGTTAAATCAAAAATATATTTTATATTTGAGATTCTTCTAAGTAGCCACCCTTTGCCTTGATAACAGCTTGTCTTCACTATTATTCTACAATGTAGAAAATAATATAAATAAAGAAAAACCCTTGAATGAGTAGGTGTGTCCAAACTTTGGACTGGTCCTGTATGAGTCAGTCAACCTGCATGCCTATAATCTTCTCTGTCCTCACCTTACCCACCCACTGTCCTAACTGCCATAGAAAGAGAGAGCGAGAGAGATTTACTGTGTTTGTCCTAGCCAGGTGTAGAGTTGTTACAGCAGTCTGTCTTCAGTCCTGATGATGTTCACTGACCTCTTAGACAACCACTTAGTGTGTCCCAAACGGCATCCTATCGGCACTTAAACAGGGCACCATTTAGGACGGCTCATCAAAGAGTCTTACTATGAATGTTAATAGCCCTCCGTGAAATGAGACTGAAGGGGTGTTGAAATCAGTCAGACGCTCTAACAGTAGTGTCCTGATGTAGTTCAGAGGATGGGGTGTGTAGGTCGATACAGGGCAGCGTTCAGAAACATACCTTTTTATTATTTGGACAACTAAGAGATGACCTGTGCCTTCTACAGCTAGACAACACTTGTGATTGCATCCCAAATGGCACCCTGTATAGTGCACTTTTTTGGACCTGAGCCCTATTGACCATGGTCAAAAGTAGTGCACTATATAGGGAATAGGGTGCCATTTGGAAGACAACCTGTGTTTTTAATTAGATCTGATTAATAAATTAAAGTGTTTCTAAACCTGTCTGCTGACTTGTACAATCTGACATTTGTTCCTCACGCTTTGGTAATGTATTGTTATTAAAATGTTATAAGAGAGGGGGCAGCCATAATGCATCCTGTTTATATCCCATTCATTTGTCCCTCCATCCTCATCCACACACAACAGTAAAGTGATATCTCACCAGCAGGATACAGACCTTCACAGAAACATCACTAATCTGTGATTGGGCAACAAGGACAAGGTCAGAACTCACACCAACCAATCAGGTTGGTAGATGACACAACGTTGCGTGTGCTCTTGCTGTATCTATGGCAACCTTAACTGCCAGCTCGTTGAATCAGCAAAAAGTCACCATAGTTAGAAAGCTATTCAGTACAGATCAGTGAATGTGTATTTGTAATATATCTATAGAAATAGATGTTACTTTAGTGACTATCATATATTTATTCAACCATTATGGCCTTATTTCAACAGTATGTGTAGCATATTTTGATGTACTATCCAGAGTATTTAGCTACTGTATTACTATTGTACAATCACAAGATTTCTAGTATATGTTTTGTAGACCTTTGTATTGAATCCCTGTGACTAGAGTTTGTAGTTTTATTATCAGTACCCAGTGAGCACAAGAAAGAGGTCTTTTCAAACATCTTGTACTCAATCGTTGCCCCATAAAGACGTGATACCAACCCACCTTTAGCCATTAAATGGAAAAGATACATACTTTACAAGTGTTTCTCCTCTTCACAGTCTCTTAAAGTTACGTTTCAAGTGTTTTTCCTTCACACACACAGGAAACAGAGCCACACACAAGGTGAATCTTTCAATTATTTATTTTTATCAAAAAATAATCAAGTGAACCATGCTCTCTCCGTCCAGTCTGTTAAAATACAGCCAGATAATTACAGGTTGCTTAACTCCATATCCCATAAGCCTCTGCTCCATCTAGGGTTGTAACTTTCCTGGGAAGAAGGACTAATCTGGAATCCTTCAACCAGGATTTCTAGAAAACTTTCCCAAAATTCCCAGGTTAACTCCATCACATACAAATACATTTATGAAGGGGACAATCTGAACTGACACCCTATTCCCTATGTAGTGCACTACTTTTGACCAAAGCTCTGAGAGCTTATGAGGCTCTGGACAAAACATAGTGCACTACATAGGGAGCCATTTTGGACGTATCCAAGAAGAAATCTGTCAACGGTAAAATACGAGACAGATGGTGAAGTTGCCCTAAGACACAGATCTGCGGTCAGTTTTACATTCCCCCCCCCACTAATGGTTAAGGTTATGATTGGGGAGGGGAAGCTGATCCTAGATCTGTACTTAGGGGAACGTCAGTCACTCCAGTTCATGTGTAGGCCCTGTTGCATTCAGACAGACATGGAGATTCAGACCTGGATGAAACCAGACAAAGCTGGTTTAGAGAAGTGGCCTTTAGGTTCCGAGAACAGCAGCAGAATCTCGGCAGCATGAGGACCACACCATTTCTCTACATACATCTCTCTCTCTCACACATAGTCATAAAACGGGAAATTACACCAAACAAACTAAACTAAAAACCCACAGTAAAATCATCTTTGTTCAGTCCAGCTCTGGATCCATGGGTGCAAATGTTACATTATATAGTCAAACAAAAACAGAACATGTGGAAAACACTGAATGCCTCCTGATTCTTCCATCCTACAACATCACACACACAGAGGCAGGTGCACAGATTCATGACAATATGGCACCCTATTCCCTAAATCAGGGGTATCCAACTCTGACCCTACGAGGTCCGGAGCCTGCTCGCTTTCTGTTCTACCTGATCATTAATTGCACACACACCTGGTGTCCCAGGTCCAAATCAGTCCCTGATTAGAGGGGAACAATGAAACAGTGGAACTGGTTTCCAGGTCCAGAATGGAGTCTGAAGGTCCTATATAGAGCACTACTTCTCACCAGAGTCATAAAGGGAAACAGTCAAATGTAGTGCACCACATGTGGAATAGGGTGCCATTTGAGAGGAAACATATGTTACTGTAGCAGCTAAACAGGCTTACTGTATGTGTGTCGGTGTTTGTCAGTGTGTGTGTGTGTGTGTGACAGTCCGAGCCTCTGGTGTCAGGACACCCCTCTGTTGTCCCTCATAGTATGATCCAGGTACTCCGGTCGCTGTCAGCTAACACCTGGAGAGAGGAACCTAGACAGAAGAGAGGGGGTCAAACAGAAGAATAAATGAGAATTCATTTACATAAAGAGTGGCTGTTTCATTTAACCCTTATTTTACCAGGTCAGTTGACTGAGAACACATTCTCATTTACCACAACAACCCGGAGAATAGTTACAAGGGAGAGGAGGGGGGATGAATTAGCCAATTGTAAGCTGGGGATGATTAGGGGGCCATGATGGTATGAGGGCCAGATTGGGAATTTAGCCATGAAACCAGGGTTAACACCCCTACTCTTATGATAAGTGCCATGGGATCTTTAATGACCACAGTTTAATGTCCCATCGGAAAGACGGCACCCTACACAGGGCAATGTCCCCAATCACTGCCCTGGGGCATTTGGATATAGTTTTTTAGACCAGAGGAGAGAGAGGCTCCTATTGGTCCTCCACCACGACTTCCAAAAGCATCTGGTCTCCCATCCAGGGAACGACCAGGACCAACCCTGCTTAGTTTCAGGGTGGTATGCTGCTGGCCTGAGTATACAAAACATTAAGGACACCTCTTTCCATGACAGACTGACCAGGTGAATCCAGGTGAAAGCTATGATCCCTTATTGATGTCACTTGTTAAATCCACATTAATCAGTGTAGATGAAGGGGAGGAGACAGGTTAAAGAAGGATTTTTAAGCCTTGAGACATAGATTGTGTATGTGTGTCATTCAGAAGGTGAATGGGCAAGACAAAATATTTAAATGCCTTTGGGGTATGGTAGTGGGTATGGGGTACGGTAGTGGGTATGGGGTACAGTAGTGGGTATGGCGTATAGTAGTGGGTATGGGGTACAGTAGTGGGTATGGTAGCAGGTATGGTGTATGGTAGCGGTACGGTAGTGGGTATGGGGTACGGTAGTGGTATGGTAGCAGGTATGGTAGTGGGTATGGGGTATGGTAGGGGTTATGGTAGCGGGTATGGGATACAGTAGTGGGTATGGGATACTGTAGTGGGTACGGTAGTGGGTACGGGGTACTGTAGTGGGTATGGTAGTGGGTATGGTAGTAGGTATGGTAGTAGGTATGGTGTATGGTAGTGGGTATGGTAGTGGGAATGGTACCGGTTTGTGTCAAGAACTGCAACGTTTCCCAGGTATGGTAGTGGGTATGGGGTACGGTAGTGGGTATGGGGTATGGTAGTGGGTATGGGGTATGGTAGGGGTACGGTAGTGGGTACAGTAGTGGGAACGGTAGGGGGTATGGTAGGGGTACGGTAGTGGTTATGGTAGTGGGTATGGTAGGGGTACGGTATGGGGTATGGTAGTGGGTATGCGGTATGGTAGGGGGTATGGTAGGGGTACGGTAGTGGGTATGGTGTATGGTAGGGGTACGGTATGGGGTATGGTAGGGGTACGGTAGTGGGTATGGTGTATGGTAGGGGTACGGTATGGGGTATGGTAGTGGGTATGGTAGTGGGTACAATAGTGGGAACGGTAGGGGGTATGGTAGGGGTACGGTAGTGGGTATGGGGTATGGTAGTGTCATGACGTTGCCATCTTTGGACACTGCGAGCACCATCCCTCGACCTCTATACTTTTGACACCAGGCTCTGTAAGAGCGGTCGTAAATTCCTACGAGGAGACCCTCTCCTCATGGCCCCAGTATAGAGAGAACAAAGGAGTTCTTCCACCTCACAGAACTGGAGAACCGAACGATATTCAGGTTCTGGAGAAGGTATAAAAGATCGGTGAAGAACCCAGCTATGAAATGAACTGGTCCGTTTGGTACAATTTTGTGAAACTCATGAGACAATACCGCCACATTACCATAATCATGTTTATATACTAGCCTCAGCTATGAGACTTACATCTAAATGGTTGTATAAAATGAATGAATAAGGATAGAACTGTTTATGATGTTATGCAATGTGATTTTGGACTGTTAATGAAGGAAACTCCAATTCCCTTTGGAGTCTTAACTAAGTCCTTGGCACGCCCCCAGGGACACAGACAGGACCTGGCGTCATGAGACAGCCTTTTTCTGCTCTTCCGAATAAAACCCCCACCTTGGTTTTCTATCACCAGACCGAGCTTACCTCAATTACGAGATGGCTAAAGGTTGGAGACCAGCTTACCTCGATAACGAGAGGGCCAAGGTTTGACCATGCATTCCTCTTTCTGAACTTTAACCATACCACGTGGTTAAACTCTTAGACTATCGATACCGACAGAATAAGAACAAGTCTTTGATATTAATTACTTGTCTGCAGCTAGGAATTCGGTATCATTGAACGCGAAGACCGATGAAACATCCATTCTATAACGACATTAATGAATGTCACTTTGAAATATCCATTCTAACCGAGAGAGAGAGAACAAAACTCTCCAACAGAACAGAACTTTTCAACAAAGATCCCGATGACACACTGAGCGTAAATATATATATATTGATTGCAATTGTTCCCGAATGAGTGAGCGTTCATGTGCAAAGGATAAGTATTTCAATTGTTATAATTATCAACTCTGCAGTGCCTTCTCAGCTGACCCCACTCCCCTTTTGTCTAACAAGCCGCCATGCCGGTTTAGCCCACTAGGGCACATTCTCCTATCATTTCCTTGTAACCGTATCTACTGTTTGTCATGCATTTCTGTGAATTACCTAGTTAGTAAATAAATTATTTTAAGACAATTGATGTATGGATGACTCATAGTGAAGACTGGGTTCGTGCAGATAACCAACAACCAACAATTTACGACGTTTGGAATGAGACTGACGTGAGGTAAATAAGTCATTAATTCAAAGACTAATTGATCAGATATTAAAATATCTGAAAGTTATATTAGGAAAATTATAACTTTGTAATCTGTATATTTTCCTTGGTGCCCCGACTTCCTAGTTAATTACAGTTACATGATTAATCAGGTAAATCGCGTAATAATAATTAGAGTTATTTGATAAATATGTCTTCAGTTTTAATGATGCCAAAGACACGACAGTAGCGGGTATGGGGTATGGTAGTGGGTATGGTAGTGGGTACGGTAGTGGGTAGTGGGTATGGTAGTGGGTACGGTAGTGGGTACGGTAGTGGGTATGGGGTATGGTAGTGGGTACGGTAGTGGGTATGGTAGTGGGTATGGGGTACGGTAGTGGGTATGGTAGCGGGTACGGTAGCGGGTACGGTAGCGGGTATGGGGTACGGTAGTGGGTATGGGGTACGGTAGTGGGTATGGTAGCGGGTATGGTAGCGGGTATGGGGTATGGTAGTGGGTATGGTAGCGGGTATGGTAGCGGGTATGGGGTATTTACATTTTAGTCATTTAGCAGACGCTCTTATCCAGAGCGACTTACAGTAGTGAATGCATACATTTCATACATTTATTTATTTTTTGAACTGGCCCCCCGTGGGAATCGAACCCACAACCCTGGCGTTGCACACACCATGCTGGCGCTGCACACACCATGCTCTACCAACTGAACCACAGGGAAGACCGGGTAGTGGGTATGGTAGCGGGTATGGTAGTGGGTATGGTAGCGGGTATGGGGTATGGTAGCGGGTATGGTAGCGGGTATGGGGTATGGTAGTGGGTATGGTAGCGGGTATGGCAGTGGGTATGGGGTACAGTAGTGGGTATGGTAGGGGTACGGTAGTGGTATGGTGTATGGTAGTGGGTACGGTAGTGGGTATGGGGTACGGTAGTGGTATGGGGTACGGTAGTGGGTATGGGGTACGGTAGTGGGTATGGGGTACGGTAGTGGGTATGGTAGTGTAATGGAAATTATATGATTAAAGGTTTGACTAAATGATTTCACCCTGAAAATGTATAACCGAGTGATTATAAGGTTAATGTACTAATGTGTGTGTATGGGACAAGCTGAGACTTTAATATGTAGCAATGTAAGTGAGACGTTCAAGGAGAAGGGGAACTGTTAACAGACAGCAGACAACTTGTGACCACGGAGGAACTGATAACAGGAAGGTCTCCCTGTCCCGGGGAGGGGACAAACATTGAGGCTACAGTAGATTAGGTCCCAGGTGCAAGATATGATAAACAATGTATGTGTTGTAGAAAGGTTTGTAAACTGCATCGTCAGTGTTAGAGAAGAGGAGGGGCATTTGTATGACGAAATGGGTAATATAAAAGGCTGTGTGCATTGTACGGATTTTAGAGCTCTCGTAAATAAACGTTCTGACCATTGTTAGCTGGGTCTCAGTCTGTTTCTTTCAGCCGGAACCTTACACCTTCTGGTATACAAACTGAGCAGTTAAATTGAAGTTCGGTTTAAGAACATTGATAACTTAAATTCACGTAACAGGTAGTGGTACGGTAGTGGGTATGGGGTACGGTAGTGGGTATGGTAGTGGGTATGGTATTGGGTACGGTAGGGGTACGGGGTACGGTAGTGGGTATGGGGTACGGTAGTGGGTATGGTAGTGGGTATGGTAGTGGGTATGGGGTACGGTAGTGGGTATGGGGTACGGTAGTGGGTATGGTAGTGGGTATGGTAGTGGGTATGGTAGTGGGTATGGGGTATGGTATGGGGTACGGTAGTGGGTATGGGGTACGGAAGTGGGTATGGGGTATGGTAGTGGGTATGGGGTACGGAAGTGGGTATGGTAGGGGTACGGTAGTGGGTATGGTAGGGGTACGGTATATGGTAGTGGGTATGGTAGTGGGTACAGTAGTGGGAATGGTAGCGGGTACGGTAGGGGGTATGGGGTATGATAGTGGGTATGGTAGTGGGTATAGTAGTAGGTATGGTGTATGGTAGTGGGTATGGGGTATGGTAGTGGGTATGGTAGTAGGTATGGTGTATGGTAGTGGGTACGGTAGCGGGTATGGGGTATGGTAGTGGGTATGGGGTATGGTAGTGGGTATGGTAGTAGGTATGGTGTATGGTAGTGGGTACGGTAGCGGGTATGGGGTATGGTAGTGGGTATGGGGTATGGTAGTAGGTATGGTGTATGGTAGTGGGTACGGTAGCGGGTATAGGGTATGGTAGTGGGTATGGGGTATGGTAGTGGGTATGGTAGTAGGTATGGTGTATGGTAGTGGGTACGGTAGCGGGTACGGTAGTGGGTATGGGGTATGGTAGTAGGTATGGTGTATGGTAGTGGGTACGGTAGCGGGTATGGGGTATGGTAGTGGGTATGGGGTATGGTAGTGGGTATGGTAGTAGGTATGGTGTATGGTAGTGGGTACGGTAGCGGGTATGGGGTATGGTAGTGGGTATGGGGTATGGTAGTGGGAATGGTGTATGGTAGTGGGTATGGTGTATGGTGGTGGTATGGTAGTGGGTATGGTAGTGGGTATGGTGTATGGTAGTGGGTATGGTGTATGGTAGTGGGAGTGGGTGCCGGGCGCACCGGTTTGTGTCAAGAACTGCAACGCTGCTGGGTTTTTCACGCTATAGTTTCCCGTGTGTATCAAGAATGGTCCACCACTCAAAGGACATCCTGCCGACTTGACACAACTGTGGGAAGCATTGGAGTCAACATGGGCCAGCATTCCTGTGGAACGCTTTCAACACCTTGTAGAGTCCATGCCCCCATGAATTGAGGCTGTTCTAAGGGCAAAAGGGGGTGCAACTGAACATTAGGTGTAGTTCATGTTTTGTCCACTCAGTGTGTATATATAATGTGTGTATGTGTACCTTTGTGCAGGGCCTCGTTGGTCATGCGGTTGATGTAACGAGAGCTGCTCTCTGGAACCAGCCACTTCATTACTGTGTTAACACAAGACTTCCTGTAGGAACTCCATACACTGCCACTACAGGACGGGAGAGAAGAGAGAGATATGAAGAGAGAGAGATATGAGAGAGAGAGAGAGCGATAGATAAGAGATCGTCTCACCTGGTCTGACCCTTGACCTCAGTGAGGTCACCGACTCCGACGGTGTGACACACTCCTGTGTTGAGGTCCCAGCTCACCTGCAGACTGGAGTGGTAGGTGTTGGGCCTGGAAGACAACTACCAGTTAGTGTGAGTGACAGATAGATGCAATTAAAACAGCCCTCCAGACCCCACAACACCTCACCAGGTGACTAGCCAGGAAAACATCCCTCCAGACCCCACAACACCTCACCAGGTGACTAGCCAGGAAAACATCCCTCCAGACCCCACAACACCTCACCAGGTGACTAGCCAGGAAAACATCCCTCCAGACCCCACAACACCTCACCAGGTGACTAGCCAGGAAAACATCGCTCCAGACCCCACAACACCTCACCAGGTGACTAGCCAGGAAAACATCCCTCCAGACCCCACAACACCTCACCAGGTGACTAGCCAGGAAAACATCCCTCCAGACCCCACAACACCTCACCAGGTGACTAGCCAGGAAAACATCCCTCCAGACCCCACAACACCTCACCAGGTGACTAGCCAGGAAAACATCACTCCAGACCCCACAACACCTCACCAGGTGACTAGCCAGGAAAACATCCCTCCAGACCCCACAACACCTCACCAGGTGACTAGCCAGGAAAACATCGCTCCAGACCCCACAACACCTCACCAGGTGACTAGCCAGGAAAACATCCCTCCAGACCCCACAACACCTCACCAGGTGACTAGCCAGGAAAACATCCCTCCAGACCCCACAACACCTCACCAGGTGACTAGCCAGGAAAACATCGCTCCAGACCCCACAACACCTCACCAGGTGACTAGCCAGGAAAACATCCCTCCAGACCCCACAACACCTCACCAGGTGACTAGCCAGGAAAACATCCCTCCAGACCCCACAACACCTCACCAGGTGACTAGCCAGGAAAACATCCCTCCAGACCCCACAACACCTCACCAGGTGACTAGCCAGGAAAACATCCCTCCAGACCCCACAACACCTCACCAGGTGACTAGCCAGGAAAACATCGCTCCAGACCCCACAACACCTCACCAGGTGACTAGCCAGGAAAACATCCCTCCAGACCCCACAACACCTCACCAGGTGACTAGCCAGGAAAACATCCCTCCAGACCCCACAACACCTCACCAGGTGACTAGCCACAATTGTCTGTTTTGTTCAAGCTGGGATGAAGTGTGGCTATGCCTTTACTAAAAAACAGATGTGTGTGTATAGGTGTGTGTGTGAATAGGTGTGTGTGTGTAGTGTATATGTAACGTAGTTACCTGCAGTGTTCCTCTTCAGGGTTGGAGAACGCCAGCAACAGCAGCCCAATGTTGATCACCACTGTGTTAGTCTCTGGACACACCTGACACACACACAATACAATACACACCATTACTGTCTGACCCGATTGAGTGAGTGAGTGAGTGAGTGAGTGAGTGTGTGTGTGTATATATACACACAGTGTGTAAATGTGCACGCTTGTAGAGTGTGTAAGAGTCCGTAGATGCTCCTGTGTGTGTGAACGCATGCGTACGGGTCGTGTGTATATGTCTATAGTGTGTGTGTGTGTGTGTGTGTGTGTGTGTGAGATATATATATCTCACACACGCCTACAGTTGAAGTCGGAAGTTTACATACACCTTAGCCAAATACATTAGTTTTTCACAATTGCTGACATTTAATCCTAGTAAAAATTCCCTGTCTTAGGTCAGTTAGGATCACCACTTTATTTTAAGAATGTGAAATGTCAGAATAATAGTAGCGAGAATGATTTATTTCAGCTTTTATTTCTTTCATCGCATTCCCAGTGGGTCAGAAGTTCACATACACTCAATTAGTATTCGGTAGCATTGCGTTTAAATTGTTTAACTTGGGTCAAACGTTTTGGTTAGCCTTCCACAAGCATCCCACAATAAGTTGGGTGAACTTTGGCCCATTCCTCCTGACAGAGCTGGTGTAACTGAGTCAGGTTTGTAGGCCTTCTTGCTCACACATGCTTTTTCAGTTCTGCCCACACATTTTCTATAGGATTGAGGTCAGGGCTTTGTGATGGCCACTCCAATACCTTGACTTTGTTGTCCTTAAGCCATTTTCCACAACTTTGGAAGTATGCTTGGGGTCATTGTCCATTTGGAAGACTCACTTCCTGACTGATGTCTTGAGATGTTGCTTCAATATATCCACATAATTTTCTTCCTCATGATGCCATCTATTTTGTGAAGTGCACCAGTCCCTCCTGCAGAAAAGCACCCCCATGCTTCACAGTTGGGATGGTGTTCTTCGGCTTGCAAGCCTCCCACTTTTTCCTCCAAACATAACGATGGTTATTATGGCCAAACAGTTCTATTTTTGTTTCATCAGAGCAGAGGACATTTCTCCAAAAAGTACAAATCTTTGTCCCCATGTGCAGTTGCAAACCGTAGTCTGGCTTTTTTTATGGCGGTTTTGGAGCAGTGGCTTCTTCCTTGCTGAGCGGCCTTTCAGGTTAAGTTGATATAAGACTCGTTTTACTGTGGATATAGATACTTTTGTACCTGTTTCCTCCAGCATCTTCACAAGGTCCTTTGCTGTTGTTCTGGGATTGATTTGCACTTTTCGCACCAAAGTACGTTCATCTCTAGGAGACAGAAAACGTCTCCTTCCTGAGCGGTATGACGGCTGCGTGGTCCCATGGTGTTTATACTTGCGTACTATTGTTTGTACAGATGAATGTGGTACCTTCAGGCGTTTGGAAATTGCTCCCAAGGATGAACCAGACTTGTGGAGGTCTACAATTTTTTTTCTGAGGTCTTGGCTGATTTCTTTTGATTTTCCCATGATGTCAAGCAAAGAGGCACTGAGTTTGAAGGTAGGCCTTGAAATACATCCACAGGTACACCTCCAATTGACTCAAATGATGTCAATTAGCCTATCAGAAGCTTCTAAAGCCATGACATCAGTTTCTGGAATTTTCCAAGCTGTTTAAAGGCACAGTCAACTTAGTGTATGTAAACTTCTGACCCACTGGAATTGTGATACAGTGAATTATAAGTGAAATAATCTGTCTGTAAACAATTGTTGTGTCAAGAACAAAGTAGATGTCCTAACCGACTTGCCAAAACTTTAGTTTGTTAACAAGAAATTTGTGGAGTGGTTGAAAAACTAATTTTAATGACGCCAACCTAAGTGTACGTAAACTTCCGACTTAAACTGTGTGTGTGTGTGTGTGTATATAGCGTGTGTATATATCTATGGTGTGTATGTGTGTATGTCTATAGGTCTATAGTGTGTGTATGTGTATAGGTCTAGAGTGTGTGTAGGTCTATAGTGTGTGTATGTGTATGTGTATAGGTCTAGAGTGTGTGTGTGTGTAGGTCTATAGTGTGTTTGTGTATATCAGTCTATAGTGTGTGTGTGTGTCTGTGTGTGTACATATGTACTGCATGTATGTATGTATGTACTGGATATAGGTCTATAGTGTGTGTGTGTGTGTGTGTGGTCTATAGGTGTGTGTGTGTGTGTGTGTGTGTGTGTGTACGTATGTAGGTCTATAGTGTGTGTGTATATGTGTGTGTATGTATGTATGTACTGCATGTAAGTACTGCATGTATGTACTGTATATAGGTCTATAGTGTCTATAGTGTGTACAGGTCTATAGTGTGTATAGGTCTATAGCGTGTATATGTGTATAGGTCTATAGTGTGTATAGGTCTATAGTGTGTATAGGTCTATAGTGTGTATAGGTCTATAGTGTGTATAGTGTATAGGTCTATAGTGTGTATAGGTCTATAGTGTGTATAGGTCTATAGTGTGTATAGTGTATAGGTCTATAGTGTGTATAGGTCTATAGTGTGTATAGTGTATAGGTCTATAGTGTGTATAGGTCTATAGTGTGTATAGGTCTATAGTGTGTATAGTGTGTATAGGTCTATAGTGTGTATAGGTCTATAGTGTGTATAGTGTATAGGTCTATAGTGTGTATAGTGTGTATAGGTCTATAGTGTCTATAGTGTGTATAGTGTGTATAGTGTGTATAGGTCTATAGTGTGTATAGGTCTATAGTGTGTATAGTGTGTATAGGTCTATAGTGTGTATAGTGTGTATAGGTCTATAGTGTCTATAGTGTGTATAGTGTGTATAGGTCTATAGTGTGTATAGTGTATAGGTCTATAGTGTGTATAGGTCTATAGTGTGTATAGGTCTATAGTGTATAGGTCTATAGTGTGTATAGGTCTATAGTGTGTATAGGTCTATAGTGTGTATAGGTCTATAGTGTGTATAGTGTGTATAGGTCTATAGTGTGTATAGTGTCTATAGTGTGTATAGTGTGCTATAGTGTGTATAGTGTGTATAGGTCTATAGTGTGTATAGGTGTATAGGTCTATAGTGTGTATAGTGTATAGGTCTATAGTGTGTATAGGTCTATAGTGTGTATAGTGTGTATAGTGTATAGGTCTATAGTGTGTATAGGTCTATAGTGTGTATAGTGTGTATAGTGTCTATAGTGTGTATAGGTGTATAGTGTCTATAGTGTGTATAGTGTATAGGTCTATAGTGTGTATAGTGTGTATAGGTCTATAGTGTGTATAGGTCTATAGTGTGTATAGTGTGTATAGGTCTATAGTGTCTATAGTGTGTATAGTGTGTATAGGTCTATAGTGTGTATAGTGTGTATAGTGTATAGGTCTATAGTGTGTATAGGTCTATAGTGTGTATAGTGTGTATAGTGTATAGGTCTATAGGTCTATAGTGTGTATAGTGTGTATAGGTCTATAGTGTGTATAGGTGTATAGTGTCTATAGTGTGTATAGTGTATAGGTCTATAGTGTGTATAGTGTGTATAGGTCTATAGTGTGTATAGGTCTATAGGTCTATAGTGTGTATAGTGTGTATAGGTCTATAGTGTCTATAGTGTGTATAGTGTGTATAGGTCTATAGTGTCTATAGTGTATAGGTCTATAGTGTGTATAGTGTATAGGTCTATAGTGTGTATAGGTCTATAGTGTCTATAGGGTGTGTATAGGTCTATAGTGTGTATAGGCTGTGCTATAGTGTGTATAGGTCTATAGTGTGTATAGTGTATAGGTCTATAGTGTGTATAGGTCTATAGTGTCTATATTGTGTATAGGTCTATAGTGTGTATAGGTCTATAGTGTCTATAGGTCTATAGTGTCTATAGTGTGTATAGTGTATAGGTCTATAGTGTGTATAGGTCTATAGTGTCTATTGTGTGTATAGTGTATAGGTCTATAGTGTGTATAGGTCTATAGTGTGTATAGTGTATAGGTCTATAGTGTGTATAGTGTATAGGTCTATAGTGTGTATGTCTATAGTGTGTATAGTGTATAGGTCTATAGTGTCTATAGTGTATAGGTCTATAGTGTGTATAGTGTGTATAGGTCTATAGTGTCGTATAGTGTATAGGTCTATAGGTGTATAGGTCTATAGTGTGTATAGTGTGTATAGGTCTATAGTGTGTATAGTGTGTATAGGTCTATAGTGTCTATAGTGTGTATAGTGTATAGGTCTATAGTGTGTATAGGTCTATAGTGTCTATAGTGTGTATAGGTCTATAGTGTGTATAGTGTGTATAGGTCTATAGTGTGTATAGGTCTATAGTGTGTATAGTGTGTATAGGTCTATAGTGTCTATAGTGTGTATAGTGTGTATAGTGTGTATAGGTCTATAGTGTCTAGGTCTATAGTGTGTATAGTGTATAGGTCTATAGTGTGTATAGGTCTATAGTGTCTATAGTGTGTATAGTGTATAGGTCTATAGTGTGTATAGGTCTATAGTGTCTATAGTGTGTATAGTGTATAGGTCTATAGTGTGTATAGTGTATAGGTCTATAGTGTGTATAGGTCTATAGTGTCTATAGTGTGTATAGGTCTATAGTGTGTATAGGTCTATAGTGTCTATAGGTCTATAGTGTCTATAGTGTGTATAGTGTATAGGTCTATAGTGTGTATAGGTCTATAGTGTCTATTGTGTGTATAGTGTATAGGTCTATAGTGTGTATAGGTCTATAGTGTGTATAGTGTGTATAGTGTATAGGTCTATAGTGTGTATAGTGTATAGGTCTATAGTGTGTATAGTGTATAGGTCTATAGTGTCTATAGTGTATAGGTCTATAGTGTGTATAGTGTATAGGTCTATAGTGTATAGGTCTATAGTGTGTATAGTGTGTATAGGTCTATAGTGTGTATAGGTGTGTATAGGTCTATAGTGTCTATAGTGTATAGGTCTATAGTGTGTATAGTGTATAGGTCTATAGTGTGGATAGGTCTATAGTGTCTATAGTGTGTATAGTGTATAGGTCTATAGTGTGTATAGGTCTATAGTGTCTATAGTGTGTATAGGTGTATAGGTCTATAGTGTGTATAGGTCTATAGTGTCTATAGTGTGTATAGGTCTATAGTGTCTATAGTGTGTATAGTGTATAGGTCTATAGTGTGTATAGGTCTATAGTGTCTATAGTGTGTATAGTGTATAGGTCTATAGTGTGTATAGTGTATAGGTCTATAGTGTGTATAGGTCTATAGTGTCTATAGTGTGTATAGGTCTATAGTGTCTATAGTGTGTATAGTGTATAGGTCTATAGTGTGTATAGGTCTATAGTGTCTATTGTGTGTATAGTGTATAGGTCTATAGTGTGTATAGGTCTATAGTGTGTATAGTGTGTATAGTGTATAGGTCTATAGTGTGTATAGTGTATAGGTCTATAGTGTCTATAGTGTATAGGTCTATAGTGTGTATAGTGTATAGGTCTATAGTGTATAGGTCTATAGTGTGTATAGTGTGTATAGGTCTATAGTGTGTATAGTGTGTATAGGTCTATAGTGTCTATAGTGTATAGGTCTATAGTGTGTATAGTGTATAGGTCTATAGTGTGGATAGGTCTATAGTGTCTATAGTGTGTATAGTGTATAGGTCTATAGTGTGTATAGGTCTATAGTGTCTATAGTGTGTATAGGTGTATAGGTCTATAGTGTGTATAGGTCTATAGTGTCTATAGTGTGTATAGGTCTATAGTGTCTATAGTGTGTATAGTGTATAGGTCTATAGTGTGTATAGGTCTATAGTGTCTATAGTGTGTATAGTGTATAGGTCTATAGTGTGTATAGTGTATAGGTCTATAGTGTGTATAGGTCTATAGTGTCTATAGTGTGTATAGTGTATAGGTCTATAGTGTGTATAGTGTATAGGTCTATAGTGTGTATAGTGTATAGGTCTATAGTGTGTATAGTGTATAGGTCTATAGTGTGTATAGTGTATAGGTCTATAGTGTGTATAGTGTATAGGTCTATAGTGTCTATAGTGTATAGGTCTATAGTGTGTATAGTGTATAGGTCTATAGTGTCTATAGTGTATAGGTCTATAGTGTGTATAGTGTGTATAGGTCTATAGTGTAAAGGTCTATAGTGTGTATAGTGTATAGGTCTATAGTGTGTATAGTGTATAGGTCTATAGTGTCTATAGTGTGTATAGGTCTATAGTGTCTATAGTGTGTATAGTGTATAGGTCTATAGTGTGTATAGTGTATAGGTCTATAGTGTCTATAGTGTATAGGTCTATAGTGTCTATAGTGTATAGGTCTATAGTGTGTATAGTGTGTATAGGTCTATAGTGTGTATAGTGTGTATAGGTCTATAGTGTAAAGGTCTATAGTGTGTATAGTGTATAGGTCTATAGTGTGTATAGTATATAGGTCTATAGTGTGTATAGTGTATAGGTCTATAGTGTCTATAGTGTGTATAGGTCTATAGTGTCTATAGTGTCCATAGTGTATAGGTCTATAGTGTGTATAGTGTATAGGTCTATAGTGTGTATAGTGTATAGGTCTATAGTGTGTATAGTGTATAGGTCTATAGTGTGTATAGTGTATAGGTCTATAGTGTGTATAGTGTGTAGTGTGTATAGTGTATAGGTCTATAGTGTGTATAGTGTATAGGTCTATAGTGTGTATAGGTCTATAGTGTGTATAGTGTATAGGTCTATAGTGTGTATAGGTCTATAGTGTATATAGTGTGTATAGTGTATAGGTCTATAGTGTGTATAGGTCTATAGTGTCTATAGTGTGTATAGGTCTATAGTGTGTATAGTGTGTATAGGTCTATAGTGTCTATAGTGTGTATAGGTCTATAGTGTGTATAGTGTGTATAGGTCTATAGTGTCTATAGTGTGTATAGGTCTATAGTGTCTATAGTGTGTATAGTGTATAGGTCTATAGTGTGTATAGTGTATAGGTCTATAGTGTGTATAGTGTATAGGTCTATAGTGTCTATAGTGTATAGGTCTATAGTGTGTATAGTGTATAGGTCTATAGTGTCTATAGTGTATAGGTCTATAGTGTGTATAGTGTATAGGTCTATAGTGTCTATAGTGTATAGGTCTATAGTGTCTATAGTGTATAGGTCTATAGTGTCTATAGTGTATAGGTCTATAGTGTGTATAGTGTGTATAGGTCTATAGTGTCTAGGTCTATAGTGTATAGGTCTATAGTGTGTATAGTGTATAGGTCTATAGTGTGTATAGTGTGTATAGTGTGTAGTGTGTATAGTGTATAGGTCTATAGTGTGTATAGGTCTATAGTGTGTATAGTGTATAGGTCTATAGTGTGTATAGGTCTATAGTGTATATAGTGTGTATAGTGTATAGGTCTATAGTGTGTATAGTGTGTATAGGTCTATAGTGTGTATAGGTCTATAGTGTGTATAGGTCTATAGTGTCTATAGTGTGTATAGTGTATAGGTCTATAGTGTGTATAGGTCTATAGTGTCTATAGTGTGTATAGTGTGTATAGGTCTATAGTGTGTATAGTGTATAGGTCTATAGTGTGTATAGGTCTATAGTGTCTATAGTGTGTATAGTGTATAGGTCTATAGTGTGTATAGTGTATAGGTCTATAGTGTGTATAGGTCTATAGTGTCTATAGTGTGTATAGTGTATAGGTCTATAGTGTGTATAGGTCTATAGTGTCCATAGTGTGTATAGTGTATAGGTCTATAGTGTGTATAGATCTATAGTGTCCATAGTGTATAGGTCTATAGTGTGTATAGTGTATAGGTCTATAGTGTGTATAGTGTATAGGTCTATAGTGTCTATAGTGTATAGGTCTATAGTGTGTATAGTGTATAGGTCTATAGTGTATAGGTCTATAGTGTGTATAGGTCTATAGTGTGTATAGTGTGTATAGTGTGTATAGGTCTATAGTGTATAGGTCTATAGTGTGTATAGTGTATAGGTCTATAGTGTGGATAGGTCTATAGTGTCTATAGTGTGTATAGTGTATAGGTCTATAGTGTGTATAGGTCTATAGTGTCTATAGTGTGTATAGTGTATAGGTCTATAGTGTGTATAGGTCTATAGTGTCTATAGTGTATAGGTCTATAGTGTGTATAGGTCTATAGTGTCTATAGTGTGTATAGTGTATAGGTCTATAGTGTGTATAGTGTATAGGTCTATAGTGTGTATAGGTCTATAGTGTGTATAGTGTATAGGTCTATAGTGTGTATAGGTCTATAGTGTATATAGTGTGTATAGTGTATAGGTCTATAGTGTCTATAGTGTGTATAGGTCTATAGTGTGTATAGTGTATAGGTCTATAGTGTGTATAGTGTATAGGTCTATAGTGTGTATAGTGTATAGGTCTATAGTGTGTATAGTGTATAGGTCTATAGTGTCTATAGTGTATAGGTCTATAGTGTGTATAGTGTATAGGTCTATAGTGTCTATAGTGTATAGGTCTATAGTGTGTATAGTGTGTATAGGTCTATAGTGTAAAGGTCTATAGTGTGTATAGTGTATAGGTCTATAGTGTGTATAGTATATAGGTCTATAGTGTCTATAGTGTGTATAGGTCTATAGTGTCTATAGTGTGTATAGGTCTATAGTGTCTATAGTGTGTATAGTGTATAGGTCTATAGTGTGTATAGTGTATAGGTCTATAGTGTGTATAGTGTATAGGTCTATAGTGTGTATAGTGTGTAGTGTGTATAGTGTATAGGTCTATAGTGTGTATAGTGTATAGGTCTATAGTGTGTATAGGTCTATAGTGTGTATAGTGTATAGGTCTATAGTGTGTATAGGTCTATAGTGTATATAGTGTGTATAGTGTATAGGTCTATAGTGTGTATAGGTCTATAGTGTCTATAGTGTGTATAGGTCTATAGTGTGTATAGTGTGTATAGGTCTATAGTGTCTATAGTGTGTATAGTGTGTATAGGTCTATAGTGTCTATAGTGTGTATAGGTCTATAGTGTCTATAGTGTGTATAGTGTATAGGTCTATAGTGTGTATAGTGTATAGGTCTATAGTGTGTATAGTGTATAGGTCTATAGTGTCTATAGTGTATAGGTCTATAGTGTGTATAGTGTATAGGTCTATAGTGTCTATAGTGTATAGGTCTATAGTGTGTATAGTGTATAGGTCTATAGTGTGTATAGTGTATAGGTCTATAGTGTCTATAGTGTATAGGTCTATAGTGTCTATAGTGTATAGGTCTATAGTGTGTATAGTGTGTATAGGTCTATAGTGTCTATAGTGTATAGGTCTATAGTGTATAGGTCTACAGTGTATAGGTCTATAGTGTGTATAGTGTATAGGTCTATAGTGTGTATAGTGTGTATAGTGTGTATAGTGTATAGGTCTATAGTGTGTATAGGTCTATAGTGTGTATAGTGTATAGGTCTATAGTGTGTATAGGTCTATAGTGTATATAGTGTGTATAGTGTATAGGTCTATAGTGTCTATAGTGTGTATAGGTCTATAGTGTGTATAGTGTGTATAGGTCTATAGTGTGTATAGTGTGTATAGGTCTATAGTGTGTATAGGTCTATAGTGTCTATAGTGTGTATAGTGTATAGGTCTATAGTGTGTATAGGTCTATAGTGTCTATAGTGTGTATAGGTCTATAGTGTGTATAGTGTATAGGTCTATAGTGTGTATAGGTCTATAGTGTCTATAGTGTGTATAGTGTATAGGTCTATAGTGTGTATAAGTCTATAGTGTCCATAGTGTGTATAGTGTATAGGTCTATAGTGTGTATAGTGTATAGGTCTATAGTGTGTATAGTGTATAGTGTCCATAGTGTGTATAGTGTATAGGTCTATAGTGTGTATAGGTCTATAGTGTCCATAGTGTGTATAGTGTATAGGTCTATAGTGTGTATAGTGTATAGGTCTATAGTGTGTATAGTGTAAAGGTCTATAGTGTGTATAGTGTATAGGTCTATAGTGTGTATAGGTCTATAGTGTCTATAGTGTGTATAGTGTATAGGTCTATAGTGTGTATAGGTCTATAGTGTCCATAGTGTGTATAGTGTATAGGTCTATAGTGTGTATAGGTCTATAGTGTCTATAGGTCTATAGTGTGTATAGTGTATAGGTCTATAGTGTGTATAGGTCTATAGTGTCTATAGTATCGAAGAGCCCTTACTGCTGCTCGATCATCCTATTTTTCCAACTTAATTGAGGAAAATAAGAACAATCCGAAATTTCTTTTTGATACTGTCGCAAAGCTAACTAAAAAGCAGCCTTCGCAAATGGAGGATGGCTTTCACTTCAGCAGTAATACATTTATGAACTTCTTTGAGGAAAAGATCATGATCATTAGAAAGCAAATTACAGACTCCTCTTTAAATCTGGGTATTCCTCCAAAGCTCCATTGTCCTGAGTCTGCACAACTCTGCCAGGACCTAGGATCAAGGGAGATACTAAAGTGTTTTAGTACTATATCGCTTGACGCAATGATGAAAATAATCATGGCCTCCAAACCCTCAAGCTGCATACTGGACCCTATTCCAACTAAACTACTGAAAGAGCTGCTTCCTGTGCTTGGCCCTCCTATGTTGAACATAATAAACGGCTCTCTATCCACCGGATGTGTACCAAGCTCACTAAAAGTGGCAGTAATAAAGCCTCTCTTGAAAAAGCCGAATCTTGATCCAGAAATTATAAAAAACTATCGGCCTATATCGAATCTTCCATTCCTCTCCAAAATTTTAGAAAAAGCTGTTGCACAGCAACTGACTGCCTTCCTGAAGACAAACAATGTATACGAAACGCTTCAGTCTGGTTTTAGACCCCATCATAGCACTGAGACTGCACTTGTGAAGGTGGTAAATGACCTTTTAATGACGTCAGACCGAGGCTCTGCATCTGTCCTCGTGCTCCTAGATCTTAGTGCCGCTTTTGATACCATCGATCACCACATTCTTTTGGAGAGATTGGAAACCCAAATTGGTCTACATGGACAAGTTCTGGCCTGGTTTAGATCTTATCTGTCGGAAAGATATCAGTTTGTCTCTGTGAATGGTTTGTCCTCTGACAAATCAATTGTAAATTTCGGTGTTCCTCAAGGTTCCGTTTTAGGACCACTATTGTTTTCACTATATATTTTACCTCTTGGGGATGTCATTCGAAAACATAATGTTAAATTTCACTGCTATGCAGACGACACACAGCTGTACATTTCAATGAAACATGGTGAAGCCCCAAAATTGCCCTCGCTAGAAGCCTGTGTTTCAGACATAAAGAAGTGGATGGCTGCAAACTTTCTACTTTTAAACTCGGACAAAACAGAGATGCTTGTTCTAGGTCCCAAGAAACAAAGAGATCTTCTGTTGAATCTGACAATTAATCTGGATGGTTGTACAGTCGTCTCAAATAAAACTGTGAAGGACCTCGGCGTTACTCTGGACCCTGATCTCTCTTTTGAAGAACATATCAAGACTGTTTCAAGGACAGCTTTTTTCCATCTACGTAACATTGCAAAAATCAGAAATTTTCTGTCCAAAAATGACGCAGAAAAATTAATCCATGCTTTTGTTACTTCTAGGCTGGACTACTGCAATGCTCTACTTTCCGGCTACCCGGATAAAGCACTAAATAAACTTCAGTTAGTGCTAAATACGGCTGCTAGAATCCTGACTAGAACCAAAAAATTTGATCATATTACTCCAGTGTTAGCCTCCCTACACTGGCTTCCTGTTAAGGCAAGGGCTGATTTCAAGGTTTTACTGCTAACCTACAAAGCATTACATGGGCTTGCTCCTACCTATCTTTCCGATTTGGTCCTGCCGTACATACCTACACGTACGCTACGGTCACAAGACGCAGGCCTCCTAATTGTCCCTAGAATTTCTAAGCAAACGGCTGGAGGTAGGGCTTTCTCCTATAGAGCTCCATTTTTATGGAATGGTCTGCCTACCAATGTGAGAGACGCAGACTCAGTCTCAACCTTTAAGTCTCTACTGAAGACTTATCTCTTCAGTAGGTCCTATGATTAAGTATAGTCTGGCCCAGGAGTGTGAAGGTGAACGGAAAGGCTGGAGCAACGAACCGCCCTTGCTGTCTCTGCCTTGCCGGTTCCCCTCTTTCCACTGGGATTCTCTGCCTCTAACCCTTTTACAGGGGCTGAGTCACTGGCCTACCGGTGTTCTTCCATGCCGTCCATGGGAGGGGTGCGTCACTTGAGTGGGTTGAGTCACTGACGTGGTCTTCCTGTCTGGGTTGGCGCCCCCCCCCCCCCCTTGGGTTGTGCCATGGCGGAGATCGTTGTGGGCTATACTCGGCCTTGTCTTAGGACGGTAAGTTGGTGGTTGGAGACATCCCTCTAGTGGTGTGGGGCCTGTGCTTTGGCAAAGTGGGTGGGGTTATATCCTGCCTGTTTGGCCCTGTCCGGGGGTATCATCGGATGGGGCCACAGTGTCTTCTGATCCCTCCTGTCTCAGCCTCCAGTATTTATGCTGCAGTAGTTTATGTGTCGGGGGGCTAGGGTCAGTCTGTTACATCTGGAGTATTTCTCTTGTCTTATCCGGTGTCCTGTGTGTATTTAAATATGCTCTCTCTAATTCTCTCTTTCTCTCTTTCTGTCTTTCTCTCGGAGGACCTGAGCCCTAGGACCATGCCTCAGGACTACCTGGTATGATGACTCCTTGCTGTCCCCAGTCCACCTGGCCGTGCTGCTGCTCCAGTTTCAACTGTTCTGCCTGCGGCTATGGAACCCTGACCTGTTCACCGGACGTGCTTGTTGCACCCTCGACAACTACTATGATTATTATTATTTGACCATGCTGGTCATTTATGAACATTTTAACATTTTAACATTTTGACCATGTTCTGTTATAATATCCACCCTGCACAGCCAGAAGAGGACTGGCCACCCCTCATAGCCTGGTTCCTCTCTAGGTTTCTTCCTAGGTTTTTGGCCTTTCTAGGGAGTTTTTCCTAGGGAGTTTTTCCTAGCCACCGTGCTTCTTTCACATGCTTTGCTTGCTGTTTGGGGTTTTAGGCTGGGTTTCTGTACAGCACTTTGAGAATATCAGCTGATGTACGAAGGGCTATATAAAAATAAATTTGATTTGATTTGATATAGTGTGTATAGTGTATAGGTCTATAGTGTGTATAGGTCTATAGTGTCCATAGTGTGTATAGTGTATAGGTCTATAGTGTGTATAGTGTATAGGTCTATAGTGTGTATAGTGTATAGTGTCCATAGTGTGTATAGTGTATAGGTCTATAGTGTGTATAGGTCTATAGTGTCCATAGTGTGTATAGTGTATAGGTCTATAGTGTGTATAGGTCTATAGTGTGTATAGTGTAAAGGTCTATAGTGTGTATAGTGTATAGGTCTATAGTGTGTATAGGTCTATAGTGTCTATAGTGTGTATAGTGTATAGGTCTATAGTGTGTATAGGTCTATAGTGTCCATAGTGTGTATAGTGTATAGGTCTATAGTGTGTATAGGTCTATAGTGTCCATAGTGTGTATAGTGTATAGGTCTATAGTGTGTATAGGTCTATAGTGTCTATAGTGTGTATAGTGTATAGGTCTATAGTGTGTATAGGTCTATAGTGTCTATAGTGTGTATAGTGTCTATAGTGTGTATAGTGTATAGGTCTATAGTGTGTATAGGTCTATAGTGTCTATAGTGTGTATAGTGTATAGGTCTACAGTGTGTATAGGTCTATAGTGTCTATAGTGTGTATAGTGTATAGGTCTATAGTGTGTATAGGTCTATAGTGTGTATAGTGTATAGGTCTATAGTGTGTATAGGTCTATAGTGTGTATAGTGTATAGGTCTATAGTGTGTATAGGTCTATAGTGTGTATAGTGTGTATAGTGTATAGGTCTATAGTGTGTATAGTGTATAGGTCTATAGTGTGTATAGGTCTATAGTGTCTATAGTGTGTATAGTGTATAGGTCTATAGTGTGTATAGTGTATAGGTCTATAGTGTGTATAGTGTCTATAGTGTGTATAGTGTATAGGTCTACAGTGTGTATAGGTCTATAGTGTCTATAGTGTGTATAGTGTATAGGTCTATAGTGTGTATAGGTCTATAG
The DNA here is from genome assembly GCF_965601325.2 of Salmo salar. Classification (NCBI taxonomy): domain Eukaryota; kingdom Metazoa; phylum Chordata; class Actinopteri; order Salmoniformes; family Salmonidae; genus Salmo; species Salmo salar. Next base: position 74,602,191 of record NC_138292.1, read on the forward strand.
TGTGTATAGTGTATAGGTCTATAGTGTGTATAGGTCTATAGTGTGTATAGTGTGTATAGTGTATAGGTCTATAGTGTGTATAGGTCTATAGTGTGTATAGTGTGTATAGGTCTATAGTGTGTATAGTGTGTATAGGTCTATAGTGTGTATAGTGTGTATAGGTCTATAGTGTGTATAGTGTGTATAGTGTATATAGTGTGTATAGTGTATAGGTCTATAGTGTGTATAGGTCTATAGTGTGTATAGTGTATAGGTCTATAGTGTCTATAGTGTGTATAGGTCTATAGTGTGTATAGTGTATAGGTCTATAGTGTGTATAGTGTATAGGTCTATAGTGTGTATAGGTCTATAGTGTGTATAGTGTATAGGTCTATAGTGTGTATAGTGTGTATATTGTATAGGTCTATAGTGTCTATAGTGTGTATAGTGTGTATAGTGTATAGGTCTATAGTGTCTATAGTGTGTATAGTGTATAGGTCTATAGTGTCTATAGTGTGTATAGTGTATAGGTCTATAGTGTGTATAGTGTGTATAGTGTATAGGTCTATAGTGTGTATAGTGTATAGGTCTATAGTGTGTATAGTGTGTATAGTGTATAGGTCTATAGTGTCTATAGTGTGTATAGTGTATAGGTCTATAGTGTGTATAGTGTGTATAGTGTATAGGTCTATAGTGTCTATAGTGTGTATAGTGTATAGGTCTATAGTGTGTATAGTGTCTATAGTGTGTATAGTGTATAGGTCTATAGTGTGTATAGTGTATAGGTCTATAGTGTGTATAGTGTATAGGTCTATAGTGTGTATAGGTCTATAGTGTGTATAGTGTATAGGTCTATAGTGTGTATAGTGTGTATAGTGTATAGGTCTATAGTGTATAGGTCTATAGTGTGTATAGGTCTATAGTGTGTATAGTGTATAGGTCTATAGTGTGTATAGTGTGTATAGTGTATAGGTCTATAGTGTGTATAGTGTCTATAGTGTATAGGTCTATAGTGTGTATAGTGTGTATAGTGTATAGGTCTATAGTGTCTATAGTGTGTATAGTGTATAGGTCTATAGTGTGTATAGTGTGTATAGTGTATAGGTCTATAGTGTGTATAGGTCTATAGTGTGTATAGTGTATAGGTCTATAGTGTGTATAGTGTGTATAGGTCTATAGTGTCTATAGTGTGTATAGTGTATAGGTCTATAGTGTGTATAGTGTATAGGTCTATAGTGTGTATAGTGTGTATAGTGTATAGGTCTATAGTGTGTATAGGTCTATAGTGTGTATAGTGTGTATAGGTCTATAGTGTGTATAGTGTGTATAGGTCTATAGTGTGTATAGTGTATAGGTCTATAGTGTGTATAGTGTATAGGTCTATAGTGTATAGTGTGTATAGTGTATAGGTCTATAGTGTCTATAGTGTGTATAGTGTATAGGTCTATAGTGTGTATAGTGTATAGGTCTATAGTGTGCACAACTTGCAGACTTTGTTACTTCTAGGTTGGACTACTGCAATGCTCTACTTTCCGGCTACCCGGATAAAGCACTAAATAAACTTCAGTTAGTGCTAAATACGGCTGCTAGAATCCTGACTAGAACCAAAAAATGTGATCATATTACTCCAGTGCTAGCCTCCCTACACTGGCTTCCTGTAAAGGCAAGGTTTTACTGCTAACCTACAAAGCATTACATGGGCTTACTCCTACCCATCTTTCCGATTTGGTCCTGCCGTACATACCAACACGTACGCTACGGTCACAAGACGCGGGCCTCCTAATTGTTCCTAGAATTTCTAAGCAAACAGCTGGAGGCAGGGCTTTCTCCTATAGAGCTCCATTTTTATGGAATAGTCTGCCTACCCATGTGAGAGACGCAGACTCAGTCTCAACCTTTAAGTCTTTACTGAAGACACATCTCTTCAGTAGGTCCTATGATTGAGTGTAGTCTGGCCCAGGAGTGTGAAGGTGAACGGAAAGGCTGGAGCAACGAACCGCCCTTGCTGTCTCTGCCTGGCCGGTTTCCCCTCTTTCCACTGGGGCTGAGTCACTGGCTTACTGGTGTTCTTCCATCCTGTCCCTGGGAGGGGTGCGTCACTTGAGTGGGTTGAGTCACTGACATGGTCTTCCTGTCTGGGTTGGCGCCCCCCCCCCCTTGGGCTTTGCCGTTGATGAGATCTTTGTGGGCTATACTCGGCCTTGTCCCGGGATGGTATGTTGGTGGTTGGAGATATCCCTCCAGTGGTGTGGGGGCTGTGCTTTGGCAAAGTGGGTGGGGTTATATCCTACCTGTTTGGCCCTGTCCGGGGGTTTCATCGGATGGGGCCACAGTGTCTCCTGACCCCTCCTGTCTCAGCCTCCAGTATTTATGCTGTGTCGGGGGGCTAGGGTCAGTCTGTCACATCTGGAGTATTTCTCTTGTCTTTTCCGGTGTCCTGTGTGAATTTAAATATTCTCTCTCTCTCTCTCTCTCTCTCTCAGAGGACCTGAGCCCTAGGACCATGCCTCAGGACTACCTGGCTTGATGACTCCTTGCTGTCCCCAGTTCACCTGGCCGTGCTGCTGCTCCAGTTCCAACTGTTCTGCCTGCAGCTATGGAACCCTGACCTGTTCACCGGACGTGCTACCTGTCCCAGACGTGCTACCTGTCCCAGACCTGCTGTTTTCAACTCTCTAGAGACAGCAGGAGCGGTAGAGATACTCTCAAAGATAGGCTATGAAAAAGCCAACTGACACTTACTCTTGTGTTACTGACTTGTTGCACCCTCGACAACTACTATGATTATTATTATTTGACAATGCTGGTCATTTATGAACATTTGAACATCTAGGCCATGTGCTGTTATAATCTCCACCCGGCACAGCCAGAAGAGGACTGGCCACCCCTCATAGCCTGGTTCCTCTCTAGGTTTCTTCCTAGGTTTTGGCCTTTCTAGGGAGTTTTTCCTAGCCACCGTGCTTCTACACCTGCATTGCTTGCTGTTTGGGGTTTTAGAGTTTCTATACAGCACTTTGAGATATCAGCTGATGTAAGAAGGGCTATATAAATAAATTTGATTTGATATGTGTGTGAATGTGTGTGTAGTGTGTGAATGTGAGTGTAGAGCGTGCAGTGTGTGAATGTGTGTGTGTGTGTAGTGTGTGAATGTGTGTAGTGTGTGAATGTGTGTGTGTGTAGTGTGTGAATGTGTGTGTGTGTAGTGTGTGAATGTGTGTGTGTGTAGTGTGTGAATGTGTGTGTGTAGTGTGTGAATGTGTGTGTAGTGTGTGAATGTGTGTGTGTAGTGTGTGAATGTGTGTGTAGTGTGTGAATGTGTGTGTAATGTGTGAATGTGTACCTCCAGTATAACAACGTCGTAGTCGTTGAAGGAACAGAACTGAGGAGCCCAGCGTGCGTCGCTCCGGATCACCTCGTTTATCAGGTACTCAAAGTCCAGAGTCAACTGCTCCACACACACACTCTGTAGGACACACACACATTAGCATGTTCAGGTTTACTGCACTTCTCCTGGACTTGGGTTCCTTCCAAATACTAAGTGAAGACAACATGTTTAGACATATTAACACACTCAGGTCCTGTGTCTCTCAGACAAATCTCTCTTATTTCTCTCCTTCGCTGATCTCCCTCTCTCCATTGGTAGGGCTGGATTTTTATTCTCTCACACACACACACACACACACACACACACACACACACACACACACACACACACACACACACACACACACACACACACACACACACACACACACACACACACCTGTCCGTTGTGGGGCCCAGTGACCAGCTGTAGGTTGCGTCCCTTCAGGTCAGTCACAGTGAAAGGCAGCTGGACCTTATCATCCTCATAACCTGGAGGGAGGGATAGAGGGAAGAGGGAGGGATAGAGGGAAGAGGGAGGGATAGAAGGAGAGTGGGAGGGATAGAGGGAAGAGGGAGGGAAGAGAGCGAGGGAAGAGAGAGAGGGATAGAGGGAGGGATAGAGGGAGGGATAGAGGGAGGGATAGAGGGAGGGAAGAGGGAGGGATAGAAGGAGAGTGGGAGGGATAGAGGGAAGAGGGAGGGATAGAGGGAGGGATAGAGGGAGGGATAGAGGGAAGAGGGAGGGATAGAGGGAAGAGGGAGGGATAGAGGGAAGAGGGAGGGATAGAGGGAGGGATAGAGGGAGGGATAGAGGGAAGAGGGAGGGATAGAGGGAAGAGGGAGGGATAGAGGGAAGAGGGAGGGATAGAGGGAAGAGGGAGGGATAGAGGGAGGGATAGAGGGAGGGATAGAGGGAAGAGGGAGGGATAGAGGGAAGAGGGAGGGATAGAGGGAAGAGGGAGGGATAGAGGGAAGAGGGAGGGATAGAGGGAAGAGGGAGGGATAGAGGGAGGGATAGAGGGAGGGATAGAGGGAAGAGGGAGGGATAGAGGGAAGAGGGAGGGATAGAGGGAAGAGGGAGGGATAGAGGGAAGAGGGAGGGATAGAGGGAAGAGGGAGGGATAGAGGGAAGAGGGAGGAATAGAGGGAGGAATAGAGGGAAGAGGGAGGAATAGAGTGAGGGGTGAGGAGAAAGAGGGCGAGACAGAAATAGAGGGAGGAGTTTCAGCTTCCTATTTACATGACCAAGCACATTGTGTGTTCCATGTGAAAACATTTCTTCTACAGTGTGTCTGTGTCTCACCTCCTGCATCCTGCTCTGGCGCCCCCGGCTGTGGCATGCGGTACTGCAAGCGGGTGTAGTTGACATATCCCGGCTCGCTGCAGCCTGCTTCCTGAGAAGACTGAGGAGTGGGGGGGGATGAGGAGGAGGAGGAGGCAGGAGACATCACCGCACTACACTGAATAGAGTCCTCCTGCAAAGGTCGCAACAAACTTTGGTTCCCAGCTGAAGTGGAAGTCTGTGGTGCGCTAGTCAGTTGATCCGTCTGTGTGTCTTCCCTCTGTTCTCTGTCCCTCTCCACGCTCACCACTTCTCTCTCAGTCACCACGGGCTCCTGTCCTCCCTCGTTTTCCCTCCCTCCTCCCTGGGCACGTCTGAAGAGGTCGGCGGCAAACTCTCGCGCCCGGGCGGCAGCTTGTGATTGGCTAGGGGAAAGAGGGGCAGGGCTTGGTTTGGCGGTTAGCGGGCGGCTGTCGGGAGACCCATGAGAGGAAGAGGATGAAGAGGGCGATGGAGGGGATTGATGTTCTGAGGTGGGGGCTGTGGCTCTCTTTCTGAACAGGATCTGAGACGAATGACCCTGCTCACCTGCTGACAACACAGGAGACGAGACTTAGTAACATCACACAGGAGACGAGACTTGGTAGTAACATCACACAGGAGACGAGACTTGGTAGTAACATCACACAGGAGACGAGACTTGGTAATATCAAACACAGGAGACGAGACTTGGTAATATCAAACACAGGAGACGAGACTTGGTAATATCAAACACAGGAGACGAGACTTGGTAATATCACACAGGAGACGAGACTTGGTAGTAACATCACACAGGAGACGAGACTTGGTAATATCAAACAGGAGACGAGACTTGGTAATATCACACAGGAGACGAGACTTGGTAATATCACACAGGAGACGAGACTTGGTAATATCACACAGGAGACGAGACTTGGTAATATCACACAGGAGACGAGACTTGGTAATATCACACAGGAGACGAGACTTGGTAATATCACACAGGAGACGAGAGATAGTCATATCATCACACAGGAGACGAGAGATAGTCATATCATCACACAGGAGAAACAAAAAAGAGGGGAAATGAACTAGACAGAGAAAGAGAGAAGGGGTAGAGAGAAATTAAACTGAACCAGAAAGGTGAAGTGTGTGTTCAGTGTGTGTGTGTGTGTTGTCTCCTACCTGGACAGAGGGACACAGAGCAGGCCACCAGGGAATAGGAGGTGTTGAGGAAGATCACCTGGTCTTTCTTCAGCTGGAAGGCAGGCTGGAAGGTGGGGAAGGGATAGACCACCTGGTAGCGACTGTTCAACATATAGCCATGTTCCAGACACTCTCCACTACCTAGAGAGAGAGAGAGACTGTTCAACATATAGCCATGTTCCAGACACTCTCCACTACCTAGAGAGAGAGAGAGACTGTTCAACATATAGCCATGTTCCAGACACTCTCCACTACCTAGAGAGAGAGAGAGACTGTTCAACATATAGCCATGTTCCAGACACTCTCCACTACCTAGAGAGAGAGAGAGAGACTGTTCAACATATAGCCATGTTCCAGACACTCTCCACTACCTAGAGAGAGAGAGAGACTGTTCAACATATAGCCATGTTCCAGACACTCTCCACTACCTAGAGAGAGAGAGAGACTGTTCAACATATAGCCATGTTCCAGACACTCTCCACTACCTAGAGAGAGAGAGAGACTGTTCAACATATAGCCATGTTCCAGACACTCTCCACTACCTAGAGAGAGAGAGACTGTTCAACATATAGCCATGTTCCAGACACTCTCCACTACCTAGAGAGAGAGAGACTGTTCAACATATAGCCATGTTCCAGACACTCTCCACTACCTAGAGAGAGAGAGACTGTTCAACATATAACCATGTTCCAGACACTCTCCACTACCTAGAGAGAGAGAGACTGTTCAACATATAACCATGTTCCAGACACTCTCCACTACCTGGAGAGAGAGACTGTTCAACATATAACCATGTTCCAGACACTCTCCACTACCTAGAGAGAGAGAGAGAGACTGTTCAACATATAACCATGTTCCAGACACTCTCCACTACCTAGAGAGAGACTGTTCAACATATAGCCATGTTCCAGACACTCTCCACTACCTAGAGAGAGAGAGAGACTGTTCAACATATAACCATGTTCCAGACACTCTCCACTACCTAGAGAGAGACTGTTCAACATATAGCCATGTTCCAGACACTCTCCACTACCTAGAGAGAGAGAGACTGTTCAACATATAACCATGTTCCAGACACTCTCCACTACCTGGAGAGAGAGACTGTTCAACATATAACCATGTTCCAGACACTCTCCACTACCTAGAGAGAGAGAGACTGTTCAACATATAGCCATGTTCCAGACACTCTCCACTACCTAGAGAGAGAGAGACTGTTCAACATATAGCCATGTTCCAGACACTCTCCACAACCTAGAGAGAGAGAGACTGTTCAACATATAGCCATGTTCCAGACACTCTCCACTACCTAGAGAGAGAGAGACTGTTCAACATATAACCATGTTCCAGACACTCTCCACTACCTAGAGAGAGAGAGACTGTTCAACATATAACCATGTTCCAGACACTCTCCACTACCTAGAGAGAGAGACTGTTCAACATATAACCATGTTCCAGACACTCTCCACTACCTAGAGAGAGAGAGACTGTTCAACATATAGCCATGTTCCAGACACTCTCCACTACCTAGAGAGAGAGAGACTGTTCAACATATAGCCATGTTCCAGACACTCTCCACTACCTAGAGAGAGACTGTTCAACATATAGCCATGTTCCAGACACTCTCCACTACCTAGAGAGAGAGAGACTGTTCAACATATAACCATGTTCCAGACACTCTCCACTACCTAGAGAGAGACTGTTCAACATATAACCATGTTCCAGACACTCTCCACTACCTAGAGAGAGAGAGACTGTTCAACATATAACCATGTTCCAGACACTCTCCACTACCTAGAGAGAGACTGTTCAACATATAACCATGTTCCAGACACTCTCCACTACCTAGAGAGAGAGAGACACTGTTCAACATATAACCATGTTCCAGACACTCTCCACTACCTAGAGAGAGACTGTTCAACATATAGCCATGTTCCAGACACTCTCCACTACCTAGAGAGAGAGAGACTGTTCAACATATAGCCATGTTCCAGACACTCTCCACTACCTAGAGAGAGACTGTTCAACATATAGCCATGTTCCAGACACTCTCCACTACCTAGAGAGAGAGAGACTGTTCAACATATAGCCATGTTCCAGACACTCTCCACTACCTAGAGAGAGAGAGACTGTTCAACATATAACCATGTTCCAGACACTCTCCACTACCTAGAGAGAGACTGTTCAACATATAACCATGTTCCAGACACTCTCCACTACCTAGAGAGAGAGACTGTTCAACATATAGCCATGTTCCAGACACTCTCCACTACCTAGAGAGAGAGAGAGAGACTGTTCAACATATAGCCATGTTCCAGACACTCTCCACTACCTAGAGAGAGAGAGAGACTGTTCAACATATAGCCATGTTCCAGACACTCTCCACTACCTAGAGAGAGAGAGAGAGAGAGAGAGACTGTTCAACATATAGCCATGTTCCAGACACTCTCCACTACCTAGAGAGAGACTGTGTGTTTGGTAGCTAGAGGAGAAACGTGTGTGTACCTGTGGTATGGTAGAGGTGTTGGGACAGCACTGTGAGCAGGGTCTGAGAGTGTGTATGTATGTATACATGCATGTACGTACGTACGTACAGTGGGGGGGAAAGTATTTGATCCCCTGCTGATTTTGTACATTTGCCCACTGACAAAGAAAGGATCAATCTATAATTTTAATGGTAGGTTTATTTGAACAGTGAGAGACAGAATAACAACAAAAATATCCAGAAAAACGCATGTCAGAAATGTTATAAATTGATTTGCATTTTAATGAGGGAAATAAGTATTTGACCCCCTCTCAATCATAAAGATTTCTGGCTCCCAGGTGTCTTTTATACAGGTAACGAGCTGAGATTAGGAGCACACTCTTAAAGGGAGTGCTCCTAACCGCAGCTTGTTACCTGTAAAAAAGACACCTGTCCACAGAAGCAATCAATCAGATTCCAAACTCTCCACCATGGCCAAGACTAAAGAGCTCTCCAAGGATGTCAGGGACAAGATTGTAGACCTACACAAGGCTGGAATGGGCTACAAGACCATCACAAAGCAGCTTGGTGAGAAGGTGACAACATTTGGTGCGATTATTCGCAAATGGAAGAAACACAAAAGAACTGTCAATATCCCTCAGCCTGGGGCTCCATGCAAGATCTCACCTTGTGGAGTTGCAATGATCATGAGAACGGTGAGGAATCATTAAGGTTTCGAGGCTGACGTTTGGCAACTCGAACCTTCAGCTCCCTCCACAGATTTTCTATGGGATTAAGGTCTGGAGACTGGCTAGGCCACTCCAGGACCTTAATGTCCTTCTTGAGCCACTCCTTTGTTGCCTTGGCCGTGTGTTTTGGGTCATTGTCATGCTGGAATACCCATCCACGACCCATTTCCAATGCCCTGGCTGAGGGAAGGAGGTTCTCACCCAAGATTTGACGGTACATGGCCCCGTCCATCGTCCCTTTGATGCGGTGAAGTTGTCCTGTCCCCTTAGCAGAAAAACACCCCCAAAGCATAATGTTTCCACCTCCATGTTTGATGGTGGGGATGGTCTTCTTGGGGTCATAGGCAGCATTCCTCCTCCTCCTCCTCCTCCAAACACGGCGAGTTGAGTTGATGCCAAAGAACTCCATTTTGGTCTCATCTGACCACAACACTTTCACCAGTTGTCCTCTGAGTCGTTCAGATGTTCATTGGCAGACTTCAGACAGGCATGTATATGTATTCTTGAGCAGGGGGACCTTGCGGGCGCTGCAGGATTTCAGTCCTTCACGGCGTAGAGTGTTACCAATTGTTTTCTTGGTGACTATGGTCCCAGCTGCCTTGAGATCATTGACAAGATCCTCCCGTGTAGCTCTGGGCTGATTCCTCACCGTTCTCATGATCATTGCAACTCCACGAGGTGAGATCTTGCATGGAGTCCGAGGCCGAGGGATATTGACAGTTCTTTTGTGTTTCTTCCATTTGCGAATAATCGCACCAACTGTTGTCACCTTCTCACCAAGCTGCTTGGCGATGGTCTTGTAGCTCATTCCAGCCTTGTGTAGGTCTACAATCTTGTCCCTGACATCCTTGGAGAGCTCTTTGGTCTTGGCCATGGTGGAGAGTTTGGAATCTGATTGATTGATTGCTTCTGTGGACAGGTGTTTTTTTTTTACAGGTAACAAGCTGAGATTAGGAGCACTCCCTTTAAGAGTGTGCTCCTAATCTCAGCTCGTTACCTGTATAAAAGACACCTGGGAGCCAGAAATCTTTATGATTGAGAGGGGGTCAAATACTTATTTCCCTCATTAAAATGCAAATCAATTTATAACATTTCTGACATGCATTTTTCTGGATTTTTTTGTTGTTATTCTGTCTCTCACTGTTCAAATAAACCTACCATTAAAATTATAGACTGATCATTTCTTTATCAGTGGGCAAACGTACAAAATCAGCAGGGGATCAAATACTTTTCCCCCCCACTGTAGGTATGTGTACCTGTGCGTATGGTAGAGGTGTTTGTAGGGCAGCACTGAGAGCAGGGTCTGGGAGAGTGTGTGTGTGTGTGTGTGTGTGTGTGTGTGTGTGTGTGTGTGTGTGTGTACCTGTGCGTATGGTAGAGGTGTTTGTAGGGCAGCACTGAGAGCAGGGTCTGGGAGTGTGTGTGTGTGTGTGTGTGTGTATGTGTGTACCTGTGCGTATGGTAGAGGTGTTTGTAGGGCAGCACTGAGAGCAGGGTCTGGGAGTATGTGTGTGTGTGTATGTACCTGTGCGTATGGTAGAGGTGTTTGTAGGGCAGCACTGAGAGCAGGGTCTGGGAGTGTGTGTGTGTGTATGTACCTGTGCGTATGGTAGAGGTGTTTGTAGGGCAGCAATGAGAGCAGGGTCTGGGAGTGTGTGTGTGTGTGTGTGTGTGTGTGTGTGTGTGTGTGTGTGTGTGTGTGTACCTGTGCGTATGGTAGAGGTGTTTGTAGGGCAGCACTGAGAGCAGGGTCTGGGAGTGTGTGTGTGTGTGTGTGTGTATGTACCTGTGCGTATGGTAGAGGTGTTTGTAGGGCAGCACTGAGAGCAGGGTCTAGGAGGAGGCATGGAGGCGATGGTGATGTAGATATCTCTATTGTTCTCATCACTCATCATCAGATTCATCAACACTGAGCTGGAGCTACGAGTACTGACAGAGAGAGACAGAGAGAAGGGTATGGGGAAGGGAGGGTAGAGTGTAGGGGTGTGGGAGGGAAAAGAGAGATGAGAGAGACAGAGAGAAGGGTATGGGGAAGGGAGGGTAGAGTGTAGGGGTGTGGGAGGGAAAAGAGAGATGAGGGAGAGAGAGAGAAGGGTATGGGGAAGGGAGGGTAGAGTGTAGGGGTGTGGGAGGGAAAAGAGAGATGAGGGAGAGAGAGAGAAGAGTATGGGGAAGGGAGGGTAGAGTGTAGGGGTGTGGGAGGGTAGAGTGTAGGGGTGTGGGAGGGAAAAGAGAGATGAGGGAGAGAGAGAGAAGAGTATGGGGAAGGGAGGGTAGAGTGTAGGGGTGTGGGAGGGAAAAGAGAGATGAGGGAGAGAGAGAGAAGGGTATGGGGAAGGGAGGGTAGAGTGTAGGGGTGTGGGAGGGAAAAGAGAGATGAGGGAGAGAGAGAGAAGAGTATGGGGAAGGGAGGGTAGAGTGTAGGGGTGTGGGAGGGAAAAGAGAGATGAGGGAGGGAGAGAGAAGGGTATGGGGAAGGGAGGGTAGAGTGTAGGGGTGTGGGAGGGTAGAGTGTAGGGGTGTGGGAGGGAAAAGAGAGATGAGGGAGGGAGAGAAAGAGAGAACATACAGAAATGTCCAGTCACTGATCTGATCACAGACATCTCTAGAAAGACCAAATGTACGCTGGCTTGATGTCTTACTTGAAGCCAAAGATGATGATCTTGGAGTGGTCGTTGGGCCACTCACACACTGTCAGGTAGAGATCACTGTAGATGTCCTCACCTGTAAACAGACGCACATGGTGCACCTGGGGAGATGGAGGGGAGAGAGAAAGAGAGGGGGATGAGAGAGAAAGGGATGGCGAGAGAAAGGGATGGAGAGAGAAAGGGATGGAGAGAGAAAGGGATGGAGAGAGAAAGGGATGGAGAGAGAAAGGGATGGAGAGAGAAAGGGATGGAGAGAGAGGAAGGGATGGAGAGAGAGGAAGGGATGGAGAGAGAGGAAGGGATGGAGAGGAGAGAGAAAGGGATGAGAGAGAGGAGGGGGATGAGAGAGAGGAGGGGGATGAGAGAGAAAGAAGAGAGAGATGAAGAGATAAGTAAAAAAGGGTAAAATGGGACAACAGAATGATGAAAGAGAGGGATGAAATCATCTCCATCTCCTCACCATTGTAGCTAGTGTAACTGTTGACAGGCCAATCAGCAACACATCATCCACCTCATTACTGCTATAAGGACGGCACTGGAGACCACTTCCTGGTTGGTTTAGGCTACAGTCAGTCCATGTACTGTAGTAGGTCTGTTCTACTGGTCCACATCTCTTTAGGCCATACGGACGGCACTGGAGATGGTTCCCAGTCGGTCCAACCTACCTGTTTGAGTCTGCTGTGTAGGTTGAACTCCCACCAGTAGAGGTGATAGGTGTAGAAGGAGAAGTCATCGTCCTCTCCACAGTCACTGGTGTAGGACAGCACATAACGACCACACTTAGTGAACCCCAGGAAGATGTGTCTGGAACAAGAGAGGGGGAGGGGTGTGAGAGAGAGAGGGAGCGGTGAGAGAGAGAGAGGGAGCGGTGAGAGAGAGAGGGAGCGGTGTGAGAGAGAGGGAGCGGTGAGAGAGAGAGAGGGAGCGGTGTGAGAGAGAGGGAGCGGTGAGAGAGAGAGGGAGCGGTGAGAGAGAGAGGGAGCGGTGAGAGAGAGAGGGAGCGGTGAGAGAGAGAGGGAGCGGTGAGAGAGAGAGGGAGCGGTGAGAGAGAGAGGGAGCGGTGAGAGAGAGAGGGAGCGGTGAGAGAGAGAGGGAGCGGTGAGAGAGAGAGGGAGCGGTGAGAGAGAGAGGGGGAGCGGTGTGAGAGAGAGGGGGAGCGGTGTGAGAGAGAGAGGGAGCGGTGTGAGAGAGAGAGGGAGCGGTGTGAGAGAGAGAGGGAGCGGTGTGAGAGAGAGAGGGAGCGGTGTGAGAGAGAGAGGGAGCGGTGTGAGAGAGAGAGGGAGCGGTGAGAGAGAGAGGGAGCGGTGTGAGAGAGAGGGAGCGGTGTGAGAGAGAGAGGGAGCGGTGAGAGAGAGAGAGGGAGCGGTGAGAGAGAGAGAGGGAGCGGTGAGAGAGAGGGAGCGGTGAGAGAGAGAGGGAGCGGTGTGAGAGGGAGGGAGCGGTGTGAGAGAGAGGTGTGAGAGAGAGAGAGGGAGCGGTGTGAGAGAGAGGGAGCGGTGTGAGAGAGAGGGAGCGGTGTGAGAGAGAGGGAGCGGTGTGAGAGAGAGGGAGCGGTGTGAGAGAGAGAGGGAGCGGTGTGAGAGAGAGAGGGAGCGGTGTGAGAGAGAGAGGGAGCGGTGTGAGAGAGAGAGGGAGCGGTGTGAGAGAGAGAGGGAGCGGTGTGAGAGAGAGAGGGAGCGGTGTGAGAGAGAGAGGGAGCGGTGTGAGAGAGAGAGGGAGCGGTGTGAGAGAGAGAGGGAGCGGTGTGAGAGAGAGAGGGAGCGGTGTGAGAGAGAGAGGGAGCGGTGTGAGAGAGAGAGGGAGCGGTGTGAGAGAGAGAGGGAGCGGTGTGAGAGAGAGAGGGAGCGGTGTGAGAGAGAGAGGGAGCGGTGAGAGAGAGAGAGGTGAGAGAGAGAGAGAGAGGTGAGAGAGAGAGAGAGAGAGAGAGAGGTGAGAGAGGTGAGAGAGGTGAGAGAGAGGTGAGAGAGAGAGAGAGGTGAGAGAGTGGGGACACAAGGTGTGTGTGGAGATGATGATTTAATTGACTGGTTCAGTTGGCTCAATGTTGCTCAACATTTCTCTGGTTAGCTAACGGAGAATTCCATCCAGATGGCAAGATACTTAACAATGCTAACAATACTTGTTCCACCACACTTTCTCCCTCACCTCAAACTTTCCAAATGCCAGATGTTTTTTCAGTTACAGTTCATGAAGTACGCTTCATCACCTTCTCACCCCCAGGCTTCTCACCTAACGTTACCTCTTCACCCCCGTCTCCGTGGCCAGGCTTCTCACCTAACGTTACCTCTTCACCCCGTCTCCGTGGCCAGGCTTCTCACCTAACGTTACCTCTTCACCCCCGTCTCCGTGGCCAGGCTTCTCACCTAACGTTACCTCTTCACCCCCGTCTCCGTGGCCAGGCTTCTCACCTAACGTTACCTCTTCACCCCCGTCTCCGTGGCCAGGCTTCTCACCTAACGTTACCTCTTCACCCCCGTCTCCGTGGCCAGGCTTCTCACCTAACGTTACCTCTTCACCCCCGTCTCCGTGGCCAGGCTTCTCACCTAACGTTACCTCTTCACCCCCGTCTCCGTGGCCAGGCTTCTCACCTAACGTTACCTCTTCACCCCCGTCTCCGTGGCCAGGCTTCTCACCTAACGTTACCCCCCCACCCCGTCTCCGTGGCCAGGCTTCTCACCTAACGTTACCTCTTCACCCCCGTCTCCGTGGCCAGGCTTCTCACCTAACGTTACCTCTTCACCCCCGTCTCCGTGGCCAGGCTTCTCACCTAACGTTACCTCTTCACCCCCGTCTCCGTGGCCAGGCTTCTCACCTAACGTTACCCCCCCACCCCGTCTCCGTGGCCAGGCTTCTCACCTAACGTTACCTCTTCACCCCCGTCTCCGTGGCCAGGCTTCTCACCTAACGTTACCTCTTCACCCCCGTCTCCGTGGCCAGGCTTCTCACCTAACGTTACCCCGCCACCCCGTCTCCGTGGCCAGGCTTCTCACCTAACGTTACCTCTTCACCACCGTCTCCGTGGCCAGGCTTCTCACCTAACGTTACCCCCCCCACCCCGTCTCCGTGGCCAGGCTTCTCACCTAACGTTACCTCTTCACCCCCGTCTCCGTGGCCAGGCTTCTCACCTAACGTTACCTCTTCACCCCCGTCTCCGTGGCCAGGCTTCTCACCTAACGTTACCCCCCCACCCCGTCTCCGTGGCCAGGCTTCTCACCTAACGTTACCTCTTCACCCCCGTCTCCGTGGCCAGGCTTCTCACCTAACGTTACCTCTTCACCCCCGTCTCCGTGGCCAGGCTTCTCACCTAACGTTACCCCCCCCACCCCGTCTCCGTGGCCAGGCTTCTCACCTAACGTTACCTCTTCACCACCGTCTCCGTGGCCAGGCTTCTCACCTAACGTTACCCCCCCCACCCCGTCTCCGTGGCCAGGCTTCTCACCTAACGTTACCTCTTCACCCCCGTCTCCGTGGCCAGGCTTCTCACCTAACGTTACCTCTTCACCCCGTCTCCGTGGCCAGGCTTCTCACCTAACGTTACCTCTTCACCCCCGTCTCCGTGGCCAGGCTTCTCACCTAACGTTACCTCTTCACCCCCGTCTCCGTGGCCAGGCTTCTCACCTAACGTTACCTCTTCACCCCCGTCTCCGTGGCCAGGCTTCTCACCTAACGTTACCTCTTCACCCCGTCTCCGTGGCCAGGCTTCTCACCTAACGTTACCTCTTCACCCCGTCTCCGTGGCCAGGCTTCTCACCTAACGTTACCTCTTCACCCCCGTCTCCGTGGCCAGGCTTCTCACCTAACGTTACCCCCCACCCCCGTCTCCGTGGCCAGGCTTCTCACCTAACGTTACCCCCCACCCCGTCTCCGTGTCCAGGCTTCTCACCTAACGTTACCTCTTCACCCCGTCTCCGTGGCCAGGCTTCTCACCTAACGTTACCTCTTCACCCCCGTCTCCGTGGCCAGGCTTCTCACCTAACGTTACCCCCCCACCCCGTCTCCGTGGCCAGGCTTCTCACCTAACGTTACCTCTTCACCCCCGTCTCCGTGGCCAGGCTTCTCACCTAACGTTACCCCCCCACCCCGTCTCCGTGGCCAGGCTTCTCACCTAACGTTACCTCTTCACCCCCGTCTCCGTGGCCAGGCTTCTCACCTAACGTTACCCCCCCACCCCGTCTCCGTGGCCAGGCTTCTCACCTAACGTTACCTCTTCACCCCGTCTCCGTGGCCAGGCTTCTCACCTAACGTTACCTCTTCACCCCGTCTCCGTGGCCAGGCTTCTCACCTAACGTTACCTCTTCACCCCCGTCTCCGTGGCCAGGCTTCTCACCTAACGTTACCCCCCCACCCCGTCTCCGTGGCCAGGCTTCTCACCTAACGTTACCCCCCCACCCCGTCTCCGTGGCCAGGCTTCTCACCTAACGTTACCTCTTCACCCCCGTCTCCGTGGCCAGGCTTCTCACCTAACGTTACCCCCCCACCCCGTCTCCGTGGCCAGGCTTCTCACCTAACGTTACCTCTTCACCCCGTCTCCGTGGCCAGGCTTCTCACCTAACGTTACCTCTTCACCCCGTCTCCGTGGCCAGGCTTCTCACCTAACGTTACCTCTTCGTTAGGTGTAAGTTAACTGGCAAACTGCCATACCACTCTCCGCTCTTTCCAGAGCGCACGCTGATGCTGTAAGTAGCAAATTGGTTGTCTCTTCTCTCTTCAGTCGTGTTCTGCATTCTGTTATGTGAACGATTGGCTGAGCCTTGCTTACAGCCAGTAATGATCCAAAGCCCCCCCCCCTCACGTTTCTCATCGGATCTACACGAATCACGTAGGTCACCATTTTGGATTCAAAATGGCAAATCTCGCCAAAAGGTGACTAGTTTGCATCCCTGGTGTGTGTGGAGATGAGTGAGTGTGTGTGTGGAGATGAGGAGTGTGTGTGTGGAGATGAGGAGTGTGTGTGTGGAGATGAGGAGTGTGTGTGTGGAGATGAGGAGTGTGTGTGTGGAGATGAGGAGTGTGTGTGTGGAGATGAGGAGTGTGTGTGTGGAGATGAGGAGTGTGTGTGTGGAGATGAGGAGTGTGTGTGTGGAGATGAGGAGTGTGTGTGTGGAGATGAGGAGTGTGTGTGTGGAGATGAGGAGTGTGTGTGTGGGGATGAGGAGTGTGTGTGTGGGGATGAGGAGTGTGTGTGTGGGGATGAGGAGTGTGTGTGTGGGGATGAGGAGTGTGTGTGTGGGAGAGTGGACACGAGGTGTGTGTGGGAGAGTGGACACGAGGTGTGTGTGGGAGAGTGGACACGAGGTGTGTGTGGGAGAGTGGACACGAGGTGTGTGTGGGAGAGTGGACACGAGGTGTGTGTGGGAGAGTGGACACGAGGTGTGTGTGGGAGAGTGAACACGAGGTGTGTGTGGGAGAGTGGACACGAGGTGTGTGTGGGAGAGTGGACACGAGGTGTGTGTGGGAGAGTGGACACGAGGTGTGTGTGGGAGAGTGGACACGAGGTGTGTGTGGGAGAGTGGACACGGGGTGTGTGTGGGAGAGTGGACACGGGGTGTGTGTGGGAGAGTGGACACGAGGTGTGTGTGGGAGAGTGGACACGAGGTGTGTGTGGGAGAGTGGACACGAGGTGTGTGTGGGAGAGTGGACACGAGGTGTGTGTGGAGATGAGGAGTGTGTGTGTTTCCCCCCTTACTAGCTCTGACTTTGATGACACACAGACTACCATTAAAATGTTTGTGGTCACTTAGAAATGTCCTCATTTTTGAAAGAAAATCAAATGTTTTGTCCATTAAAATAACATCAAATTGATCAGAAATACAGTGTAGACACTTAATGTTGTAAATGTTGTAGCTGGAAACAGCTGATTTTTTATGGAATATCTACATAGGCGTAGAGGCCCATTATCAGCAACCATCACTCCTGTGTTCCAATAGCATGTTGTGTTAGCTAATCCAAGTTTATCATTTTAAAAGGCTAATTGATCATTAGAAAATCCTTTTGCATTATGTTAGCACAGCTGAAAACTGTTGTCCTGATTAAAGAAGCAATAAAACTGGCCTTCTTTAGACTAGTTGAGTATCTGGAGCATCAGCATTTGTGGGTTCGATTACAGGCTCAAAATGACCAGAAACAAATAACTTTCTTCTGAAACTCATCAGTCTATTCTTGTTCTGAGAAATGAAGGCTATTCCATGTGAGAAATTGCCAAGAAACTGAAGATCTCATACAACACTGTGTACTTCTCCCTTCACAGAACAGCGCAAACTGGCTCTAACCAGAATAGAAAGAGGAGTGGGAGGCCCAGGTGCACAACTGAGCAAGAGGACAAGTACATCAGTGTCTAGTTTGAGAAACAGACGCCTCACAAGTCCTCAACTGGCAGCTTCATTAAAAGTACCCGCAAAACACCAGTCTCAAAGTCAACAGTGAAGAGGAGACTCCAGGATGCTGTCCTTCTAGGCATAAATGTATAAGTGACCCCAAACCTTTGAACGGTAGTGTATATACATATATACACACACACACGTAACAGTCAAAAGTTTGGAACATACTCATTCCAGGGATTTTCTTTATTTTTACTATTTTCAACATTGTAGAATAACAGTGAAGACATCAAAACTATGAAATAACACATATGGAATCATGTAGTAACCAAAAAAAGTGATTAACAAATCAAAACATTTTATATTCTTCAATATTCTTGTTATTTTACCAAATAGGGCTATCTTCTGTATACCACCCCTACCTTGTCACAACACAACTGAATGGCTCAAACGCATTAAGGAAAGAAATTCCACAAAATAACTTTTAACAAGGCACACCTGTTAATTGAAATGCATTCCAGGTGACTTCCTCATGAAGCTGGTTGAGAGAATGCCAAGAGTGTGCAAAGCTGTCACCAAGCAAAGGGTGGCTACTTTGAAGAATCTCAAATATTTGTTTTTCACATTTTTGGTTACTACCGTAATTTCCGGACTATTAAGCGCACCTGAATATAAGCCGCACCCACTGAATTAAAAAATATATATTATTTTGAACATAAATAAGCCGCACATGTCTATAAGCCGCAGGTGCCTACCGGTACATTGAAACAAATCAACTTTACACAGGCTTTAACGAAACACGGCTTGTAACAAAAATAAATAGGCTTTAACGAAACACGGCTTGTAACAAAAAATTAAAAATTAGCAGTAAGCTTTAGTTGTCTTTTTGCACTGAGTCAATTCCTCACGCTGCTGTTTCCAACGTCTTATCATCGACTCATTAAGACCAAGCTCCCGTGCAGCAGCTCTATTTGCTTTTCCAACAGCCAGATCAATCGCCTTCAACTTGAAAGCTGCATCATATGCATTTCTCCGTGTCTTTGCCATGATGAGGGTGACAAAATGACTACCGTAATCAGAATGATGGGAAGTTTGAGAGCGCTCGACTTAATCTAAACAGTAAACAAAAAAGTTGTTTGACCTTAACCCGTTCGGCAATTTCATTGGTCTAATGAAAGCTTCATGCAGCCAAAAAACTGAGCACATCACAATGTGGTTTTTTTTTGAAAAAAAAATTGAAAGCGGGAAAAATCCATATATTAGCCGCGTCATTGTTTAAGCCGCGAGGTTCAAAGCCGGGGAAAAAAGTTGTGGCTTATAGTCTGGAATTTACGGTATATGATTCCGTATGTTATTTCATAGTTTTGATGTCTTCACTATTATTATACAATGTAAAAAATTGTAAAAATAAAGAAAAACCCAAACTTTGACTGGTACTGTATATACACAGTACATGTGAAAAGTAAGGACACACCTACTCATTCATGGGTTTTTTGTCAATTTCACTATTTTCTACATTGTAGAAAGACATAGTCTTTCACAAACACTCACCCTGCTCTGAGGAACTCCTCGCTGACTATGTTCTTCAGGGGAACACAGACGCGCGGTGGTAGTTTCCTGAACAAGCGCTGAGAATACTGGCCAGACAACTATAGGAGAGAGGACGTGGGAAGTTAGTGAAAAGTGGTCAAAGTACCCAATAAAGAACCTTCATTGAAACAGCTTGTTAGTCCATGGGGTCTTATGTATAACCATCTCAGAGTAGTCGTGCGGATTTAGGATCAGTTTAGCCTTTCAGATTACGAGTTAGATTACTTGGACAGGAGGGACCTCAGATCCTAGATCAGCACGTACTCTGAGATGCTTGATACGTACAGCACACGGACGAGGCTTGGTCTGAGTCCAGGAAACCAGTCTTGACCACTCTACTACCTACACACCCACCCAACAGTGTTCTTTCATCCAGGTCTCTAGGGTGTACACTGCATGCTTTTGTTCTTAATCAACATTAACACCTGATTTAACTAGCTAATCAGCATCACCTTTAACGTTAGCTGAAACAAAAGGCGAGCAGTCCCCAAGACCAGAATTGAAAAACATTACAACACAGAGGAATCATGCCGTGCATAGTGATCTGAAATGGCCAGCGGCGACTACAAATGCAAAACTAGTAAATTGGCTTGTTACCTTGTTGCGTTAGTGAATGCGAAATAAACAGTTTACGTGCGCAAGCTGGCTTACTGCTCGGTTCAACAAACGTTAGCTAGCTAAGTGGCTTGGGATAGACGGTTAACTAGCTAGCAACATTCCCTTACACAATATAGCAACCAGCCTGTTAACTTAGTCATCATGGATTGTAGCTAGGTTTTGGCCAAAGGTGGCTTGCTAACGAGTCAGCCTGCTAGCTAACGTACTGTAGCTAGTTGGTGCTTATTAACACGTTAACTAGCTAGCATCCGCAGGGTCTTGCACTATCGAGACATTGACCCTGCGACCACATTCTTCGTCAAAGCCATGCTTGTGCCATTCTCTTGTCTAGTTTGTTGCATACCTTTCCACGGTTCAGAAGCTTGACGACATGTTCTTTGTGTTTTCTCTGCGTTTGTTTGTTACCGTCCTTTTCGGTTTTCGAGCTGGGCGCCATTTTCCGCCGTAGTGTTCACTACGCCCTGCCTACCATCTCGACCCATTGGTTCTCGATCATCGTGGGAGCAGTCCGATTGGCATATGTGAACGTAAATCAACGACGAAAACAAATCTCCCAGCCTGTGATTGGTTACAGGGTTAACAATATGATTGTTTTTGTCACAAATTAAGTTCAGTGAACATAAGTATAGCAATATTGCTGAAACTAATACTTTAGTCTTATCTCTGACTTGAAACTATGTGCAACAAAAACATACAATCCACCAAATATCTCAATACTTTTTATTTATTGTGAAGTTTAAAAACAAGCAGTAAAAAAAACAAAAAAAAAACAGCATACAACACGACTTCTTGGAACATGAGGAAAAATAAAATTAAAGGCATCCCATCTGATGATGCAGCAATCTGATCTGAAGTCAGCAAGGGGAAGGGGGGCCTTGGGGACACAAATTGTGCCAAAATAACCAACAAAACAAGCAGGCACACACTGTAGCAAGCAGCCATAGAAACAGGCGCTTGTACACACAGTCAGACGCGCAGGCACACACAAACCCAGGCCCACCCTTTAGTTACCAAAAAATATGAACTAAGTAAAATTATAAGTGGGTGGAGGGGGAGGGGAGGGGAAAAAATGCTGCTACGTCATCAACACAGGGAATGTTTTAACTGAACTAGACGTTAATTAAAAATGAAAATAAAAGCCTAAAAAGCAAAAAAATATCCTTTTGCTTGCAAAAAAACAACTTGTTTTTACAAACCGATGCTGAATATTAGTAGTAGTTATACTCCAAAGTACTGCTAGACGACAGTTTATTCCTCAGGAAAACAAACAAAATGACAGAAGTGCGAGTCCATGTATTTTACAATTGGGTATTAGCTAGGCCGATGAGCCAGAGCTCTTTACTATCTTCCCCTTCACCTCCTCAGACACTGTAGGGGTTGGGATGCAGGGTGAGGACAGGCAGACACTGGGGGTTGGGGTGAGGACAGGCAGACACTGTAGATGTTGGGGTGAGGACAGGGGAACAAAAAGGAAAAACAACCCTACCAAGTTGTTCAATCATTTCATCAGCAAAAATCGTAGAATTTGTTATTTTTCAGTTTTTGTAAAAAAGAAAGAAAAGGAAAAACAAGGGGAATTAAGGGAAGAAAGGGTACTGGGATAAGAGGGAGGGGTACTGGGATAAGAGGGAGGGGTACTGGGATAAGAGGGAGGGGTACTGGGATAAGAGGGAGGGGTACTGGGATAAGAGGGAGGGGTACTGGGATAAGAGGGAGGGGTACTGGGATAAGAGGGAGGGGTACTGGGATAAGAGGGAGGGGTACTGGGAGTGTATTTGAGGGAGGGAATTAAGGTTTTGCTTCCGTCAAAACCAGACATTTTTTGAATTACGACTTAAACCCAGAAGAAAACATTTAAAAAGTCCAGAGAGCTGGATGGGATGTGTCTGCTGCTGCAGTGAAGAAACAGTCCTCCCGGTCCATGCGTCTGACAGGCTGGAGACTGGCTGGATTTGGTTCACTGGGCCTGGGATAGAGAGAATGAGAGTGTAGAGAAGTTAAAGTATCTGGGAACACTGGACAGTTTTCTATGAAATGTGTGACCTGTTGTCCTAGCTGAGTGTGTGTGGGTGTTACCTGTTGTCCTTGCTGAGGGGTGGCAGCCTGTCCCGGAGCCCCTCCAGGGCCGTAGAAGGCCGCCTGCTGCCTGTAGTACTCAGCCCAGGCTGCACTGTAGTCCTGCTGTCCGCCGGCTCCTCCCCCGGCTACAGCTGCAGCCGGCGCCGCTGCTGCACCTCCACCGGGCTGGGCTGAGGAGAGAGAGGGAGGGAAAGTGGAGCAGACTTTAAGATCAACAACTTGGACAAGAAAATAGTATTTGTTGATCACAATTCTGTTGTATAGAAATAAATCTGACGACATCTTCTGGATGAAAAGTGTCCATTAAAAGGTGGCATGTATAAGGACTACACAGTGTGAAGGCCTTTCAGTCCTTTCTAGTAACACAGGATCTCCTGTGTGTTACAAGATGGACACCATTTTGCAAGCGCCGACCCAAATGTGATTTTCTAGTAGTTCCTTTTTACTAAATGTATCCGCTATTATTTCATATTTCTCGTGTGTTTTGTTTCTAGTGATACATTGTTACTGATTGCACTACAGGACGTCATTGTAAAGTCAATATAACCATGGCGATGATCATAACCATGGCGATGATCTTACCCATGCCCATCTTCTTGTAATACTCCTCCCAGGCCTTGGTGTAGTCTGGCTGGCCTCCAGGGGTCTGGGCTGCCTGGGAGGGGTCTGCCTGGACTGGGGCGGCTGCTGGGGCGTTGGGGGCCTGGCCCGGCATGGCGCCCCCTGGCTGCTGCTGGTAGTATTGCGCATAGTAGGCTGCCCACGCAGCATTGGGGTCTGCCGCTGCCTTATCTGGGAGGGGAAAGATTAGAGAAAGAGGGTTGAAAGGGAGGAAGAGGGTAAGGTAAATGGGAGGAGAGGAAACGAGAAGTTAAGAGTAGAGTGTTGAGGACAGGCCAGGGAAAAATTGATTGACCAGAGAGGAGGGAAAGTGCCTGATGGAGAGTATCAGACCAGTCAATATAAAGCAGTGTCTACTCACTGGGGTCGTGTGGCCCTCCAGGGGCCTGCCACTGCTGGAAGGTGTTGCCCCAGCCCTGAGGGGCCCCATAACCATGACCACCTGGGGGGCCGCCACTGGAGAGAGAGTGGAGAACGATTAGACACTTAATGTCTTTAAGTCAAACACACCAAAACGCATGATACCCATTGGCTTTAACTTAATAGGGGGCAGTATTTTCGATTTCAGATGAAAAGCATGCCCAGAGTAAACTGCCTAATACTCAGGCCCAGAGTCAAATATTTGCATATTATTAGTAGATTTGGATAGAAAACACTTAAGTTTCTAAAACTGTTTGAATGACGTCTGTGAGTATAACGCAACTCATATCGCAGGCAAAAACCTGAGAAAAATCCAACCAGGAAGTGGGAAATTTGATGCTTGTAGTCTTTTCAAGTCATTGCCTATCTAACAGTGACTCAGGGTTCACTTTGCACGTCCTAAGGCTTCCGATGTCAGTCTTTAGAACCTTGTTTCAGGCTTTTACAGTGAACAGAAGGCCGGGAAGTTGGTGACTCAGAAAATGACATGAGTTCATTGGCGCGCATTCACGTGATGAGGTAGCTGTGTTCCATAACGTTTAAGACATTGGAATCGTCCAGTTGTAATAGTATTGAAGTTTTATGTTAAAAAGACCCTAAAGATTGATGCTACACAAAATTTGACGTTTCTATCAACGTAAATAGAACTGACTTTGTCGTGAAATTTGCGCCGCGCTTCCTACATTTGGAGTAGCTTACTGAACGCGCAAACAACAAGGAGGTATTTGGACATAAATTATGGACTTTAGCGAACAAAACAACATTTATTGTGGACCTGGGATTCCTGGAAGTGCCTTCTGATGATCAAAGTGAATATTTATAATGCTATTTATGATTTTAGATGACTCAAATGGCAGGTATCTGTATTGCCTGTTGTATTTTTCTGAGCGCCGTACTCCGATTATTGCAAGGTGTGCTTTCCCCGTGAAGCTTTTTTTAAATCTGTCACAGCGGTTGCATTAAGGAGATGTTTATCTATAATTCTTTGAATAACAGTTTAATATTTTATCAACGTTTATGATGAGTATTTTGTAAATTGATGTGCACATTCACTGGAGGTTTTGGTGGGAATACATTTTCTGAACATCACGCGCCAATGTAAAATGCTGTTTTTGGATATAAATACGAACTTTATCGAGCAAAACACACATGTATTGTATAACATGAAGTCCTATGAGTGCCATCTGATGAAGATCAAAGGTTAGTGAATATTTTAGCTGTACTTTTGGTTTTTGTGATGCATGTCCTTGCTTGGAAAATGGCTGTGTGGTTTTTCTTGTGAAGTTCATGTCCTAACATAATCTAATTTTATGCTTTCGCCGTAAAGCCTTTTTGAAATGGGACAATGTCGTTAGATTAACGAGAAGTTTCTTTAAAATGGTGTAAAATAGTTGATTGTTTGAGAAAATGTAATTATGAGATTTTTGCTGTTTTGTATTTCGCGCCAGGCTATTTCATTGGCTGTTGAATAGTGTGTCCCGCAAGTGGGACGGTCACGTCCCACCTAGCCCATAGAAGTTAACCAACATGTGGCCTTATTTCATTCAGAGGAAGAAATGTGAATAACATACAATGTACATATGACAGAAATGGTGAGCCAGAAAAAAAAAAAAAATCACTCAACAGCACAAGGGGATCAGAGCTGCTCACCACACTAACAGTAGACCCCTTCTTTCTTTTATGTCATGGATGTATAACAAGCTGTAGCGATGCAAACAAGCACTAGCCTGGGACAGGGAAACTGGCCCTTTATGTCTGGTAGGTGCTGTATTTACTGTGTGTGTGTGTGTGTGTGTGTGGGGGGAGGGGGGGGGGCAGGCTGCAATATCAAGGTTGGGGTTGTAGGGGCGCATGGTTGTTGAACTTACTGCGGGGGTCCTCCGGGGCCACCAGGCCCTGGGTTGTAAGGGTTGGGGTTGTAGGGGCCCATTGGACCAGCAGGACCAGGTCCACCAGGACCACCCCCTAGAGGACACAGAGGAGCCTAGAGGGGCAGAGGAGAAACTATTCATTCCATTTACAGTTTGTGTGGGACTATTAAATGATACACTGGGTGTGTTTAAATGTGTGTTCAGGACATGTCCGTCCTCCCGTACCTCGATCTTGTCCTCTATGAGCTGCTTGGCATGATCTATCTGTTGAGGGGACCCCCTGATGATGAACAGTTTGAAGTTGGGGTCACCGTTGGGCGGCGGCTGACGCGAGATCTCCACGAAAGCCCCCGTCTGCTGGTTGATGGCCTTGACGTTCTCGCCACCCCGACCAATCACAAGGCCGCATTTGTGGGCGGGGATAGAGAAGGTGACCTCACCTCCCGGAGGACCGCCCCAGTTGCCCTGGCCTCGCCCCCTGCCATGGCCACCCTGAGGCATCCCCCCCGTGCCAGGAGGACCTGGAGGACCCTGGAGAAGAGAGAGGGAGACGCAGGTGAAGGCTTCCGCACGACTGCGCTGGCATACTACCTTTTAAAGACCGTCGCTTGAAAACCGCTAAAAAGTGCCAGTAGTACTATTTGGAGACTCCGTAGCCTGTATACAGTTCATCAAAATAAAATGATATAAATCTAAGATGACTCAAAAAAAATACAGCATTAAATTTACATTTTTGCAGAGGAGATCTGAGTTGCATCTAACTAAGATGTTTGGTGTGGTATTTTGCAAAGAATTTTTTTTTGCACAAACACTTCATTGAAGAATCTCTACTGTTGGCCAATGAAGGGACATCGATGTCAAATGCTGAACTTCAGCTTGCTCTGAGAAATTTTGGTGCGCAAACGGCCAAAAGAATAAATACAATTCTGAACACCAAAACCTTATCAAAATGTCAGAATACTGCACAAACTGTTCTGAACGGTTTCAGATGGGAAGCATGCCGACGCCTTAAGTTAGATTTTTAAACAGTGTCATTTTTATCCATCTGCCCAGGGACTAAAGCTGGGAAAATAAATAAATAAACTTGCCAGCTGGCCAAATCTGGCACATTGACAGAAAATGTTGATGTCCCGTCAAAGAAATGTATTAATAAATACAAAAATTCAAGGAAAAACTAAAGGGGGAATAGCGGAGACTTAATGTGAAGTGGCTTGCACGAGTATTCACCCCCCTTGGCATTTTTCCTATTTTGTTGCCTTACAACCTGGAATTAAAATGAATTTTCGGGGGGGTTTGTATCATTTGATTTACACCACATGCCTACCACTTTGAAGATGCAACATTTTTTTTGTGTGAAAAAAAGTTGGATGGGTTCCACTGGTGTACCGCAATATTTAAGTCATACCACAGATTCTCAATTGGATTGAGGTCTGGGCTTTGACATTCCAAGCCATTTAAATGTTTGCCCTTAAACCACGCAAGTGTTGCTTTAGCAGTATGCTTAGGGTCATTGTCCTGCTGGAAGGTGAACCTCCACCCAATCTCAAATCTCTGGAAGACAAACAGGTTTCCCTCAAGAATTTCCCTGTCTTTAGCACCATCTATCATTCCTTCAATTCTGACCAGTTTCCCAGTCCCTGCCGACGAAAAACATCCCCACAGCACGATGCTACCACCACGCTTCACTGTGATAGGTTTGCGCCAGACAGCGTTTTCTTTGACGGCCAAAAAGCTCAATTTTAGTCTCATCTAACCAGAGTACCGTCTTCCATATATTTGGGGAGTCTCTCACATACCTTTATTTTTTTCTTTAAGCAATGGCTTTTTTTCTAGCCACTTCCGTAAAGCCCAGCTCTGTGGAGTGTACGGCTTAAAGTGGTCCTATGGACAGATACTCTAATCTCCGCTGTGGAGCTTTGCAGCTCCTTCAGGGTTATCTTTGGTCTCTTTGTTGCCTCTGATTAATGCCCTTCTTGCCTGGTCTGAATTTTGGGTGGCGGCCCTCTCTTGGGAGGTTTGTTGTGGTGCCACTTAAAAAAATATCTAGAATTTTTTATTTGAATATCCGAAACATAAAATATACTTGCAGGGAAGCCGCTCAACAACTACATCATACCAGTCATCCAACTGACTCCCATTCAGAGTGACACACAGAAGCATCCAGGGACAATGCCCTGCTCAAGGGCATGTTGATAGATCTCCCACAAGGCCAAAAACGTGACCCCGAACCCTCCAAGATCCCCCACAGTTCCCCAATAGCTGTCCCTCAAGCATTCGAGACCCCTCCCAGTCCCACCCCAAGAAGACAGTTAACTCCATTTCCCATCCCCAAGAAACCCCAATGCACCAACAACTAAAACCCTAACAGCAATTCCAACTCTATATGTTTGTGTGCATGTCTGGCACTATTACATGTATGTGTGTGTTCTTGTATGTGTTTATTTGAATGAGTGTGTGTATATGCATGTGTACAAACACCTGCATGGCATCAGCCTCAGGCAAACCGGCATTAGTTGTAAAAACACTGCCACTTAGTGTCATTCAAATGTACTTTTTAATATGTTTTATTTTGACCTTTTTTTGTACTTTTATCTTTGACCATGATTCTCTCTCCCACACAGCAACTCCACTCCCACTTGTCTCCAATTCCACATCCCAACCCTCAGCCCATCCAATCCATCTCTGCTGGCCACCACCCACTTCGGGTTTCAACACATCTCTTTTCAACTATGCTGTGATGTTTAACGTACAATTTCAGTGTAATTGAATAGAATCCACAGATTGCGAGTTGAAGATAAATACTTTAACTAAGAGTATTAGTAATTGACTGACCCAGTTTCTCCAGATCTAACAGTACTATTTCTAGGGTCAACTTAAGATCAATGCTATGCATTTTCAGCCATACTTAAAATGGTCTATTTATTCTGTATCGTCACAACAGAATCTGCAGAGCTTTGATGATTTATGGCCCAAATATTCAACATTTTGTTGGTGGCAAGAATTCTATACAATAATTTCAGCTGAAAAGCACAAAGTCTTGAATCTTGAGCAGTTTTATATATCAACTTATACCATGGAATCGGTACATCAAAAATCTCTTCACAACTATTTCGCAATCTGCATGGCACAGTTGTCAACATCCTAGTCCTCAAATGAAACTGGTATACTTTCCCATTTATGCTCTTTTTATTCCTCTGCTAGTTTTGATTCTTTATATTGGGCAGACAGACCAGTTCCATACCTCCTCCTGCTGCCACCTCCATTTTTGGGGCAATGCTGCAATCAATTGGTTGTACTCTTGGATTGAGCAGACCTTCCCGTACAAATCTGATAACTCCATGAAGGACATAACTCCACCATACCAATTTATAATATCATTTAACAACAAATTAACCCTTTCAAACATCTTTTCCATAAATACAGCTGTTTTATCAACAATACTCTTTCCATGTTTTAATTGGTGCTCTGTGGGATGTTCAAAAGTTTGATTTTGTTATGTTTATAACCCAACCCTGATCTGCCACAACTTTGTCCCTGACCTGTTTGGAGAGCTCCTTGGTCTTCATGGTGCCGCTTGCTTACTGGTGTTGCAGACTCTGGGGCCTTTCAGAACAGGTGTATACACACACACTGAGATAATGTGACACTTAAAGTCTACCTGTGTGCAATATTTTAACTAATTCTGTGACCTCTGAAGGTAATTAGTTGCACCAGATCTTATTTAGGGGCTTCAAAGCAAAGGGGGTGAATACATATGCACGCACCACTTTCCTTTGTTTTTTTTAATTATTATTATTATTCTTTGAAACAATTTGGACTATTTTGTGTATGTCCATCACATGAAATCCAAATAAAAATCCATTTAAATTCCAGGTTGCAATGCAACAAAATAGGAAAAATGCCAAGGGTGGGTGAACACTTTGCAAGGCACTGTAGACATTTCAGTTATGGCCTTCAATACATCTCTCCTTCTCAAGACCAGGAAACCTCACCTGTCCATACCCCTGCACCATCTTATATTCAACTTGGTGCATCCCCCTGCCATCTAGTACCACTTCCCTTCACACCCCACATGTACCCCCTGCAGCCTCCCATGTGTAACCCTGTAGTGGGTAGTGGACATACCCCCTGTCCTCCGTCCTCCCTGACTCTGATGCTCTGCAGCAGCTCGTTGATGATGGAGGCAGCGTGCTCACAGCGGTCTGGAGGGCCCATGATGTGGGCTATCTTATCAGGACCTGCACCGTCATCTAGAGAGAGGGGAGGAGGGGGAAGGGAGAGCAGGGGTAGGGGAGGAAGAGTAGGGAAGGAGGCAGCGAGAGGAGAGAGAGCGATCGAAAGACAACGAGAGAAAGATAGGGGGTGGGGGAAAGCACAGATCGAGCGAAAGACAGATCGAGCGAAAGAGATGAGAAAGAGTCATCATAATGATCATTGTTTCAACCAAAAGAAGGTTCCAGTCAAAATGTTTCTTATACGGTCCTGTACCTTCATCTGACAGAGGGGGAAGGGAGTGAGGGGAGAGAGGGGAAAGGGAGTGAGGGGGAAGGGAGTGAGGGGAGAGAGGGGGAAGGGAGTGAGGGGGAAGGGAGTGAGGGAGAAAAATAAGAAGAGAGTTACCATACTGTTCACAACACTCAGCTGAAGCAGGTTCAACACAGGAAGTTGCTACCTGGACTTGTCCCATAACAGATTGGCACCTCTAAGATGATGGTTACTAACATTTCCTTTCTGACCCGATAGAAACACTTAAATCTGCTGTGTGTGGTGTGTGTGTGTGTGTGGTGTTTGAGTTTCATATACAGTCCTGTACCTTCATCTGACAGAGGGAGAGAGAGAGGGGGGGAGGGGACAAAGAAAAGAGGGAGAGTTACCATACTGATCATAACACTCAACTGAAGCAGGGTCAAAACCGGAAGGCGCTACCTGGACTTGTCCAATAAGAACAGACTGTAGGTTCCAGTTGCAAACCGTTTTGTTACGGTGGGGCCCTACTGAACACGCCCCAGGTTCGCTCCACAGTCAAGTGATTTATATAAATGTTATGGTACTAACACATAGCAGGAGGTCCGAGTTCAGTTTGATTCTCCTGGACCCACGATCATGTGTAAAAACATAGCATGATAAAATACTAATGTTTCCTATGATAGAAATATTTTAAATCTGTTGTAGGTGTGGGACTTATACATCATGTACCTTCATCTGACAGAGAGGGGAGGAGGGAGGGAGGGAGAGAGAACAAAAAGAGGGAGAGAGTTACCATAGTGATTATAACAACTGAAGCAGGGTTTAAAGGGGGAGATACAGGGTCTAGCTGAACAAGACCAGATGGTAGTTGACCCTAGCAGAAAGGGTGTGACCCTCACCTGGTTTGAACTGTATCCTAACTCCAGCGTCTGCCTGGATCTTCTTGATCATCTCTCCACTTCGACCAATCACAACTCCCACAGAGTGGCGGGGCACGGGCACCTGGCCAATGAAAAGACACCATAATGAGGAAGAGGCATCTGGCCAAACTGAAACACACGATACTGATGAGGCAAAGACCTTCAGAGTTCTAGCAGAGAGTTGTTACTAAACGGGGCTGCAACGCCACAGTCATTCCACCGGCTGGAACTCTACAACCTTTAATCATACACTTTGTTCTACTCCTTCTGTCAATTTCAATCAAGTCAATGATGCCACTGGCAGACGTTCTATTTCATGTTCTAGTCAGTCAATCTAATTCTATGGGTTTAACCCCTCAGGGCTGCATTTCCATCAGCGAAGTTGCTCCCTTCCCTGTGCCATTGTGGAAGGGAAGGGAACAGGTGGAGGTTAACAGAGTGAAGCACCTGGGTGAGTTTGACCTCCACAGCTCGATCAAATCCAGTCAGAGTTCCAACTACAATCAAGTTGAATCCATCTCGTAAACAAAGATCCTACTCACATCCATGCCTCCTCCTCCACCACCTCCTCCCCCCATTTGGTTGCCAAAATTGTTTCTGTCTCCAAAGCCAGCGTGATCCCTCTCTCTCAGAATCTCATTCACCAGCTCCTTCGCTTGCTGCAGAGAGAGAAAGAAAGAGACAGATATTGATCAAGTCAGCCAGTACTACCTGACAATAGAGACATAACCAGCCCCATATCCAGGTACGCAGTACGGGCGTGTGGGGTACGCAGTACGGGCAGCGTGGCGTACGCAGTACGGGCAGCAGGGGCGTGTGGGGTACGCAGTACGGGCAGCAGGGGCGTGTGGGGTACGCAGTACGGGCAGCAGGGGCGTGTGGGGTACGCAGTACGGGCAGCAGGGGCGTGTGGGGTACGCAGTACGGGCAGCAGGGGCGTGTGGGGTACGCAGTACGGGCAGCAGGGGCGTGTGGGGTACGCAGTACGGGCAGCAGGGGCGTGTGGGGTACGCAGTACGGGCAGCAGGGGCGTGTGGGGTACGCAGTACGGGCAGCAGGGGCGTGTGGGGTACGCAGTACGGGCAGCAGGGGCGTGTGGGGTACGCAGTACGGGCAGCAGGGGCGTGTGGGGTACGCAGTACGGGCAGCAGGGGCGTGTGGGGTACGCAGTACGGGCAGCAGGGGCGTGTGGGGTACGCAGTACGGGCAGCAGGGGCGTGTGGTGTACGCAGCAGGGGCGTGTGGTGTACGCAGCAGGGGCGTGTGGTGTACGCAGTACGGGCAGCAGGGGCGTGTGGTGTACGCAGTACGGGCAGCAGGGGCGTGTGGTGTACGCAGTACGGGCAGCAGGGGCGTGTGGTGTACGCAGTACGGGCAGCAGGGCGTTTACCTGTACTTTGTAGGGGTCTCCGATGATGCGCAGGGGTTTGTCCATGTTGGGTGGCTGGGAGCCATCTTGGATGAGAATCATCTTTACTCCAGCACGCTCCTACAGGGAACAGAGAGATATAGATATCTATCCATCTATCAGACAAGACTCCCCAGGTATAGTGTTGTTTCCTAGTACTTCCCTCCCATTATATTAGTAGCTGTGTTCTGAATCTTTCTCCTGTACAGATATTTGATGTACCAGTACACCCCCTGGACAGAACACTGTTTCTGTAGGGTGAGGCAGCTTGATGTACCAGTACACCCCCTGGACAGGATGCACTGTTTCTGTAGGGTGAGGCAGCTGTGATGTACCAGTTTACCCCCTGGACAGGAAGCACTGTTTCTGTAGGGTGAGGCAGCTGTGATGTACCAGTACACCCCCTGGACAGGAAGCACTGTTTCTGTAGGGTGAGGCAGCTGTGATGTACCAGTACAACCCCTGGACAGGAGCACTGTTTCTGTAGGGTGAGGCAGCTGTGATGTACCAGTTTACCCCCTGGACAGGATGCAGTTTCTATAAGGTGAGGCAGTGTGATGTACCAGTTTACCCCCTGGACAGGATGCAGTTTCTATAAGGTGAGACAGTGTGATGTACCAGTTTACCCCCTGGACAGGATGCAGTTTCTATAAGGTGAGACAGTGTGATGTACCAGTTTACCCCCTGGACAGGATGCAGTTTCTATAAGGTGAGACAGTGTGATGTACCAGTACACCCCCTGGACAGGATGCAGTTTCTATAAGGTGAGACAGTGTGATGTACCAGTACAGGACAGCGGAGTCAATCACCACCTTCCGGAGACACCTGAAACCCCACCTCTTTAAGGAATACCTGGGATAGGATAAAGTAATCCTTCTAACCCCCCCCCTTAAAAGATTTAGATGCACTATTGTAAAGTGGTTGTTCCACTGGATATTATAAGGTGAATCCACCAATTTGTAAGTCGCTCTGGATAAGAGCGTCTGCTAAATGACTAAAATGTAAAAAATGTAAAATGTACACCCCCTGGACAGGATGCAGTTTCTATAAGGTGAGACAGTGTGATGTACCAGTACACCCCCTGGACAGGATGCAGTTTCTATAAGGTGAGACAGTGTGATGTACCAGTACACCCCCTGGACAGGATGCAGTTTCTATAAGGTGAGACAGTGTGATGTACCAGTTTACCCCCTGGACAGGATGCAGTTTCTATAAGGTGAGACAGTGTGATGTACCAGTACACCCCCTGGACAGGATGCAGTTTCTATAAGGTGAGACAGTGTGATGTACCAGTTTACCCCCTGGACAGGATGCAGTTTCTATAAGGTGAGACAGCGTGATGTACCAGTTTACCCCCTGGACAGGATGCAGTTTCTATAAGGTGAGGCAGCGTGATGTACCAGTTTACCCCCTGGACAGGATGCAGTTTCTATAAGGTGAGGCAGCGTGATGTACCAGTTTACCCCCTGGACAGGAGGCTTCAGCAATACAACTCCCCAATGTGTACCTGTAGTTGTTTGATGTTCTCTCCTCCCATGTGTGTGGCCTAACCTGTAGTTTGATATTCTCTCCTCCCTTGTGTGTGGTCTAACCTGTAGTTTGATGTTCTCTCCTCCTGTGTGTGTGGTCTAACCTGTAGTTTGATGTTCTCTCCTCCTGTGTGTGTGGTCTAACCTGTAGTTTGATGGTCTCTCCTCCTGTGTGTGTGTGTGTGGCCTAACCTGTAGTTGTTTGATGGTCTCTCCTCCCTTGCCGATGATTAGGCCGGCCTTGCCAGCTGGGATCATCATCTCCTGCATGGAGCCACTCTGCCCATTGGTCGACTCGTGGAAAGAGGAGGAAGGTGCACCCCGTCCCCGAGATACAATCTCATCCAGAAACATCTTGGCTTTCCTGAAGAGGGAGGAAAAGACCCAGAGACAGGGAGGGAGGTAGTTAGAAAGAGTTGTGTAATGATCAGATATACTTCTTAACAGTGCCCCTATGCCAGTGCCCAGAACTTTTCCAATTGAGATCAAACGACCAGGAAAATCTAACGAACCCTAATCGTGCCACACAGCTACAAGGGATACTTCCAAATGGCATCCTACTCCTTATGTAGGGCACTACTTTAGAGCAGAGCCCTATTCCCTATGTAGTGCACCACATTAGACCAGGGCCCTATGGGGACACAGACTTAGTGTAATGTCTTACGCGATGGCGTCAGGGTTTCCTGTGAGGGAGACGCTCCTCTCTGGCATGCCACCACTGTCTGAAACACAAACACAAACAAGTAAATATCAACAAGTAAACAACAAACATCGGTCTTACTGGCAGACTACAAATGCATCCCAATTGGCACCCTATTAGTTACAAAGTGCACTAACAGAGCCCTATGGGCCCTGGTCAAAAGTAGTGCCCTAACAGAGCCCTATGGGCCCCGGTCAAAAGTAGTGCACTAACAGTAGTGCACTATAAAGGCATATGCTCCAGTCAAATATAATGCTCCATTTTTGACCAGGGTGCTAGCCTAGAGTAGTGCCCTAAAAGGTCATTGTTTTTGTCCAAAGTAGTGCACTATATTTGCTGAAGGCCCTGGTCGAAAGCAGTGCCGTATAGTTTCATGTTTTAATGTCACGTGCTCAAGGACAGCAAAATGCCTTTGTTGTGAGTGCTAAACCTAACAATGCAGTGCAATTATATCAGTCTAATAATGGCTATTGCTCCGGTCAAAGGTAGTGCACTATGTAGGGAATAGGGTGCCATCTGGGCTGCGTGCTGAGATAGTAGAGGTAGTATATAAAGAGAGGTGAGCACCTAGTTGCTCACCTGGAGCGATCTGGACCTTGCAGCCCGAGTCCTGCTGGATCTTGTTGATCTGCTCGCCCCCTCGACCAATGACTGCGGAGAAACAAGCCGTGAGGTCATTTTATCGTAGTGCGTGTGTGTGAACAGGTTCTCTGCGTGAGCCCAAGCGATACTGTGTGTGTACTCACTGAGTCCGACCATGCCGTCTGGCACTCTGTACTCCTCTGTCATAGTGGAGGGTCTGACACTGAAGAGAAAAGAGGGAGAAAGGAGAGAAAGGAGGAATGAATGCTTATCCTTCATAACAAGCTCAAAACACCTGGGAATCAAACACTACAAAATATACAAGACAGCCAAAAAGGGGAAAAAATGGCCTTCTATTAATACCTTTGCTGAGACAGGGCAGCGAGCTGAGCTCCGATAGCTACGGGGAAGAGTAATGGATTACCAACCAATACAAAGCAACTGATGAATGTGTGAGGATAGGCAGAGACAAGAGACTGTCTGTTAGGTATACGTACACAAAGCAGTGGCTGAGTCTCTGTCCCCCTGGGAAGACATCTTCTTGGCATCTGGTTGGTCTGATAAAACAGGAAAAACATGAACCTCAACACCACCCTGAAGTAAGGCTCCAGAAACATGATCCTCCGTGTGTACATAGTGTGTGTGCTCCTCCGTGTGTATTACTCCATGTGTGTGTTGGTCCCTGTGTTGCCCTCCTACCTCCATCCTCCAGAGAACGTTTCAGTGTTTGGAACGGGAAGCCCTCTCCTCCTCCTCCATTGTTACTTGGAGGTCCGGCATCTCCTCCGATCTTAGCTGCAATCTAGGGAACACACACAGCATGAGGTATATGGCCAAGACTTGGGTAAAACAGGTATCCCATTCAAAAGCATTGTGTGAGCTCCTAGGGAGAATGAAGTTGGCCCGAGATACTGATACATGAACCGTTTTGTATAATCTTCGCCGGGTTTGAATCTGGAGCTGGTAACCTGATCCCAGATCTGTAGTTGCCCAAGTATATCACCTCTACACAAACCATGTACCCTCCCGCATCCCTTTATTACACAATAGCTGGGTTGCATCCCAAACAGCACTCTATATTCCCTATAATGGACTACTTTGACCAGAGTCCTGTGGTGCCATTTCAGAAGCAGCCCTAGACTCGGTAGTTATTTTCTACACCCGGGGTTAGTTCAGGTAGCTGCCAGACTGGGATAAGAGGATCTCATCTGGAGATACTGGCCTAATTCGTATCAGACATGTCGGCAGTAGCTAACCTTAACACTAGCTAGAGCGTGTTTGTGTCCCATTAGCTATGTAAGTTAGCTATTCTGAAACACTGGCCGACAAATTTGACTGTTTTGGAAAAGTTTGCATCGCAGGTTCCATGTGGAAACGTCTACCTCATTAGTTAAGGTAGTAGCTAGCTAGTTAAATAACCTTAAGTTAATGATAGGCTGCTGACGCTAGCTAGTTACCAAACTTAGGGCTAACGCTAGCAACGTTAAATGATTGATGACTAACTAGTTAACTACTCACTAAATGGTAGGTCTCCTGGAATATAAATTGAGGGCTTTTCGTGATCACCAACATTAGTTACCTTGCTATCCAGGCACCTAACGGTAACGTTGGTGTTTGCTAACTAGGTACGTTACGCTAGCAATCGGTGTTTTAGGCTTGTTGGCTAGCTAGAACAAGGAAAGCATCGCCACGCACGCCGAGAATACTATTAGCTAGCCTAACCAGCTAACGGTAGCACTCTAGCTAGCGTAAACCTTGTGGTGGTACCGAACTCAAACGTTAGCTAATATTAAAAACAAATCCACACATGCGTACACCAACATGAGGTTCAATTCTAGGTTTTTCGCATTTTGATTTCACCCACACACCAAGCCGGTCGGTCCCATCGATTCGAGTAACCCATCGACGGCCTCGTTGCAAGCTAGCTAGTTAGCCTAGCATCGTAGCTAGCGCACACAACAGACTGGCTTGGTTCAGTGCCCCAGTCTCGCTAGATCCTTGCTCCGACCCCTTACCTGTCTGGCTCGCTGCACGGCGTCCGCGAAAGCATCTTTTTTGCCTCCAGCGCCCGCTCCGGCCCCGGGTGAGCCGTAGTCCGACATGCTGCTTGCTCTCTTGGGGAAATACACAGACACACACGGGGGTTTGGACAGGTAGTTAGGCCGAGCAGAGTTGCGCAGAAGCGGGAAGATGAGAAAGGCGAAGTGTGGGGAGGGCGCAGAAGGTGGGCATCAAACCTTCTAGCAGTCTTCCCTCCTAAAGTAACCAATCGGTGATTGCGAAGGAGGCGGTGAAGAATACAGACACAAATCTTACTGGTTTACTGACTTGAAAGTAGATCCTATTGACCAGGGCAGGGTGATTCTTGATTGACAGTTCAACTTCGACCAATCATCTGTAGGCGATTTTTGAAGAGCCAATCGGAGTTTGAAGAATGGTCAAGTTGACCAATGTGCTTACAGAAACAACATTTCATTATTGATTGACGTTTGTAACCATCAATACCCATTTGGGGGCAACAATGAGCTCTTTCAGCTCGTAAAACACTCACCATCAAACTTGCATAATCTCAAAAGTCGAAACACAGATAAAAGCAACAAAGCGGAAATTTTAGTTCGTTTTTGGTACCTTTGCTATAAATATTAGCTTGGTCCCAGATCTGTTGTTATGATGCCTTCTCCATTGTCAAGCCAAACAGCATGACAATTCCATAAGGAGTTGGTAAGAGAGCTGAATTAGACTAGCACCCAGGCTAACAACATTTAGCCATGTCATTTAAATATTAATGACCTAGCTACTTATGTTAGCTAATAAACATACCACTGTCCAATTTGGTGTCCCAAATGGAACCCTATTCCCCATATAGTGAACACATTTTGACCAGAGGAACGGTCAAGTAGTGTACTATATAGTGTGAATGGTCTCTGGTCTAAAGTAGATAACTATATATTTTGTGGTCCCGAGTGGCGCAGCGGTCTTAGGCACTGAATCTCAGTGCTAGAGGTGTCACTACAGACCCTGGTTCAATCCCGGGCTGTGTCACAACCGGCTGTGATCGGGAGTCCCATAGGCCACAACTGGCCTGCATTGTCCGGGTTAGGGGAGGGTTTGGCCGGGGTAGGCCGTCACTGTAAAAACATAATTTGTTCTTAACTGACAATAAAAAATTTAATAAATATAGGGGGAATGGTCTCTGGTCTAAAGTAGTGCACTATATAGGTAATATCGGGCTATTTTGGACATAACAATAATATCACAATATATATTTTCATACATAATGACACCACACCAACAGAAACTGCAAACTACCAGTACTTTTCTTCTGATGAAAGCTCACCATAGCATTACTTTAGATCAAGGCTCTCTTGTACATGGTATATGTCCCCCATTCACAATACTCAGAACCCACCAACTAGTAGGCTGCACAAATGGCACCCTATTCCCCATATAGTGCACTACTTTTTAGTGCACCGAATAGGGAATAGGGTGCTATTTGGGCCGCATCCACAGGCGTCAACTCATAAATCACCTCACAAGTAATAATCATTGACATATTGAAGTCATTGGTCTCATATTGAAGTCATTGGTCTCATATTGAAGTCATTGGAATCATATTGAAGTCATTGGAATCATATTGAAGTCATTGGTCTCATATTGAAGTAATTGGAATCATATTGAAGTCATTGGAATCATATTGAAGTCATTGGAATCATACTGAAGTCATTGGTCTCATATTGAAGTCATTGGTCTCATATTGAAGTCATTGGAATCATATTGAAGTCATTTGTCATCTCCCGTCTGGATTATTGCAACTCGCTGTTGGCTGGGCTCCCTGCCTGTGCCATTAAACCCCTACAACTCATCCAGAACGCCGCAGCCCGTCTGGTGTTCAACCTTCCCAAGTTCTCTCACGTCACCCCGCTCCTCCGCTCTCTCCACTGGCTTCCAGTCGAAGCTCGCATCCGCTACAAGACCATGGTGCTTGCCTACGGAGCTGTGAGGGGAACGGCACCTCCGTACCTTCAGGCTCTGATCAGGCCCTACACCCAAACAAGGGCACTCCGTTCATCCACCTCTGGCCTGCTCGCCTCCCTACCTCTGAGGAAGCACAGTTCCCGCTCAGCCCAGTCAAAACTGTTCGCTGCTCTGGCACCCCAATGGTGGAACAAGCTCCCTCACGACGCCAGGACAGCGGAGTCAATCACCACCTTCCGGAGACACCTGAAACCCCACCTCTTTAAGGAATACCTGGGATAGGATAAAGTAATCCTTCTAACCCCCCCCCTAAAAGATTTAGATGCACTATTGTAAAGTGGTTGTTCCACTGGATATTATAAGGTGAATCCACCAATTTGTAAGTCGCTCTGGATAAGAGCGTCTGCTAAATGACTTAAATGTAAATGTTAAATGTCATTGGTCTCATATTGAAGTCATTGGACTCATTGAAGTCCTTGTTATGATAAAACCTCTTACACATATACCCACTAAATAAATACACGGTAGTAATATGGAAGTTATACAGAAGGGGGAAAAATAACACAATCTTGGCAGTTTGGTTGATTTGGCATTCTGGAGTTTTATAATACTTTGTGTGAGACAAAAATCACACATACTCGCTGTACACACACACACTGACACACACGTAAAAGGGGGATCACCTTTGAGTCGTATCATCATCGTGATGACATCAGCGCGTGGCTGTGTTCTATTGGCTTTAGCACTTGAATAAACCATGCATCTCTAACTATTTACATACTTTGATAAAACTCTTGATAAAACTCTTTGTTGAAACTTACCACAGTAACTGGGATTCAGAAAAAACTAAAGTTTCAATGTAGGGTTGCAAAATCCAGTATTTTCCCCCCAAATTCCCAGGTTTTCTAAAACATGGTTGGAGGATTATGGATTTTGTGCTTATTTCTGTCTGATTCCAGAAAAATTCCAACCAGGATTTCTGGAAAATCAGGGAATTTGGGGAAAGTTACTGAAATTTTGCAACCCTAAATACAGTACAAGGTTTAATGTGTTTGTTTCTCATCCGGCTGTCTAAAATGTCCTCACAGCATTATAATTTAGAATAATCTCATAGGCAGAGGTTTATTTACATCCTGTGTCCACAAGCACATCCCAATCCTTTCAGATCATCGAAAGCAAGTCTTCAACACCTCGTCTTTTCCTCTTCCTCATCCTCTTCTTCCACCTACAATGAGTCATGGGAGGTAGATTGCTACTGGTCCCTTTTCACTGTGAAAAGTTCTCAAGTCACCCTGGTTCCAATAGGAAAAGTTCTAGAAGTCCTGGTGGTTCCAAGGTTCCAGTGGAGTATCACTTCCTACTTCAGGACCAACCAACCACACAACATGGAGATGGTGTCATCCTATCCCAGAGATTTCTCTATTCTCCACCTAAAGATTCACGGGGGAAAAAGTCATATTGTGATCCTTCTCTTGAGGTTTTGTCAGTAGTGAAATGGTAAAGGGTTTCGTTTTTGGTCAAAGTCTTGAAGCAGCGTTAGTTGTCAAACATGTCCTCACCCGTTGTTAATGCAGAGAGAGAAACGCTCAACCCAGTAGTAGAGAAGCTAGTCGGCTAGTTTTCAAACCCAGAAACACCTCCACATGCAGGGCAGGCCATGTAAAACCTCACACGTGTTGTCATAGAAACCATGTTGACACTTGCAACCACAAAGCTTCCACACGGTTAGACATCACTTGGGTGTAGTACTTGAGATGTCGCTCTCTGTAATTTTACTCATTCCTCCCTTTCTCTCTCTCCCTCCTTTGTTCCCTCCCTCCGTCTCCTCTCACTGTGTGTTTAGGCATGGTCATGCAACAAGCCCATAGCTGCCACCCACATTGGTCTGTCTCGTCTCCATCCCTCTCTCTCTCTATCGCTCCTTCTCTCACCTCATTCTCTCCCCTACTCAAATGCATCTCTCCCTCCCTCCCTCCCTCCCTCCCTCCCTCCCTCCCTCCCCCCTCCCTCCCTCCCTCCCTCCCTCCCTCCCTCCCTCCCTCCCTCTCTTTCTCTCCTTCTTTCACCTTATTCTCTCCAAGGAATCTATGATATCTCTGTCCCTCCCCTCTCATCTGTATCTCTCCACCCCCAGGACTTTCCTCATGTGTTCATAGACTACGTAGGAGATGCTGACGGCAGGGATGACTTTCAGGAAGTTGGGGGCGATGCCGCGGTAGAGGCCGGCCACGCCCTCCTGGGTCACAATGTTCTGGAACAGACCTAGCATGGAGAGCTGAGGGCCGCCCTTCACAGAGGCTGGAGGAGGAGAGGAGGAAGAGGAGGATGAGGAAGAGAGGAGAGAGAGCGGATGCTCACATGGGGAAAAGTGACAGGTAGATAAATGTAGACCCTGTCAGTTTGTTACCCCCCTCTCACACAGCCACACCCCTGCCCCCCCTGTCTCACCCTGTGCCTGCATGCGTGTCCTGACCAGAGCCAGAGGGTAACTGGCTAGTTGACCACAGGTACTGGACATGGTCCCACACCCCACCAACACGAAAACACCTGGGTCTGCTGAATCTGTGTGCCTCGCTAGCCACGCATTCTTCATAGTCTGGGAGAGAGGAAGTAGAGAGAAGGGCGAGAGAGTGGAGAGAGAGGGGGAGAGAGATGAGAGAGAGGGAGGGGAGAGAGAGGGTGAGAGAGAGGGGAGAGAGAGGAAGGAGAGAGAGGGGAGAGAGAGAGACATTACCAACTACATCAGTGATGTAGTTCCCTCCACACACACCCTCCCGCATTCCCCCCCCATACACACCCTCCTCCATTCCCCCCACACACACCCTCCTCCATTCCCCCCATACACACCCTCCCCCATTCCCCCCCACACACCCTCCCCCATTCCCCACCACACACACCCTCCTCCATTCCCCCCACACACACCCCCCCCACACACCCTCCCCCATTCCCCACCACACACCCCCTCCTCCATTCCCCCCACACACACCCTCCCCCATTCCCCCCCACACACACACACCCTCCTCCATTCCCCCCACACACACCCTCCTCCATTCCCCCCACACACACCCTCCCCCATTCCCCCCCACACACACACACCCTCCTCCATTCCCCCCACACACACCCTCCCCCATTCCCCCCCACACACACACACCCTCCTCCATTCCCCCCACACACACCCTCCTCCATTCCCCCCACACACACCCTCCCCCATTCCCCCCCCACACACACACCCTCCTCCATCCCCCCCACACACACCCTCCTCCATTCCCCCCACACACACCCTCCTCCATTCCCCCCACACACACCCTCCCCCATTCCCCCCCACACACACACACCCTCCTCCATCCCCCCCACACACACCCTCTCCCCCATTCCCCCCCACACACACCCTCCTCCATTCCCCCCACACACACCCTCCTCCATTCCCCCCACACACACCCTCCTCCATTCCCCCCACACACACCCTCCCCATTCCCCCCCACACACACACACCCTCCTCCATCCCCCCCACACACACCCTCTCCCCCATTCCCCCCACACACACCCTCCCCCATTCCCCCCCACACACACCCTCTCCCCCATTCCCCCCACACACACCTCGTAGACGGCGAGGTCAATGCCAGCGTAGGGTATGATGCCTATGATGTTGGGTACGTATCCTTTATAGAAGGCCATGATGCCCTCCCTGTGAAGGATCTGTCTGGCGCAGTCTAACACACTGGTGTACTGGCCTGTCTTCCCCAGGGTCAGACGAGTCTTCAGGACCTGGGCGAGGGAGGGAGGGAGGGAGTGTTTATGTGTATTTTAATGTGTGTGTTTATGTGTATTTTAATGTGTGTATTTTTGAGTGTGAGTGTGTATGTGAGTGTGTATGTGAGTGTGCATGTGAGTGTGTATGCTCTAACCTCCATAGGGTAGATGGCTGTCTGAGCGGTAGCTCCTGCTAATGACCCAGCTACAAACCTCTCATGAACCCTCAGAGGTCCCCTCTCCTTACTGCCACGCATCCACCTCTTGATCTACAGAGAGAGAGAGGAGAGGAGAGGAGAGGAGAGGGCGAGGAGAGGAGAGGAGAGGAGAGGAGAGGAGAGGAGAGGAGAGGAGAGGAGAGGAGAGGAGAGGAGAGGATATAGAGAGAGGAAGAGAGAAAGGGGGAATGGACAAGGATGACAGGGAGAGAGCGGGAGTGTAGCGTAGTGTGGTGTAGTGTAGTGTGGTGTAGTGTAGTGTGGTGTGGTGTGGTGTAGTGTAGTGTGGTGTAGTGTAGTGTAGTGTGGTGTGGTGTGGTGTGGTGTGGTGTAGTGTGGTGTAGTGTAGTGTAGTGTGGTGTGGTGTAATGTAGCGTAGTGTGGTGTGGTGTAGTGTAGTGTAGCGTAGTGTGGTGTGGTGTGGTGTAGTGTAGTGTACTGTGGTGTGGTGTAATGTAGCGTAGTGTGGTGTGGTGTGGTGTAGTGTAGTGTGGTGTGGTGTGGTGTAATGTAGCGTAGTGTGGTGTGGTGTAGTGTAGTGTAGTGTAGTGTGGTGTGGTGTAATGTAGCGTAGTGTGGTGTGGTGTAATGTAGCGTAGTGTGGTGTGGTGTGGTGTAGTGTAGTGTGGTGTGGTGTGGTGTAGTGTAGTGTAGTGTGGTGTGGTGTAGTGTAGTGTAGTGTGGTGTGGTGTAATGTAGCGTAGTGTGGTGTGGTGTAGTGTAGTGTACTGTGGTGTGGTGTAATGTAGCGTAGTGTGGTATGGTGTGGTGTAGTGTAGTGTGGTGTGGTGTGGTGTAATGTAGCGTAGTGTGGTGTGGTGTAGTGTAGTGTAGTGTAGTGTGGTGTGGTGTAATGTAGCGTAGTGTGGTGTGGTGTAATGTAGCGTAGTGTGGTGTGGTGTAGTGTAGTGTACTGTGGTGTGGTGTAATGTAGCGTAGTGTGGTGTGGTGTGGTGTAGTGTAGTGTGGTGTGGTGTAATGTAGTGTAGTGTACTGTGGTGTAATGTAGCGTAGTGTGGTGTGGTGTGGTGTAGTGTAGTGTACTGTGGTGTGGTGTAATGTAGTATAGTGTGGTGTGGTGTAGTGTAGTGTAGTGTACTGTGGTGTGGTGTAATGTAGCGTAGTGTGGTGTGGTGTGGTGTAGTGTAGTGTACTGTGGTGTGGTGTAATGTAGCGTAGTGTGGTGTGGTGTAGTGTAGTGTAGCGTAGTGTGGTGTGGTGTAGTGTAGTGTGGTGTAGTGT
This sequence comes from Salmo salar, assembly GCF_965601325.2. Lineage (NCBI taxonomy): Eukaryota > Metazoa > Chordata > Actinopteri > Salmoniformes > Salmonidae > Salmo > Salmo salar. Next base: position 74,646,207 of record NC_138292.1, read on the forward strand.
GGTGTAATGTACTGTGGTGTGGTGTGGTGTGGTGTAGTGTACTGTGGTGTGGTGTGGTGTAGTGTACTGTGGTGTGGTGTAATGTAGCGTAGTGTGGTGTAGTGTGGTGTGGTGTGGTGTGGTGTGGTGTAGTGTGGTGTGGTCTGGCGTGGCGTGGCGTGGCGTAGCGTGGCGTAGCGTAGTGTAGTGTGGTGTGGTGTAGTGTAGTGTACTGTGGTGTGGTGTAATGTAGCGTAGTGTGGTGTGGTGTGGTGTAGTGTAGTGTACTGTGGTGTGGTGTAATGTAGCGTAGTGTGGTGTGGTGTAGTGTAGTGTAGCGTAGTGTGGTGTGGTGTAGTGTAGTGTGGTGTAGTGTGGTGTAGTGTACTGTGGTGTGGTGTGGTGTAGTGTACTGTGGTGTGGTGTGGTGTAGTGTACTGTGGTGTGGTGTAATGTAGCGTAGTGTGGTGTAGTGTGGTGTGGTGTGGTGTGGTGTGGTGTGGTGTAGTGTGGTGTGGTCTGGCGTGGCGTGGCGTGGCATAGCGTGGCGTAGCGTAGTGTAGTGTAGTGTGGTGTGGTGTAGTGTAGTTGTCTGTGGCTCCCAGTCCCGCTCCACTCCACCTGTTCGTAGGCCCAGAACTTGATGGCGGTCTCGGGGGCGATCTTCAGGACGTTGACCCCGTTGCCCCTCCACAGGGAACTGAACCCCCCCTCCTTCACCATGGCCCTCAGCCCACTGATCATGTTCCCCACCCCAAGGGCCCCTGCAGGGTTCCCCGGGGTCGAGCCATGCACCTGGGGGGGACAGACACAGACTATCAGGAGGGGTGTCCTAAATGACACCCTCTTTAGTACACTGCTTTTGACACACCCTCTAGGCACTCTTATTCAGACCTGACTAGTGGATCATGTCATAATATTATGAGCACAGAGTGATCTGGAGTGAACACATGATGTACAGTACACAAGTTAGATAAGGACTCTGGAGTTAGAATCTTTCAGTGGTGATACTTCACATTCCCACCAGGTGGAGCTGAATACACATCTCCACCTCAGGACCAGATCTAGGAACAGTTTACCTTCCCCCTATCCTAACCTGAACCATTTAGAGGAGACATGTGAAGCTGAACTTAGACCAGTGTGTAGGGGCAACTTAATTTCACCAACCACCTACCTCTCCTCCCCTCTACTCACCTCACCTCCCCTCTCCTCTTATCTTCTATCCTTTCCTCTAGTCTCCTCCCCTTCCCTCTACTCAACTCTCCCTTCCTCCCCTCTCCTCTCCTTTCCTCTCCTCTAGACTCCTACCCTCCACTTTCCTTTTCTCTCCTCTCCCTAAATTCCTATTCTCCTCTTCTGTCCTCTCTTCTCTTCTCCTCTCCTCACCTGCAGGAAGACTTTAAGGCGGTCCAGTGGCGCGGTGCCGGTCCGGGAGACTGATCCTGCCATAGCTCCAGCCATCAGCTGTCTCCAGACGAAGCCCGACTTCTTCTCCTGCTCGGAGAACTCATCAGGACAGGTCAGGTTGTCTCCTATGTCCAGCATCTAGACAGAGAGAGAGGGGGGAAGGAGGGAGAGGGGGAAGGGGGAAGAGGTAGGGGGGAGAAGGGAGAGGTAGGGATGGAGGGAGGAGGAGGGAGAGGTAGGAGGGACGGGGGAGAGGTAGGGGGGAGGGAGAGGAGGAAGAGGTAGGGATAGAGGGGGAGGAGAGAAAGGGAGAGGAAGCGGAAGAGGGAGGGGGGAGGATGGAGTCATTTGACAATCTACTTAGTTACTAAACATCAAAGTTTTCATATTGGTATCCAGGCTACATCTCTGCTGTGTTTCCAGTGTGTGTGTGTGTGTGTGTGTGTGTGTGTGTGTGTGTGTGTGTGTGTGTGTGTGTGTGTGTGTGTGTGTGTGTGTGTGTGTGTGTGTGTGTGTGTGTGTGTGTGTACATCCGTCCATGAGAGTGTGTGTGTGTGACTCACATGAGAGTGTTTCCAGTAGCGAGAGATGTCTTCCAGACTGTGTATGGGGTTGAACAGGAAGTGATCTCGCCACTCATCCCAGTCTATGGTCATGTTACCATCCCTGTCAATACTGACCAGAGACAGAGAGAGAGAGAATGTTACGCATAGCACGACACGTACACACACACACAGACGGACAAACACACACACAGACGGACAAACACACACACACAGACGGACAAACACACACATGGACGACACACTAGGGCTGACCCCATTTAGTGGACTGGTGGATTGTTCAGGTTTGTCATGACGTTGGCCTGTGGGTAAGGTTTATGACCCCCCCATAAATACCTTTCTCCCTTCCCCTCTCTTTCTGACCCTACTGAAGGACTTGAATAGCCTGTGTTAAATATAGAGAGTCTGGGAACATCAAACAAATGGGGAAAAGGAACCATATTTTGGTAATAAAACCAGTTGGAAATATGCTTTGGAACGTAATGAGTATGGATGTCAGTTCGGTTGTCATCTGAGACATTATGACTGATGACAGGATGACATAAACTGTATCTGAGAAAGTATACACCCTCTAGTTATCAGAGTCACATGGAATTGTTATGCAATTGAAATGTTTGATATTGAAATTGTTTGTTAGGAGATTAAATGTAATTTTAGCTTCCAAATGAGAGAATTGGGTTTTCATAAGGAAAGTGCCCTGCTTGATCAGTGGCCCACCCCTGTGAAGAGACAGGGGTTATAAACAATGAAACACATCCTTCCCCCTCTCCACTATATAAGCCTTTGACGAAAAGATAACCAGGTTCCAGTACGGGAGGGCTGCAGCCTCCACGTTAGAAGGACACACATGTCAAGTACAGAACTAAGCCAACCTCGGCGTGAGCTTTGGTGGCGAATGGTATGAACTTTGAGCTTATTCACTACAGAAGTGATACTTCCTAGCCGTTGAGTTAGCAGCGGCCGCTGTAGACGTGGGCTAGGAAAGGGCGGGCGACGGATCCAGTCTAACAGACGGACGAAGATACCACCACGTATCCAATTTACCACCAGAGACATTCTTCCGAGGACAGGAAGATCTGTTGGCCAACCTGGCCAGCATCTACGACCAATCTACCGAAGCGCAGCTCAGAGTAAATATTTATTGCATTTTCCTTTTCCAAATGGGCGGTAATTTAGAATGCATAAGATAATGTATTTACGATAGCATAGCTGCTGTTTCTTTGTTCCTAAGTCTTCCCGCTCTTTCATTCAAGCCCAACCCCCTTTCCTTTGTGTAACCAGCCATCATACAGGTTCGGTCCACCGGGACGTTTTCTGTATGACATCATTTGTATTCTGTGTATATGTAATTCTGTGTGATTAGTTTATTTAGTAAATAAATAATTAAACCCAATTTTGTATTGCTGATTCAACTTGTTAGCCAGGGTTCGTGAAGATAGCCAAGAATTTACAACTTTCATTATGAGACTGAAAATAAGATAAGGGTTAATATTGACTGCTATCGATGTAAAATATTACTAAGTATTTTAAGAGTTTATTCGGAAGATAACGGTTCTATAAACGTTCTTCCGTGGTGCCCCGACTTTCTAGTTAATTACATTTACATGATTAGCTTAATCAGGTAATATTAATTACAGAGAAAGAATTATATAGGTTAGCATGTCATATTCCTTAATCCGGCATAGCCAAAGACACGGCAAGTTGATAGGCTGTTGGTCGACCAATATTTCTTTAGTCCAGTAGTAACACATTATTATATCTTTATTTTGTACAAGACACCATCTGATTGGCTCCTGTCTAAGTGGACTGATCCATTGTGGAGGCCGTGGGGGTGGTACAGTCCATCACTCTAAGACACGTGACACTGAACTTATACATGGTTATATTATGTTAAAATAATGGTGCAACAATAATAAATCAAATATTATTTCATAAACAAATGCTCTTTCTCCCGCGTTGGATACGGTCGCTGTCCGCGGTTCTGAAACATATTCTTCAGTGCGCCATAGAATAGGCACCTTTCCCTGACAACAAGTTAACCAGCATATTGGGAGTGAGAACAATGTGGCGGAGGCAGCAGCAGCAGAGACCAGGAAACAGCCCTTGCCTTGAGCCTAATTGTCTAAGAAAATTGAGGAGAGATGAAACTATTTAACTAGATCTATAATCAATAGCCTACCGTAATTTCCGGACTATTAAGCGCACCTGAATATAAGCCGCACCCACTGAATTTTTTAAAAAGTATTATTTTGAACATAAATAAGCCGCACATGTCTATAAGCCGCAGGTGCCTACCGGTACATTGAAACAAATGAACTTTACACAGGCTTTAACGAAACACGGCTTGTAACAAAAATAAATAGGCTTTAACGAAACACGGCTTGTAACAAAAATAAATAGGCTTTAACGAAACACGGCTTGTAACAAAAAATAAAACAATTTGCAGTAAGCTTTAGTTGTCTTTTTGCACTGAGTCAATTCCTCACGCTGCTGTTTCCAACGTCTTATCATCGACTCATTAAGACCAAGCTCCCGTGCAGCAGCTCTATTTCCTTTTCCAACAGCCAGATCAATCGCCTTCAACTTGAAAGCTGCATCATATGCATTTCTCCGTGTCTTTGCCATGATGAGGGTGACAAAATGACTACCGTAATCAGAATGATGGGAAGTTTGAGCAATTGATTTAATCTAAACAGTAAACAAAAAAGTTGTTTGACCTTAACCCGTTCGGCAATTTCATTGGTCTAATGAAAGCTTCATGCCGCCAAAAAACTGAGCACGTCACAGAATGTGTTTTTATGGAAGAAAAAAAATTGAAAGCGGGAAAAATCCATATATTAGCAGCGTCATTGTTTAAGCCGCGAGGTTCAAAGCCGGGGAAAAAAGTTGCGGCTTATAGTCCGGAATTTACGGTAACTGTTAAGTGTACCAGGCTTTATAAATCATCCATATATATTTACAGAAATAAGACAGATCCTGTTTGAGTGTTTGTTTAACAGCCTACTGACTCCATGAGCACCAAGCCTCATGCAACTGCAAAATGTTGGAGAAAGTCATTTCACAGATTGGTGTGTTTTTAATCTTTGCTATGCTGTAATAAAGACTTTACAAATGTTTCTCGTTAGAACAGACTGCTATTAGTTATACGTTATCGACTGTTGTTTACACTGTTCCAAACAGGCAGAACAAAATATATTGTAACCTAACAGCACCTGTTTGTCACACACAGCTCTCGCTCCTACACCTTCCTTTATCTGGATCTCCTGTAGACATAATAAACACACAGCTCTCACTCCTACACCTTCCTTTATCTGGATCTCCTGTAGACATAATAAACACACAGCTCTCGCTCCTACACCTTCCTTTATCTGGATCTCCTGTAGACATAATAAACACACAGCTCTCACTCCTACACCTTCCTTTATCTGGATCTCCTGTAGACATAATAAACACACAGCTCTCACTCCTACACCTTCCTTTATCTGGATCTCCTGTAGACATAATAAACACACAGCTCTCGCTCCTACACCTTCCTTTATCTGGATCTCCTGTAGACATAATAAACACACAGCTCTCGCTCCTATACCTTCCTTTATCTGGATCTCCTGTAGACATAATAAACACACAGCTCTCGCTCCTACACCTTCCTTTATCTGGATCTCCTGTAGGCATAGTAAACACACAGCTCTCGCTCCTACACCTTCCTTTATCTGGATCTCCTGTAGGCATAGTAAACACACAGCTCTCACTCCTACACCTTCCTTTATCTGGATCTCCTGTAGGCATAGTAAACACACAGCTCTCACTCCTACACCTTCCTTTATCTGGATCTCCTGTAGACATAATAAACACACAGCTCTCACTCCTACACCTTCCTTTATCTGGATCTCCAGTAGACATAATAAACACATAGCTCTCGCTCCTACACCTTCCTTTATCTGGATCTCCTGTAGACATAATAAACACACAGCTCTCACTCCTACACCTTCCTTTATCTGGATCTCCTGTAGACATAATTAACACACAGCTCTCACTCCTACACCTTCCTTTATATCGATCTCCAGTAGACATAATAAACATAAAGCTCTCACTCCTACACCTTCCTTTATCTGGATCTCCTGTAGACATAATTAACACACAGCTCTCACTCCTACACCTTCCTTTATATCGATCTCCAGTAGACATAATAAACATAAAGCTCTCACTCCTACACCTTCCTTTATCTGGATCTCCAGTAGTCTCCACAACTAAGTAAAATGTCTTCCACAGATCTGACTTCCCCTTTCCCTCCTGCGCAACCAGTAAACATTAGACCGCTTCCAGTTTCTTTTTCACGTCCTCCGCATCCATTTTGTTGTCACGTGTTACTGTGTTTGGAGTTTGTTATAACCAATTTATTGATGTGATTATGATATGCTATAGGTCAGGTCCTATTGGTCAGGTCCTATAGGTCAGGTCCTATTGGTCAGGTCCTATAGGTCAGGTCCTATTGGTCAGGTCCTATAGGTCAGGTCCTATTGGTCAGGTCCTATTGGTCAGGTCCTATAGGTCAGGTCCTATTGGTCAGGTCCTATTGGTCAGGTCCTATAGGTCAGGTCCTATTGGTCAGGTCCTATAGGTCAGGTCCTATTGGTCAGGTCCTATTGGTCAGGTCCTATAGGTCAGGTCCTATTGGTCAGGTCCTATTGGTCAGGTCCTATAGGTCAGGTCCTATTGGTCAGGTCCTATAGGTCAGGTCCTATTGGTCAGGTCCTATTGGTCAGGTCCTATTGGTCAGGTCCTATTGGTCAGGTCCTATAGGTCAGGTCCTATTGGTCAGGTCCTATTGGTCAGGTCCTATAGGTCAGGTCCTATTGGTCAGGTCCTATTGGTCAGGTCCTATAGGTCAGGTCCTATTGGTCAGGTCCTATTGGTCAGGTCCTATAGGTCAGGTCCTATTGGTCAGGTCCTATAGGTCAGGTCCTATTGGTCAGGTCCTATTGGTCAGGTCCTATTGGTCAGGTCCTATTGGTCAGGTCCTATTGGTCAGGTCCTATAGGTCAGGTCCTATTGGTCAGGTCCTATTGGTCAGGTCCTATAGGTCAGGTCCTATTGGTCAGGTCCTATAGGTCAGGTCCTATTGGTCAGGTCCTATTGGTCAGGTCCTATTGGTCAGGTCCTATTTGTCACACGCATGCGATGCTTACATGTTTCACATAAAGAGAGCAGGGTTGAGGGAATAGGGAATGTTGTTCCTAATAGGAACAAGGGTTGAGGGAAAAGGGAATGTTGTTCCTAATAGGAACAAGGGTTGAGGGAAAAGGGAATGTTGTTCCTAATAGGAACAAGGGTTTAGGGAAAAGGGAATGTTGTTCCTAAACAAATTAGGTTATTTCTTTAACAGAACTTTTCAGTCAGAAACAAGTAAGAAACTAAATGGCTGAAATGAAGTCACAGCTTCAGCACAGACAGCGCAATAAACTCTCAGCTGTGCTGTGGTGCCTTTTCTCTGCAGTAGGGAGGAGAGAGAGACAACGTGCACCAGTCACACAGGCACTTTCTTTAACACAGTGTGACCATCGGGCTCTTTCTTGAGTCATTTGTGCGTCTTAATTATTTAATCAAACAGTGTGCTTAAACCAAGACAACCCTAGAAGACACACACATACACTTGCAAGGACCGACACAAAAACACACACACACACACACACACACACACACACACACACACACACACACACACACACACACACACACACACACACACACACACACACGCACACACACACAAAAGTATAGTTGTCTGACAACTCCAATTGTAGAAAACAAAGCCATTCTACAATTCATACTAGATTGTGCAATTACAGCATAGATATAACCAGAGTAGACTGTATCATTATAGCGTAGATATGAGTAGAGTAGATTGTACAGACCTCTTCATGATCGTGGCAGCCTCCTTTAGACTCACAGCTATTCCCAGAGTTTGAAGGGACTGCTGAATCTCTGATACATCTATCTCACCTGCAAACACAGTGTCCACGTCAGAGTTGGTGTGTGTATTTTGATTGTGTGTGTTTTGATTGTGTTTTTCAGTGTGTATTGTATTCACATACCTTACGTACGTACGCAACGCAAGAACCCAGTGAGCTTTGCAAAATTGGCTATATTGTATATTTGCATCAAGTTACAAATTGTGGGTCTGAACACATCTGTGTATTTTAGTTAAACAACTACAGAGGATCTCCATTTAACTCATTGTAATTCTGGAGCCCCCGTACGTATGTAGGGTCCATATTTATCTTTACAAACCGTCATTGTTGCGGTCCAGGCTGCGGAACATGAGTCGGAGCTCTTCCTCGTGGGAGCGGAGGTACTGCCTGAACTCCTGGAAGTCCAACTCTCCATCATTGTTGCTGTCCCCCTCCTTGACAATCTGCTGGGGAGGGGGCACAGAAGGGTGGTGGAGAGGGGGTGGAGGAGCGGTGTAGGGGCAGAGGTGGTGGTGGAGAGGGGAAGGGGGAGGAGGAGGTGGTGGGGTTGAAGAGATGGGGGAGTGGAAAGGTGGTGGGGGGGCACAGGGTGGAAGGGTGGAGAGGGAGATGGAGAGGGAATGGAGAGATGTGGGGCGAGGAGAGAGAGAAGAGAGGTGGGGGAGGAGGAGATGGAGAGATGTGGGGCGAGGAGAGAGAGGAGAGGTGGGGGAGGAGGAGATGGAGAGATGTGGGGCGAGGAGAGAGAGGAGAGGTGGGGGAGGAGGAGATGGAGAGATGTGGGGCGAGGAGAGAGAGAGGAGAGGTGGGGGAGGAGGAGATGGAGAGATGTGGGGCGAGGAGAGAGAGAGGAGAGGTGGGGGAGGAGGAGATGGA
>NC_138292.1:74660000-74927500 GCF_965601325.2 Salmo salar
TAAAGAGAAACACCACAACATTACATAAAGAGAAACACCACAACACTACATAAAGAGAAACACCACAACACTACATAAAGAGAAACACCACAACACTACATAAAGAGAAACACCACAACACTACATAAAGAGAAACACCACAACATTACATAAAGAGAGACACCACAACATTACATAAAGAGAAACACCACAACACTACATAAAGAGAGACACCACAACATTACATAAAGAGAAACACCACAACATTACATAAAGAGAAACACCACAACATTACATAAAGAGAAACACCACAACACTACATAAAGAGAAACACCACAACATTACATAAAGAGAAACACCACAACATTACATAAAGAGAAACACCACAACACTACATAAAGAGAGATACCACAACATTACATAAAGAGAAACACCACAACATTACATAAAGAGAAACACCACAACACTACATAAAGAGAGATACCACAACACTACATAAAGAGAAACACCACAACATTACATAAAGAGAAACACCACAACATTACATAAAGAGAAACACCACAACACTACATAAAGAGAGACACCACAACATTACATAAAGAGAGACACCACAACATTACATAAAGAGAGACACCACAACATTACATAAAGAGAAACACCACAACACTACATAAAGAGAGACACCACAACACTACATAAAGAGAGACACCACTAGATAAAGAGAAACACCACAACATTACATAAAGAGAAACACCACAACACTACATAACGAGAGACACCACAACACTACATAAAGAGAGACACCACTACATAAAGAGAAACACCACAACACTACATAAAGAGAAACACCACAACATTACATAAAGAGAAACACCACAACACTACATAAAGAGAGACACCACAACACTACATAAAGAGAGACACCACTACATAAAGAGAAACACCACAACACTACATAAAGAGAAACACCACAACATTACATAAAGAGAAACACCACAACACTACATAAAGAGAGACACCACAACATTACATAAAGAGACACCACTACATAAAGAGAGACACCACAACACTACATAAAGAGAGACACCACTACATAAAGAGAAACACCACAACACTACATAAAGAGAGACACCACTACATAAAGAGAGACACCACAACACTACATAAAGAGAGACACCACTACATAAAGAGAGACACCACAACACTACATAAAGAGAGACACCACTACATAAAGAGAGACACCACAACATTACATAAAGAGAGACACCACAACATTACATAAAGAGAAACACCACAACACTACATAAAGAGATACACCATAACACTACATAAAGAGAGACACCACTACATAAAGAGAGACACCACTACATAAAGAGAGACAACACAACACTACATAAAGAGAGACACCACAACATTACATAAAGAGAAACACCACAACATTACATAAAGAGAGACACCACAACACTACATAAAGAGAAACACCACAACATTACATAAAGAGAGACACCACAACATTACATAAAGAGAAACACCACAACACTACATAAAGAGAAACACCACAACATTACATAAAGAGAAACACCACAACACCACATAAAGAGATACACCACAACATTACATAAAGAGAAACACCACAACATTACATAAAGAGAGACACCACAACATTACATAAAGAGAAACACCACAACATTACATAAAGAGAAACACCACAACATTACATAAAGAGAAACACCACAACACCACATAAAGAGATACACCACAACACAACATAAAGAGAGACACCACAACATTACATAAAGAGAAACACCACAACACTACATAAAGAGAAACACCACAACATTACATAAAGAGAAACACCACAACATTACATAAAGAGAGACACCACAACATTACATAAAGAGAAACACCACAACACTACATAAAAGAGATACACCACAACACTACATAAAGAGAGACACCACAACACTACATAAAGAGAAACACCACAACATTACATAAAGAGAAACACCACAACACTACATAAAGAGAGACACCACAACATTACATAAAGAGAGACACCACAACATTACATAAAGAGAAACACCACAACACTACATAAAGAGAGACACCACAACACTACATAAAGAGAGACACCACTAGATAAAGAGAAACACCACAACATTACATAAAGAGAAACACCACAACACTACATAAAGAGAGACACCACAACACTACATAAAGAGAGACACCACTACATAAAGAGAAACACCACAACACTACATAAAGAGATACACCACAACACTACATAAAGAGAGACACCACAACATTACATAAAGAGAGACACCACAACATTACATAAAGAGAAACACCACAACACTACATAAAGAGAGACACCACAACACTACATAAAGAGAGACACCACTAGATAAAGAGAAACACCACAACGATTACATAAAGAGAAACACCACAACACTACATAAAGAGAGACACCACAACACTACATAAAGAGAGACACCACTACATAAAGAGAAACACCACAACACTACATAAAGAGAAACACCACAACACTTACATAAAGAGAAACACCACAACACTACATAAAGGGAGACACCACTACATAAAGAGAAACACCACAACACTACATAAAGAGAGACACCACAACACTACATAAAGAGAGACACCACTAGATAAAGAGAAACACCACAACATTACATAAAGAGAAGACACCACAACACTACATAAAGAGAGACACCACAACACTACATAAAGAGAGACACCACTACATAAAGAGAAACACCACAACACTACATAAAGAGAAACACCACAACATTACATAAAGAGAAACACCACAACACTACATAAAGAGAGACACCAAACTACATAAAGAGAAACACCACAACACATACATAAAGAGAGACACCCACTACATAGAAAGAAAGACACCACAACACTACATAAAGAGAGACACCACTACATAAAGAGAGACACCACAACACTACATAAAGAGAGACACCACTACATAAAGAGAGACACCACAACATTACATAAAGAGAGACACCACAACATTACATAAAGAGAAACACCACAACACTACATAAAGAGATACACCATAACACTACATAAAGAGAGACACCACTACATAAAGAGAGACACCACTACATAAAGAGAGACAACACAACACTACATAAAGAGAGACACCACAACATTACATAAAGAGAAACACCACAACATTACATAAAGAGAGACACCACAACACTACATAAAGAGAAACACCACAACATTACATAAAGAGAGACACCACAACATTACATAAAGAGAAACACCACAACACTACATAAAGAGAAACACCACAACATTACATAAAGAGAAACACCACAACACCACATAAAGAGATACACCACAACATTACATAAAGAGAGACACCACAACATTACATAAAGAGAAACACCACAACATTACATAAAGAGAAACACCACAACATTACATAAAGAGAAACACCACAACACCACATAAAGAGATACACCACAACATTACATAAAGAGAAACACCACAACACTACATAAAGAGAGATACCACAACATTACATAAAGAGAAACACCACAACATTACATAAAGAGAAACACCACAACATTACATAAAGAGAGACACCACAACATTACATAAAGAGAGACACCTCAACACTACATAAAGAGAAACACCACAACATTACATAAAGAGAAACACCACAACATTACATAAAGAGAGACACCACAACATTACATAAAGAGAGATACCACTACATAAAGAGAAACACCACAACACTACATAAAGAGAAACACCACAACATTACATAACGAGAGACACCACAACATTACATAAAGAGAAACACCACAACATTACATAAAGAGAGACACCACAACATTACATAAAGAGAGACACCACTACATAAAGAGAAACACCACAACACTACATAAAGAGAGACACCACTACATAAAGAGAGACACCACAACATTACATAAAGAGATACACCATAACACTACATAAAGAGAGACACCACTACATAAAGAGAAACACCACTACATAAAGAGAGACACCACAACACTACATAAAGAGAAACACCACAACACTACATAAAGAGAAACACCACAACACTACATAAAGAGAGACACCACTACATAAAGAGAGACACCACAATACTACATAAAGAGAGACACCACTACATAAAGAGAAACACCACTACATAAAGAGAGACACCACAACACTACATAAAGAGAAACACCACAACACTACATAAAGAGAGACACCACAACATTACATAAAGAGAAACACCACAACACTACATAAAGAGAAACACCACAACATTACATAAAGAGAGACACCACAACATTACATAAAGAGAGACACCACAACATTACATAAAGAGAAACACCACAACACTACATAAAGAGAGACACCACAACACTACATAAAGAGAGACACCACTAGATAAAGAGAAACACCACAACATTACATAAAGAGAAACACCACAACACTACATAAAGAGAGACACCACAACACTACATAAAGAGAGACACCACTACATAAAGAGAAACACCACAACACTACATAAAGAGATACACCACAACACTACATAAAGAGAGATACCACAACACTACATAAAGAGAAACACCACAACATTACATAAAGAGAAACACCACAACACTACATAAAGAGAGACACCACAACATTACATAAAGAGAGACACCACAACATTACATAAAGAGAGACACCACAACATTACATAAAGAGAGACACCACAACATTACATAAAGAGAAACACCACAACACTACATAAAGAGAGACACCACAACATTACATAAAGAGAAACACCACAACACTACATAAAGAGAAACACCACAACATTACATAAAGAGAAACACCACAACATTACATAAAGAGAGACACCACAACACTACATAAACAGAAACACCACAACATTACATAAAGAGAAACACCACAACATTACATAAAGAGAAACACCACAACATTACATAAAGAGAAACACCACAACACTACATAAAGAGAAACACCACAACACTACATAAAGAGAAACACCACAACACTACATAAAGAGAAACACCACAACACTACATAAAGAGAAACACCACAACATTACATAAAGAGAGACACCACAACATTACATAAAGAGAAACACCACAACACTACATAAAGAGAGACACCACAACATTACATAAAGAGAAACACCACAACATTACATAAAGAGAAACACCACAACATTACATAAAGAGAAACACCACAACACTACATAAAGAGAAACACCACAACATTACATAAAGAGAAACACCACAACATTACATAAAGAGAAACACCACAACACTACATAAAGAGAGATACCACAACATTACATAAAGAGAAACACCACAACATTACATAAAGAGAAACACCACAACATTACATAAAGAGAAACACCACAACACTACATAAAGAGAAACACCACAACATTACATAAAGAGAAACACCACAACATTACATAAAGAGAAACACCACAACACTACATAAAGAGAGATACCACAACACTACATAAAGAGAAACACCACAACATTACATAAAGAGAAACACCACAACATTACATAAAGAGAAACACCACAACATTACATAAAGAGAGACACCACAACATTACATAAAGAGAAACACCACAACATTACATAAAGAGAAACACCACAACACTACATAAAGAGAAACACCACAACATTACATAAAGAGAAACACCACAACATTACATAAAGAGAGACACCACAACACTACATAAACAGAAACACCACAACATTACATAAAGAGAAACACCACAACATTACATAAAGAGAAACACCACAACATTACATAAAGAGAAACACCACAACACTACATAAAGAGAAACACCACAACACTACATAAAGAGAAACACCACAACACTACATAAAGAGAAACACCACAACACTACATAAAGAGAAACACCACAACATTACATAAAGAGAGACACCACAACATTACATAAAGAGAAACACCACAACACTACATAAAGAGAGACACCACAACATTACATAAAGAGAAACACCACAACATTACATAAAGAGAAACACCACAACATTACATAAAGAGAAACACCACAACACTACATAAAGAGAAACACCACAACATTACATAAAGAGAAACACCACAACATTACATAAAGAGAAACACCACAACACTACATAAAGAGAGATACCACAACATTACATAAAGAGAAACACCACAACATTACATAAAGAGAAACACCACAACATTACATAAAGAGAAACACCACAACACTACATAAAGAGAAACACCACAACATTACATAAAGAGAAACACCACAACATTACATAAAGAGAAACACCACAACACTACATAAAGAGAGATACCACAACACTACATAAAGAGAAACACCACAACATTACATAAAGAGAAACACCACAACATTACATAAAGAGAAACACCACAACATTACATAAAGAGAGACACCACAACATTACATAAAGAGAGACACCACAACATTACATAAAGAGAGACACCACAACATTACATAAAGAGAAACACCACAACACTACATAAAGAGAGACACCACAACACTACATAAAGAGAGACACCACTAGATAAAGAGAAACACCACAACATTACATAAAGAGAAACACCACAACACTACATAAAGAGAGACACCACAACACTACATAAAGAGAGACACCACTACATAAAGAGAAACACCACAACACTACATAAAGAGAAACACCACAACATTACATAAAGAGAAACACCACAACACTACATAAAGAGAGACACCACAACACTACATAAAGAGAGACACCACTACATAAAGAGAAACACCACAACACTACATAAAGAGAAACACCACAACATTACATAAAGAGAAACACCACAACACTACATAAAGAGAGACACCACAACATTACATAAAGAGACACCACTACATAAAGAGAGACACCACAACACTACATAAAGAGAGACACCACTACATAAAGAGAAACACCACAACACTACATAAAGAGAGACACCACTACATAAAGAGAGACACCACAACACTACATAAAGAGAGACACCACTACATAAAGAGAGACACCACAACACTACATAAAGAGAGACACCACTACATAAAGAGAGACACCACAACATTACATAAAGAGAGACACCACAACATTACATAAAGAGAAACACCACAACACTACATAAAGAGATACACCATAACACTACATAAAGAGAGACACCACTACATAAAGAGAGACACCACTACATAAAGAGAGACAACACAACACTACATAAAGAGAGACACCACAACATTACATAAAGAGAAACACCACAACATTACATAAAGAGAGACACCACAACACTACATAAAGAGAAACACCACAACATTACATAAAGAGAGACACCACAACATTACATAAAGAGAAACACCACAACACTACATAAAGAGAAACACCACAACATTACATAAAGAGAAACACCACAACACCACATAAAGAGATACACCACAACATTACATAAAGAGAAACACCACAACATTACATAAAGAGAGACACCACAACATTACATAAAGAGAAACACCACAACATTACATAAAGAGAAACACCACAACATTACATAAAGAGAAACACCACAACACCACATAAAGAGATACACCACAACACTACATAAAGAGAGACACCACAACATTACATAAAGAGAAACACCACAACACTACATAAAGAGAAACACCACAACATTACATAAAGAGAAACACCACAACATTACATAAAGAGAGACACCACAACATTACATAAAGAGAAACACCACAACACTACATAAAGAGATACACCACAACACTACATAAAGAGAGACACCACAACACTACATAAAGAGAAACACCACAACATTACATAAAGAGAAACACCACAACACTACATAAAGAGAGACACCACAACATTACATAAAGAGAGACACCACAACATTACATAAAGAGAAACACCACAACACTACATAAAGAGAGACACCACAACACTACATAAAGAGAGACACCACTAGATAAAGAGAAACACCACAACATTACATAAAGAGAAACACCACAACACTACATAAAGAGAGACACCACAACACTACATAAAGAGAGACACCACTACATAAAGAGAAACACCACAACACTACATAAAGAGATACACCACAACACTACATAAAGAGAGACACCACAACATTACATAAAGAGAGACACCACAACATTACATAAAGAGAAACACCACAACACTACATAAAGAGAGACACCACAACACTACATAAAGAGAGACACCACTAGATAAAGAGAAACACCACAACATTACATAAAGAGAAACACCACAACACTACATAAAGAGAGACACCACAACACTACATAAAGAGAGACACCACTACATAAAGAGAAACACCACAACACTACATAAAGAGAAACACCACAACATTACATAAAGAGAAACACCACAACACTACATAAAGGGAGACACCACTACATAAAGAGAAACACCACAACACTACATAAAGAGAGACACCACAACACTACATAAAGAGAGACACCACTAGATAAAGAGAAACACCACAACATTACATAAAGAGAAACACCACAACACTACATAAAGAGAGACACCACAACACTACATAAAGAGAGACACCACTACATAAAGAGAAACACCACAACACTACATAAAGAGAAACACCACAACATTACATAAAGAGAAACACCACAACACTACATAAAGAGAGACACCACTACATAAAGAGAAACACCACAACACTACATAAAGAGAGACACCACTACATAAAGAAAGACACCACAACACTACATAAAGAGAGACACCACTACATAAAGAGAGACACCACAACACTACATAAAGAGAGACACCACTACATAAAGAGAGACACCACAACATTACATAAAGAGAGACACCACAACATTACATAAAGAGAAACACCACAACACTACATAAAGAGATACACCATAACACTACATAAAGAGAGACACCACTACATAAAGAGAGACACCACTACATAAAGAGAGACAACACAACACTACATAAAGAGAGACACCACAACATTACATAAAGAGAAACACCACAACATTACATAAAGAGAGACACCACAACACTACATAAAGAGAAACACCACAACATTACATAAAGAGAGACACCACAACATTACATAAAGAGAAACACCACAACACTACATAAAGAGAAACACCACAACATTACATAAAGAGAAACACCACAACACCACATAAAGAGATACACCACAACATTACATAAAGAGAAACACCACAACATTACATAAAGAGAAACACCACAACATTACATAAAGAGAGACACCACAACATTACATAAAGAGAAACACCACAACATTACATAAAGAGAAACACCACAACATTACATAAAGAGAAACACCACAACACCACATAAAGAGATACACCACAACATTACATAAAGAGAAACACCACAACACTACATAAAGAGAGATACCACAACATTACATAAAGAGAAACACCACAACATTACATAAAGAGAAACACCACAACATTACATAAAGAGAGACACCACAACATTACATAAAGAGAGACACCTCAACACTACATAAAGAGAAACACCACAACATTACATAAAGAGAAACACCACAACATTACATAAAGAGAGACACCACAACATTACATAAAGAGAGATACCACTACATAAAGAGAAACACCACAACACTACATAAAGAGAAACACCACAACATTACATAACGAGAGACACCACAACATTACATAAAGAGAAACACCACAACATTACATAAAGAGAGACACCACAACATTACATAAAGAGAGACACCACTACATAAAGAGAAACACCACAACACTACATAAAGAGAGACACCACTACATAAAGAGAGACACCACAACATTACATAAAGAGAGACACCATAACACTACATAAAGAGAGACACCACTACATAAAGAGAAACACCACTACATAAAGAGAGACACCACAACACTACATAAAGAGAAACACCACAACACTACATAAAGAGAAACACCACAACACTACATAAAGAGAGACACCACTACATAAAGAGAGACACCACAATACTACATAAAGAGAGACACCACTACATAAAGAGAAACACCACTACATAAAGAGAGACACCACAACACTACATAAAGAGAAACACCACAACACTACATAAAGAGAGACACCACAACATTACATAAAGAGAAACACCACAACACTACATAAAGAGAAACACCACAACATTACATAAAGAGAGACACCACAACATTACATAAAGAGAGACACCACAACATTACATAAAGAGAAACACCACAACACTACATAAAGAGAGACACCACAACACTACATAAAGAGAGACACCACTAGATAAAGAGAAACACCACAACATTACATAAAGAGAAACACCACAACACTACATAAAGAGAGACACCACAACACTACATAAAGAGAGACACCACTACATAAAGAGAAACACCACAACACTACATAAAGAGATACACCACAACACTACATAAAGAGAGATACCACAACACTACATAAAGAGAAACACCACAACATTACATAAAGAGAAACACCACAACACTACATAAAGAGAGACACCACAACATTACATAAAGAGAGACACCACAACATTACATAAAGAGAAACACCACAACACTACATAAAGAGAGACACCACAACACTACATAAAGAGAGACACCACTAGATAAAGAGAAACACCACAACATTACATAAAGAGAAACACCACAACACTACATAAAGAGAGACACCACAACACTACATAAAGAGAGAGACCACTACATAAAGAGAAACACCACAACACTACATAAAGAGAAACACCACAACATTACATAAAGAGAAACACCACAACACTACATAAAGAGAGACACCACTACATAAAGAGAAACACCACAACACTACATAAAGAGAGACACCACAACACTACATAAAGAGAGACACCACTAGATAAAGAGAAACACCACAACATTACATAAAGAGAAACACCACAACACTACATAAAGAGAGACACCACAACACTACATAAAGAGAGACACCACTACATAAAGAGAAACACCACAACACTACATAAAGAGAAACACCACAACATTACATAAAGAGAAACACCACAACACTACATAAAGAGAGACACCACTACATAAAGAGAAACACCACAACACTACATAAAGAGAGACACCACTACATAAAGAAAGACACCACAACACTACATAAAGAGAGACACCACTACATAAAGAGAGACACCACAACACTACATAAAGAGAGACACCACTACATAAAGAGAGACACCACAACATTACATAAAGAGAGACACCACAACATTACATAAAGAGAAACACCACAACACTACATAAAGAGATACACCATAACACTACATAAAGAGAGACACCACTACATAAAGAGAGACACCACTACATAAAGAGAGACAACACAACACTACATAAAGAGAGACACCACAACATTACATAAAGAGAAACACCACAACATTACATAAAGAGAGACACCACAACACTACATAAAGAGAAACACCACAACATTACATAAAGAGAGACACCACAACATTACATAAAGAGAAACACCACAACACTACATAAAGAGAAACACCACAACATTACATAAAGAGAAATACCACAACACCACATAAAGAGATACACCACAACATTACATAAAGAGAAACACCACAACATTACATAAAGAGAAACACCACAACATTACATAAAGAGAAACACCACAACATTACATAAAGAGAGACACCACAACATTACATAAAGAGAAACACCACAACATTACATAAAGAGAAACACCACAACATTACATAAAGAGAAACACCACAACACCACATAAAGAGATACACCACAACACTACATAAAGAGAGACACCACAACATTACATAAAGAGAAACACCACAACACTACATAAAGAGAGATACCACAACATTACATAAAGAGAAACACCACAACATTACATAAAGAGAAACACCACAACATTACATAAAGAGAGACACCACAACATTACATAAAGAGAGACACCTCAACACTACATAAAGAGAAACACCACAACATTACATAAAGAGAAACACCACAACATTACATAAAGAGAGACACCACAACATTACATAAAGAGAGATACCACTACATAAAGAGAAACACCACAACACTACATAAAGAGAAACACCACAACATTACATAACGAGAGACACCACAACATTACATAAAGAGAAACACCACAACATTACATAAAGAGAGACACCACAACATTACATAAAGAGAGACACCACTACATAAAGAGAAACACCACAACACTACATAAAGAGAGACACCACTACATAAAGAGAGACACCACAACATTACATAAAGAGATACACCATAACACTACATAAAGAGAGACACCACTACATAAAGAGAAACACCACTACATAAAGAGAGACACCACAACACTACATAAAGAGAAACACCACAACACTACATAAAGAGAAACACCACAACACTACATAAAGAGAGACACCACTACATAAAGAGAGACACCACAATACTACATAAAGAGAGACACCACTACATAAAGAGAAACACCACTACATAAAGAGAGACACCACAACACTACATAAAGAGAAACACCACAACACTACATAAAGAGAGACACCACAACATTACATAAAGAGAAACACCCCAACACTACATAAAGAGAAACACCACAACATTACATAAAGAGAAACACCACAACATTACATAAAGAGAAACACCACAACACTACATAAAGAGAAACACCACAACACTACATAAAGAGAGACACCACTACATAAAGAGAGACACCACAACACTACATAAAGAGAGACACCACTACATAAAGAGAGACACCACAACACTACATAAAGAGAGACACCACAACATTACATAAAGAGAAACACCATAACACTACATAAAGAGAGACACCACAACACTACATAAAGAGAGACACCACTACATAAAGAGAGACAACACAACACTACATAAAGAGAGACACCACTACATAAAGAGAGACAACACAACACTACATAAAGAGAGACACCACAACACTACATATAGAGAGACACCACAACACTACATAAAGAGAGACACCACAACACTACATAAAGAGAGACAACACAACACTACATAAAGAGAGACACCACTACATAAAGAGAGACACCACTACATCTAGAGAGACACCACAACACTACATAAAGAGAGATACCACAACACCACATAAAGAGATACACCACAACACTACATAAAGAGAGACACCACAACACTACATATAGAGAGACACCACAACACTACATAAAGAGAGACACCACTACATAAAGAGAGACAACACTACATAAAGAGAGACAACACTACATAAAGATAGACACCACTACATAAAGAGAGACAACACTACATAAAGAGAGACACCACTACATAAAGAGAGACACCACTACATAAAGAGAGACACCACTACAAAAAGAGAGACACCACTACATAAAGAGAGACACCACACCAACACATAAAGAGAGACACCACTACATAAAGAGAGACACCACTACATAAAGAGAGACAACACTACAAAAAGAGAGACACCACTACATAAAGAGAAACACCACTACATAAAGAGAGACACCACTACATAAAGAGAGACACCACTACATAAAGAGAGACACCACTACATAAAGAGAGACACCACTACATAAAGAGAGACACCACTACAAAAAGAGAGACACCACTACATAAAGAGAGACACCACTACATAAAGAGAGACAACACTACATAAAGAGAAACACCACTACATAAAGAGAGACACCACTACATAAAGAGAGACACCACTACAAAAAGAGAGACACCACTACATAAAGAGAGACACCACTACATAAAGAGAGACACCACTACATAAAGAGAGACACCACTACATAAAGAGAGACAACACTACATAAAGAGAGACACCACTACATAAAGAGAGACACCACTACAAAAAGAGAGACACCACTACATAAAGAGAGACACCACTACATAAAGAGAGACACCACTACATAAAGAGAGACACCACTACATAAAGAGAGACACCACTACATAAAGAGAGACCTAAGACAACATATGCAGTACAGTAGTAGGGCAGGCCTATACTGTCTGTGTCCCAAATGGAACCCTATATTACCTATGTATAAGGAATAAGGTTCTATTTGGGACACAGTCTTTACTGTGAGCAGTGTTTAACTTGGGCAGGAGCTTACTGGAGCTGAGGACCGGCATCTCAGGCTTTTATACTGCTTGAGTTCATGCACTTCTCTTACCTATAATAGCCTATATACAAATATATTAGCTGAGAAATATAGTGGAGTTCCTGCATCTACTAAACTAACGTGGACTTTAAAAAAAAAGTCATACCAAGGATAATTTTGCTACTTGATTTCGAATTTTAAGACCCCTTGTGGTATCAAAATAATATATATTTTTTTTTGTTGTTGATGAAACATACAAACACATTGAGGAGGTTACCTATCTATCTTCATATAGCCTGCTGGTCTCAGGAGGTTACCTATCTATCTTCATATAGCCTGGTGGTCTCAGGAGGTTACCTATCTATCTTCATATAGCCTGGTGGTCCCAGGAGGTTACCTATCTATCTTCATATAGCCTGGTGGTCCCAGGAGGTTACCTATCTATCTTCATATAGCCTGGTGGTCTCAGGAGGTTACCTATTTATCTTCATATAGCCTGCTGGTCTCAGGAGGTTACCTATCTATCTTCATATAGCCTGGTGGTCTCAGGAGGTTACCTATCTATCTTCATATAGCCTGGTGGTCTCAGGAGGTTACCTATCTATCTTCATATAACCTGGTGGTCCCAGGAGGTTACCTATTTATCTTCATATAGCCTGGTGGTCTCAGGAGGTTACCTATCTATCTTCATATAGCCTGGTGGTCTCAGGAGGTTACCTATCTATCTTCATATAGGCTGGTGGTCCCAGGAGGTTACCTATCTATCTTCATATAGCCTGGTGGTCTCAGGAGGTTACCTATCTATCTTCATATAGCCTGGTGGTCTCAGGAGGTTACCTATCTATCTTCATATAGCCTGGTGGTCCCAGGAGGTTACCTATCTATCTTCATATAGCCTGGTGGTCCCAGGAGGTTACCTATCTATCTTCATATAACCTGGTGGTCCCAGGAGGTTACCTATCTATCTTCATATAGCCTGGTGGTCCCAGGAGGTTACCTATCTATCTTCATATAGCCTGGTGGTCCCAGGAGGTTACCTATCTATCTTCATATAGCCTGGTGGTCCCAGGAGGTTACCTATCTATCTTCATATAACCTGGTGGTCCCAGGAGGTTACCTATCTATCTTCATATAGCCTTGTGGTCTCAGGAGGTTACCTATCTATCTTCATATAGCCTGGTGGTCCCAGGAGGTTACCTATCTATCTTCATATAACCTGGTGGTCCCAGGAGGTTACCTATCTATCTTCATATAGCCTTGTGGTCTCAGGAGGTTACCTATCTATCTTCATATAGCCTGGTGGTCTCAGGAGGTTACCTATCTATCTTCATATAGCCTGGTGGTCCCAGGAGGTTACCTATCTATCTTCATATGGCCTGGTGGTCTCAGGAGGTTACCTATCTATCTTCTTATAGCCTGGTGGTCCCAGGAGGTTACCTATCTATCTTCATATAGCCTGGTGGTCCCAGGAGGTTACCTATCTATCTTCATATAGCCTGGTGGTCTCAGGAGGTTACCTATTTATCTTCATATAGCCTGGTGGTCCCAGGAGGTTACCTATCTATCTTCATATAGCCTGGTGGTCCCAGATGTGTTAGTGCTTTTGCCAGCTCCATTGCTGTCCTTGTCAAGACATGTTTGGCATGATAGCACAAACTGACTGGCACTCAGGCTACCTTCGTATAGCTTAAACCAGGGATGGGCAACTGCAGTCCCCGGGGCCCTGATTGGTGTCAAATGTTTGCCCCCAGCCCCAGCTAACACACCTGACTCCAATAATAATGTAATCATCAAATCAAGCTTTATTTGTCAGATGCGCCGAATACAACAAATGTAGACCTTACCGTGAAATGTTTACTTATTAACCAACAGTGCAGTTCAAGAAGAGTTACGAAAATATTTACCAAATAAACTAAAGTAAAAAAGAATAAAAAGTAACACAATAACATAACAATAACGGTACCGAGTCAGTATGCAGGGGTACGGTACCGAGTCAGTATGCAGGGGTATGGTACCGAGTCAGTATGCAGGGGTACGGTACCGAGTCAGTATGCAGGGGTACAGATCATGATCTTCAGTTTAAATTGTCATTAGTTTAACCAGATGTGTTTGCTAGGGATGGGGGAATGGTGTGACACCACTCAGCCCCAGAGGACTGGAGTTGCCCACCCCTGGTCTATACTGTGGAATTCACCACCCTGTTCTTGTCTGAACCTAATACAGTCAAATACATATCCAATCTACCCACAGCACAGACTACTGTCTGACCTGTAGAGGAGTCTAATAGAGTAGAATAGAACAGAGTAGGATAGAACAGAGTAGGATAGAACAGAGTAGGATAGAACAGAGTAGAATAGAACAGAGTAGGATAGAACAGAGTAGGATAGAACAGAGTAGAATAGAACAGAGTAGAATAGAACAGAGTAGGATAGAACAGAGTAGAATAGAACAGAGTAGGATAGAACATGTAAGAGGTGAAAAAAGTATGGGCGATGCAGATACACGGGGGAATCCTCATCAGTGACATCACACACACACACACACACACACACACACACAACATGCAACTAGTGGCTGGTGATGGCTAGGGGGAACCCCACCGTGTGAGTTTAGGCTATAGCCAAACGTTTCACGTAAAGAACGTAATTCGTGATCATCATCAAGGTATACAGAATGACAGCCGAGTTGCTGCCCGGGCTCGTTGGCTGCTTACCCGGTCCACCGCGCGGCGGGAGAGCCCACGTTTCGCCAACCCCACCCGGAGCTCGTGGATATCGATGACTCCATCACTGTTCAAGTCCAGTTCGTCGAACAGTTCCACCCATTGCTTCTCCCTCTCCGGGTCGACATCCTCCTGGCAGCGGGCCTGAGTCCTCCAGCCCCGGGGGATCCGAGCCCCCGGCTGACCCATGCGTGGTGACGGTTGGCTGCGTCGGTTAGATCCCGGTGGAATAGCCTATAGAGTCATCGACGTCCGGATGTCCAAATCAGGATAGATGTTTTGTTGTTGTAATATTCAGGCTACTCAGTCAGTCAGTAAATCTCTCGGGAGAAGGACATAAACAGATGTGCAGATTAAAAACAATCAAACGGTGGACCTCACGACGCGCTCCCATTCGCGGTCATGCTATACATCATCTCAGTTTTAACATCCGTTTTTATTCCGTAATTGGTTGTAAATAGTTATTTATTTATCCGCAAAGAAACCAGGAAGCGACGGTAACCTAACATAGTAGTAAAGACAGAAAGCCCTTCCCTTTTTCGGTGCTTTAGAACGGAGCGTGGCAAACTGCCAGAACCGAAACCTTAATCAAATTCAGTGTCAAATTCATCTCGGTAACGGATATGCCTGAGACGTTCAAAGATTAGGCCTGTACATGTCGTCCTCTTGTTTTTTTGGGACGCACCGCACACCAACCCCGGGGGTTTGTAATGCACCGTTCTGACGTTATGATCCGTCCGAATGTGACAGCAAATGCGCACTTTGCAGCGTTGCAAATAGTTGGTCTGTGTCGGGTCGCAGTCATGCGAAGAAGATATTATCTAGACCAAAGCTGCTAATGTATCCTTGCTTCACGTCAGAAACCGTCGCCGTGTCGCCGTCGCGTCAACTGAGAAAGTGAAGCGTCGAAGGAATGTGTTGTCTTGAGTCTGCGCCGTAGCCTAGCCCTCTGTAGACTACCAGGGACAAGCATTTAGTTCAGTCCCCACACACAAACACCCAAGGTGAATTGAAAAACACTGTTGAAACGGTCTCGTAGTCAATGGTGGGACTCGCTCTCATAATACAATCCTGAAATCTCGTAGTAAGAGTTCTTGTGTCTATGACAGTTGGTTGACATTGTACATTTCTATACCACATGTTGTAGAAGTATATTATGTTTTATTTCAGTACATTATGAATCACTCTGTGTTGGACTGATGCCAGGAATGGCCCTTGATAAACCATGTTTGCAACAATAACATGGTCCTGTGTTGCAGTGACACTCACAGATATGGGTGCACACACACACTCAGATAAAGTCAAGTGGCCTTCTCAAATAAATGTCCACACACACACACAACCATTTGGCTTATCAACTACTCACACCTGTTACAACTAGTCACAACTAGTCACACCTGTTACAACAACACACCTGTTACAACAACTCACACCTGTTACAACTAGTCACACCTGTTACAACTACTCACACCTATTACAACTAGTCACACCTGTTACAACTAGTCACACCTGTTACAACTACTCACACCTATTACAACTAGTCACACCTGTTACAACTACTCACACCTGTTACAACTACTCACACCTATTACAACTAGTCACACCTGTTACAACTAGTCACACCTGTTACAACTACTCACACCTGTTACAACAACTCACACCTGTTACAACTACTCACACCTGTTACAACTAGTCACACCTGTTACAACTACTCACACCTGTTACAACTAGTCACACCTGTTACAACTAGTCACACCTGTTACAACTAGTCACACCTGTTACAACTACTCACACCTGTTACAACTAGTCACACCTGTTACAACTAGTCACACCTGTTACAACTACTCACACCTGTTACAACTAGTCACACCTGTTACAACTACTCACACCTGTTACAACTAGTCACACCTGTTACAACTAGTCACACCTGTTACAACTAGTCACACCTGTTACAACTACTCACACCTGTTACAACTAGTCACACCTGTTACAACTACTCACACCTGTTACAACTACTCACACCTGTTACAACTAGTCACACCTGTTACAACTACTCACACCTGTTACAACTAGTCACACCTGTTACAACTACTCACACCTGTTACAACTAGTCACACCTGTTACAACTACTCACACCTGTTACAACTAGTCACACCTGTTACAACTACTCACACCTGTTACAACTAGTCACACCTGTTACAACTACTCACACCTGTTACAACTAGTCACACCTGTTACAACTACTCACACCTGTTACAACTACTCACACCTGTTACAACTAGTCACACCTGTTACAACTACTCACACCTGTTACAACTAGTCACACCTGTTACAACTAGTCACACCTGTTACAACTACTCACACCTGTTACAACTAGTCACACCTGTTACAACTAGTCACACCTGTTACAACTAGTCACACCTGTTACAACTAGTCACACCTGTTACAACTACTCACACCTGTTACAACTAGTCACACCTGTTACAACTACTCACACCTGTTACAACTAGTCACACCTGTTACAACTACTCACACCTGTTACAACTAGTCACACCTGTTACAACTACTCACACCTGTTACAACATCACACCTGTTACAACTATCACACCTGTTACAACTAGTCACACCTGTTACAACTACTCACACCTGTTACAACTACTCACACCTGTTACAACTAGTCACACCTGTTACAACTAGTCACACCTGTTACAACTAGTCACACCTGTTACAACTAGTCACACCTGTTACAACTACTCACACCTGTTACAACTAGTCACACCTGTTACAACTACTCACACCTGTTACAACTAGTCACACCTGTTACAACTACTCACACCTGTTACAACTAGTCACACCTGTTACAACTACTCACACCTGTTACAACTAGTCACACCTGTTACAACTACTCACACCTGTTACAACTAGTCACACCTGTTACAACACTCACACCTGTTACAACTACTCACACCTGTTACAACTAGTCACACCTGTTACAACTACTCACACCTGTTACAACTAGTCACACCTGTTACAACTACTCACACCTGTTACAACTAGTCACACCTGTTACAACTAGTCACACCTGTTACAACTACTCACACCTGTTACAACTAGTCACACCTGTTACAACTACTCACACCTGTTACAACTAGTCACACCTGTTACAACTACTCACACCTGTTACAACTAGTCACACCTGTTACAACTACTCACACCTGTTACAACTACGTCACACCTGTTACAACTACTCACACCTGTTACAACTAGTCACACCTGTTACAACTACTCACACCTGTTACAACTAGTCACACCTGTTACAACTAGTCACACCTGTTACAACTACTCACACCTGTTACAACTACTCACACCTGTTACAACTAGTCACACCTGTTACAACTACTCACACCTGTTACAACTAGTCACACCTGTTACAACTACGTCACACCTGTTACAACTACTCACACCTGTTACAACTACTCACACCTGTTACAACTAGTCACACCTGTTACAACTACTCACACCTGTTACAACTAGTCACACCTGTTACAACTACTCACACCTGTTACAACTAGTCACACCTGTTACAACTAGTCACACCTGTTACAACTAGTCACACCTGTTACAACTAGTCACACCTGTTACAACTACTCACACCTGTTACAACTAGTCACACCTGTTACAACTACTCACACCTGTTACAACTACTCACACCTGTTACAACTAGTCACACCTGTTACAACTACTCACACCTGTTACAACTAGTCACACCTGTTACAACTACTCACACCTGTTACAACTAGTCACACCTGTTACAACTACTCACACCTGTTACAACTAGTCACACCTGTTACAACTACTCACACCTGTTACAACTAGTCACACCTGTTACAACTAGTCACACCTGTTACAACTAGTCACACCTGTTACAACTACTCACACCTGTTACAACTAGTCACACCTGTTACAACTACTCACACCTGTTACAACTAGTCACACCTGTTACAACTAGTCACACCTGTTACAACTACTCACACCTGTTACAACTAGTCACACCTGTTACAACTAGTCACACCTGTTACAACTACGTCACACCTGTTACAACTACTCACACCTGTTACAACTAGTCACACCTGTTACAACTACTCACACCTGTTACAACTAGTCACACCTGTCACACCTGTTACAACTAGTCACACCTGTTACAACTACTCACACCTGTTACAACTAGTCACACCTGTTACAACTACTCACACCTGTTACAACTAGTCACACCTGTTACAACTACTCACACCTGTTACAACTAGTCACACCTGTTACAACTACTCACACCTGTTACAACTAGTCACACCTGTTACAACTAGTCACACCTGTTACAACTACTCACACCTGTTACAACTAGTCACACCTGTTACAACTACTCACACCTGTTACAACTAGTCACACCTGTTACAACTACTCACACCTGTTACAACTAGTCACACCTGTTACAACTACTCACACCTGTTACAACTACTCACACCTGTTACAACTAGTCACACCTGTTACAACTACTCACACCTGTTACAACTACTCACACCTGTTACAACTAGTCACACCTGGCATTCTCTCTCTCTCTCTCTCTCTCTCTCTTTTTCTGTCTCTTTCTTTCTCTCTCTTGTTTTCACACACATATGTTATGCTCTATCCTCATGGGGACCTGAAATGTATTTCCATTCAAAATCAAATTTTCCCTAACCCAAAACCCTAAACCTAACTCCTAACCCCTAACCCCTTACCCTAATTCTAACCCTAACCCCTAACCCAAAACCCTAAACCCTTATCCTAATCTCCCTAACCCGTAACCCAAAACCTAACCCTACCCCACTAACCCCTTACCCTAATTGTAACCCTAACCCCTAAACTTAAAATAGCCTTTGTCATCATGGGGAAATGGGAAATCTCCCCACAAACCAAGCCGCACGTACGCACACACGCCACACACACACACACACACACACACACACACACACACACACACACACACACACACACACACACACACACACACACACACACACACACACACACACACACACACACACACACACACACACACACACACACACACACTTTCCATAGTTGGAGTGGTGAGGTCAGTGTATCACCTGTTTGTCTGTCATCACCCCTCTCTCTGGTGAATGGGCTTTTCCCATCACACTGATTGGTTGGCTGAGAAGTGAGAACACACATGCTGACAGACTGGCCATTCGATCTCTGACACACACACACTGTCTCCTGATTACCTCATTGTGTGTGCTGGCCCGTCTTTCTTTTCCCGGTGCTAACGGTTCCGGTACATTAACGACCAGGTGTTGTCGGAGCACACGTACAGCTCCTCTCTTACATTACCCTCCATCTCTCCCCCATCCCTCCATCTCTCCCCCATCCATCCACCCTCCTCCTTCATTCTGTTCTCTGATGTGTGGTAGATTAACATGTGTGATAAGCAGGTATATTAAAGGGACTGATACACTGTAGGGAGTTAGTTTGTGCACAGACACAGAACAGGAAGGAGCACACATCAGAATACAACAGCTGGTTTCACATTTTTTGTTTGTTTCATTCATTTCCTTCCCACGTTCTAAAATGTGTAAAGGACTGTCCTCCCTTCCCTCGTCATGCTTGGAGAAGTGAGTATGGAAGTATGTAGTACTGTATGTAGTGTGTAGTATGGATTGTGTAGTGTGTAGTATGTATTGTGTAGTGTGTAGTATGTATGGTGTATTGTGTAGTGTGTATTGTGTAGTGTGTAGTATGTATTGTGTAGTATGTATTTTGTATTGTGTAGTGTGCATTGTGTAGTGTGTATTGTGTAGTGTGTAGTATGTAGTATGTATTGTGTAGTGTGTAGTATGGATTGTGTAGTGTATAGTATGTATTGTGTAGTATGTAGTATATATTGTGTATTGTGTAGTATGTAGTGTCTAGTGTGTAGTATGTATTGTGTAGTATGTATTGTGTATTGTGTAGTGTGTAGTATGGATTGTGTAGTATGTAGTATGTAGTATGTAAAGTGTAGCATGTAGTATTTATTGTGTAGTGTGTAGTATGTATTGTGTAGTGTGTAGTATGGATTGTGTAGTATGTATTGTGTTGTATGTAGTATGTATTGTGTAGTATGTATTGTGTAGTATGTAGTATGTATTGTGTATTGTGTAGTATGTGAGGATGCATCATAGTTTCTAAAGAGAGACCGGTGTGTTTTGTCTTAGCAGAAGGTTGATGTGATTGTCAAAGCAGAAGGTTGATGTGATTGTCTTAGCAGAAGGTTGATGTGATTGTCGAAGCAGAAGGTTGATGTGATTGTCGAAGCAGAAGGTTGATGTGATTGTCGAAGCAGAAGGTTGATGTGATTGTCGAAGCAGAAGGTTGATGTGATTGTCGAAGCAGAAGGTTGATGTGATTGTCAAATCAGAAGGTTGATGTGATTGTCGAAGCAGAAGGTTGATGTGATTGTCAAATCAGAAGGTTGATGTAATTGTCGAAGCAGAAGGTTGATGTGATTGTTGAAGCAGAAGGTTGATGTAATTGTCAAATCAGAAGGTTGATGTGATTAGACCTCTAGATATAGAGCACAAACTAAATGTGCGTGTGTGTGTGTGTGTGTGTGTGTGTGTGTGTGTGTGTGTGTGTGTGTGTGTGTGTGTGTGTGAGTGTGTGTATGTTCCAGAGCAAAGGGGATGCGGGTGAAGTTGAGTCACCTGGCTGACAAACAGGAGTGGACACATCACAAACACAGGTAACCTGTCTGTCTGTCTGTCTGTCTGTCTGTCTGTCTGTCTGTCTGTCTGTCTGTCTGTCTGTCTGTCTGTCTGTCTGTCTGTCTGTCTGTCTGTCTGTCTGTCTGTCTGTCTGTCTGTCTGTCTGTCTGTCTGTCTGTCTGTCTGTCTGTCTGTCTGTCTGTCTGTCTGTCTGTCTGTCTGTCTGTCTGTCTGTCTACCATTCTACACCAGTGAGCTACTGCAGTCTTGAGTCACGTCAGGAACTGTGGGTTGTTTAACTGACAAAAAAAGTGATACTTTTCATCAGAGCTTCTCCCTAATCTCTATCTTTCTCTCCATAACCTCATGCCTCTTCTAAAAGGGTCCATGAGGACAGGACTCTTCAGGATCTGGAGTCTCTACTCAACAGCAAGAGTAAGATCTAGTCCATCTCTTCTCTCTCTCCCTCTTCTTTGTCCCTCTCTCTCTTCTATCACTCTTCTCTTTTCCTTTCTTCTATCTCTCTTCCTTTTCTCTCCCGCTCTCATCTCTTTCTCACTATTTCTTCTCTCTTCTCTCTCCTTCTTTTCACTCCCTCTCTCTCTTCTTCTCTCTCTCTCTCTCCCTCCCTATCACTTTCTCCTTCTTCTCTCTCCCCCCCTCTCTGCCTCTTCTCGCTTTCTCTCCCTCACTCCCCACTCATCTTTCCCTCTTTTTCTTTTCTCTCTCCAGCTCTCCTTCTCTTCTCTATCCTCTCTCTCTCTAATTACACTGATACGTTTCCGTGGCAATGTATAGTTTGACTTGTTGAAATCCCCCCTCCTCCTCCTCCTCCCAGTTGGCCAGAAAGCTTTCCTCTGGTTCCTGCAGTCTGAATTCAGTGAGGAGAACCTGCAGTTCTGGTTGGCCTGTGAGGAGTACAGGGTTACCCCCCCATGGCAGCAGGGGGCCAAGGCCCAGTCTATGTACTGCCAGTACATCAACCCTGGTTCACCACAGGAGGTAGGTGGAGTGTTTTGTAGATGCTGTCTAAATGTATATACATTTTACAGACACTGTATAACTGTTGTGTGTAGGTTGTATAGACATTGCTTGAATGTTGTAGAAGTAAGCCTTGTCTGAGCCAGAACAGTCCAGAGGGGCAAGAGCCCCCCATTTCTCATATTTCTGTAGCTTAAGGAAGCTTGATGTAAAGTACACCCCCTGGACAGGATGCTAGTGAACGTTGTACAGGCGTTGTCTGAACATTGTGTGTGTTGTTGCCAGGTGAACCTGGATGCTGAGACAAGGGAGGCTCTACTGAGAGTGATGGAGGAGCCTGCAGGCGACACATTCCACGAGGCCCAACAACACGTGTACCACCTGATGGCCAAAGACTCTTATCCTCGCTTCCTGCGCTCCCCACACTGCCTGGAGTCCCTTAGGGTTCCTTAGATATTCCACAGCGCCACCTGCTGCCCCGGTGGACCACACAACATAATAACAAGCTGTGTTTTATAACTACATTAGAATTGATATCATTTATATTTATACTCAAGTCTTAGTTGACACTCATATGTGAGTTGTAAGATGTTTGTGTTTATCATAAATATGGTATAACTATGGTATATGTCCATGTAGCTCTTAATCAAGTGTTTTGACAGGAAATGAGATCATGAGTATTCTAGTCAAATCGGTCACATACACATATTTATCAGATGTTATTGGTCCATACACATATTTAGCAGATGTTATTGGTCACATACACATATTTATCAGATGTTATTGGTCCATACACATATTTAGCAGATGTTATTGGTCCATACACATATTTAGCAGATGTTATTGGTCACATATTTAGCAGATGTTATTGGTCCATACACATATTTAGCAGATGTTATTGGTCACATACACATATTTAGCAGATGTTATTGGTCACATATTTAGCAGATGTTATTGGTCCATACACATATTTAGCAGATGTTATTGGTCCATACACATATTTAGCAGATGTTATTGGTCCATACACATGTTTAGCAGATGTTATTGCGGGTGTAGAGAAAGGCTTGTGTTCCTAGCTCCAACAGTGTGGTAGTATCTAACAATTCACTGAGTAACTAGTCTTACTAGATGCTCTTATGTAGAGGGAGTTATAACCGTGTTACTATTAGCAACGTGTATGTGCCCAGGATTACGTGTATGTGCAGAGTTCATTGGATCGCATGCTGAAGTAGGTTAGGGCTGTACATTTCCACTAACTTTCCAGAAATCCTGCTGGGAAGATTCCCTGTCATTTGAATGGAGCTCCTCCGATCTTTCCTGTCTTCTCTCTACTGTTCTCCATCTGTCCAATAAAACCAGCAAAAACACAGCTGAAAAAGCAAGGCGTTACCTGAGCAGCATGTGCCTGACTGAGGTAAATACACACCTGGTGGAATTTCACACTGAGCGCAAAGCATCATGGGAGTGTAGACATAGTGTGGGAGGAGAAAGAGAGACCTGCACTAAACAGCAGCTCTGAGGTAAAGAGGAAAGTGTATGCACACAAAACACCTGACGCAGCCATACACAGGTCTGGATAGGCCTACACACACCCATACAAGACAAAAGAACTCTGTTAGTTACATAACGTCCACAGCTTTTTATTCACGCCCTTTGCATTGGAATACAGTATATGGGAGAAACGTGTGTCTCAGTTCTGAAGACAGTGCAACACATGACAAGAATCACACCAAAAAAAATACTCGATGGCCCCTTCAACATACATGACAGAGATCACAAATGTAGACCGTTGACTACCTAGGGTGCATCTCAATA
This sequence comes from Salmo salar, assembly GCF_965601325.2. NCBI lineage: Eukaryota > Metazoa > Chordata > Actinopteri > Salmoniformes > Salmonidae > Salmo > Salmo salar. The sequence continues at coordinate 74,686,473 of NC_138292.1, forward strand.
TTCTTCTGTGGCATCCTCACGTCCCTCGTCTCCTTTCCTTGAACCCTCGAGGCGATAGCAAGCAGCCAAGTCTACCAGTAAACTCACCAAAACGGACTACTATAGCGCCATCTATTGGAGGCTTGGATATTACACTCCTCAGCCGTCAATAGAGGTATATGACTTCATGTCAGTCCATTCAGCCTAGCAGCAGTGCCAAACACATTGTATGCGTTCCAAATGCCGCCCTACTCACTATACAGTGCACTACTTTAGACAGAGCCCTATGGGCCCCTGTTCAAAAAGTATAACACTATATAGGGAATAGGGCGCCATTTGGGAGACATAATGATCTTCTATCTAGCACAGCGAAACCAGTCAGAGCAGACAGAATAACAGAGTGTTTATTTGGAGGTGCTGGGTGCAGGGTGGTTGGGATGGTTGTTTCCTTTAGAAGGGGTTGGTTTCACCTCCGCTCCCTTCACAACACTCAGCCTCTTGTGGAGTTTAGTACTGGCTCGGTGAGTCACCTCTTCCTCTATCTTGTTCCTGATCGCCACCTCCAGGCCCTGGGGGGGAACAGCAGGGGACATGGGATTAGGGTACGGCCACACAGATACATTCATATATGACGTACATCATTGCCTAAAGAAAAGCATTCCTCACCTCGGGACATTTCAACGGGGGACTATCCAGGAAAATAAAGAAAAATAAGCACGCCACGTCTAAATAAATACATCTGCATTGATCTCCATTTTTGTCCGTCAAAGTACAACTCACATCTACTTTCTCGGATGAGTTGCACGCGCAATAAGATGGACAATTTCTGGGTTCTGTCAGGGTCCAGGTTCTCTGAGAGGATTCCCTCTGCAGACAGTGCTGACTGTAGTGCGTGTTGCCTCAGATGGTATGTCCCACAGAGACAGACAGACCGTAGTGGATTCTCCTCAGATGGTATGTCCCACAGAGACAGACAGACCGTAGTGGATTCTCCTCAGATGGTATGTCCCACAGAGACAGACAGACCGTAGTGGATTCTCCTCAGATGGTATGTCCCACAGAGACAGACAGACCGTAGTGGATTCTCCTCAGATGGTATGTCCCACAGAGACAGACAGACTGTAGTGGATTCTCCTCAGATGGTATGTCCCACAGTCAGACAGACCGGAGTGGATTCTCTAACCTTCCCCAAAGTGTTCCCATCATGGAGTTGACTTTAAAAGCATAGAGTTGGTGTAGGCAGTGGTTGGAGGGCGTTTCCACCGTCCCCCCCGAGGAGAGACGGGTGCAGATTCAGGATGTAGCCAGCTGGAACTAGTAGAAGTGCTCCTAAACCCAGGAGAGGGCTGAGACGAGAACACCATGGGAAACGGTGACCACCTCCATTTCACCCGTTTACCTTTTATGAGCTTTACACGCCAAACACACAAAAACCATATGGAAAATCTTCATTATCAAAAGGCATCTTAAATGACTGTTTTACGTGTGAATTTGATTTTATAATCTTGAAGTCCATTCACAACCAGTATGCGAGTGGATCTTGGAAGTAAGGTGAAATGAGCGGTCACTTCCCCATCGTATACAAGTGGTAGCCCCCAGCCTGAACAGATTTTAAACCCTCTCATTATTCTGTAACGGACAGTATGGGCTGTCCGATAGCTGCTGTCTTACCTTCTTCAACTGCTGTTGCTGTACCACTTTAACCTTCTTTGGTGCAATCGTCCTCCCTGTGAAACAAGTGAGGGTGAGATTTGGAGCCAACAATAAAACTTCGGTGTAGATATTTATTAACCCCTTTACAAAAACACACTGTGGTTAAAGGGGCCAGCAATAACAAAGCCAACACCCTGCCTCTGTTTTGGTAAATGGTTGAGGGATGGTTCTGATGGGTTGAACAATGCTCATCATGAGGCATTTATAAAAGTTATATTCTTCAAGAATCGATGGCTATAACCTTACTTTAAAAGTCAAACAATGTACGTAGCTATTGCAGATTGTACCCTTCAGCCAAACGGATTCGTAACAAGTACTGTAGAAGTTTTAAGCAAAGTTTCCATTGGGAACAGCCCATAAGGGAAGCAAGGAGGTTAACTAGCTGGCAAGGGAATAGAAGGCCAGGCACTGTGTAATCTTTGTGTGACTGATAATGCTATTACAAATCTCCCTATAAATAGCTATAAGCTGCCCTACAGCTCTCCTTCACAAGTTGGCAGCAGGGCAAGTAAGTAGGCCTAAACATTGACAATTTTCGAATGTGTCTTGTTATGCACATGCAACGGTATGCGATGCAATTCAAATGATTGTGCTATGATGAGTTGCATTTGAGGGGGCGCCCGCACCCTTGATAGTCTAGTTCCCACGCTGTTTTTCAATAGAAACTGTCTCCTCACTGAACCGTGTTTGAGCCAGCATGTCCGCTGCCACACGTCGCAAATACTTTTTGAGTATATATACGAAGTCCAGGCGAAATCGCTAGAATACAAGACATCAACCATATCACACTGTACGTACCTCCTTTTCTGGGCCCTTTCTTTTTTTGAGGTTTCTTGGCTCCACCGGGCTGCGCTTTGAACTTCTGTTTACCTTGCGCCATCTTGCCTCGAAGCCGTTTTCACCGTATTGTTCCAGACCGGATGCAAATGGACGTTACAACATGGCATTCTGGGATACTGGAGGACTGAGGTGCGGAAAATACGAAAATAAAGTCTCTGGAAGATATTTTGAACTGAATCAATAAAATGTTTGAATTGTGACACTTTAGATAAATGACTTATTTAACATGTACCTTGATATGAAATGAATGTATACATTAGATAGGCTATCATTGTATGTACTAAGAAAAGTCCCACGACCTAAAATATACAACACAGACAGCTGTAATGTTTTTGTTCACTCTTTATTGTACTGTCGTGAAAGAGAAATCTCTTCTTAATTCAGGTATGCAGTTTACAGCATTATATTCATATACATATAAAAAAACATCAATTTTTGAACTATTTCCACATGATACAAAACTAAACCCCAGTTATGAATATAAACAATAACATAACTACACGTAGAAAGAGGCCTTCTAATCGACTACACCCCCACCCACACTAATATCACCAGCCATGCTTCCTATTGGCTTATTCACAAACACCCTGTCATCAGGACATTCTCCCATTGGTTGAAATCTCAGAGGGAGGAGAAGGGACGATAGCATTGCATTTGGCACTTAATTTGGCATCTTCCTCTCCCAAGACAAGACTCATTAGGCCATGTCCCGAAGTATCTACCCTTGCATACTACTTAGTATGAAGCAATTCTGCCCGTGCATACTAGTTAGTATGCTAGTGTGGTTATTGGGGACAGAGAATAAGAGGGAGGACAGATGGTTTCCTACAAGTACACTGGAGATTTACTGCATCTTAAGATACTGAGGGTAAAGAGAGTAGGAGATATTTTACACTATTCAATATGGTGCCCCCCTTCTAGATCTAGTATGTGTTCAAATGTAACCTTATTCCCTATATAGTGCACTACTTCTGACCAGAACCCTATAGGGCCCAGGTTAAAAGTAGTGCACTACAAAGGAAATAGGGTGCCATTTGGGACGCATCCCTGAGCCCGCTAAATAAACAGATAACCTTTGGGTGACTAACTGGCAGCTAATTCCAATTAAACATAGTCTATCCTGACATTTTATCAGTGTGTGTGTGTGTGTGTGGATAGAGGCCTCCTCGACCACGCGCACTCAGTGTAGTCTAATTAACAACAGTTTTATCACTAAGAATCACGATAATAACAAAACAACTGATCACAGCCAAGAGTAGCCTGGGTACCAGTCTGTCCGTGCCATCATTCCACTCTTTGTTATGCCAAACAATGCCCCGGAGTACAAGGGGTGAAATGTTAACACAGAACAGCATCTGGTTTCCAGTCAACAACAAAAAATGTCTTCATGATGAGACAAACGGATTCTCGTACCCTTTTAAAAAACGTTTTCAACGTAACAATCTACGGATGGCGACAAAGTTGCTACATTGTTCTCGACCGTTTAAAACTCTCCCCTCTGATTTCTTCCAGTTCAGTTTCTCAAAATAAAAGACAAAGGAAGGAACCCAAAAACACAACAGTGGTGTTTGATCCTAGACCCTTGTGTGATTTGACAGCCAACAGCATCGTTGTGAGAGGAAGGGAGAGAGAGGGGTCAGTTTGACAGGGAGAGGTTGGGGATGGAGGGGTCTCTGTTCTACTGCGATTCTAGAATGTGGAACAGTTATGACGCCACAGATTCTAGAATTCAAAATAATGTATTCTTTTTTGACAGGAAAGTTCTAGATAAGAATGCCTGGTATGGACCAGAAACGGTCCAAGGGACGAGGAGGAGGTGTGTTTAGAGATCAGAGGTTTCTGAATGAGGGATGATGGACTAGTATAGTGGATGTGGGGGTGTGCTTCACCTTTGACCTTTCAGACTTGCCTGACAACTCAAACTACTGTACATTTTCCCCTGCTCTATGTTGGCTACATACTTCAGTCAGACTGCCATCGTTGAAGTCGTTTGGATCATCTCTAACCAATCAGAGTATCAAAGCCAATGATGAATTTTCAAAATGTCGCTTTTCTCGCTCAGGCCCAACCAATCGGTTTGTGGGACCAATCAGAATGGTTAGAATGTGTTTGCATTCTAGAAATCGTCCGGGGGGGGGTACTCAGATCCAGTCTCATTGCGGAGAAGAAACTAATGTCTGTGGGCGTGGCCTAGCGTTTCATTAGAGTAAGGAGTTTGGGTAGCCAGGCAACTTTCAGACCTCCTCTTGCATTGTTTTTTGGGGGGGGGGGGGGGGGGGGTTGAAGGGCTACGTTCCTCCCTGTTAGCCTGCTGTCCTGGGACCTGTCTCAAATAACAACCTATTATTCCCTCTATTGTGCACTACTTACGACCAAAGCTCTGGTCAAAAGCAGTGCTCCATATAGGTAATAGGATGCTATTCGGGATGCACGCCTGTCCTGTCCCATCGTGTGTGTGTGTGTGTGTGAGCGGTGGTGCTGGTGGTGTAAGGCATTGAGCAGTGCAGGCCCCTGTGACATTCAGTACATCATAGAAATACAATCTTTAGAACAAACATCACCATTCCACATTCCGTTCAATTGTTGAGGGAGATGAGGGGAAAAGGTTTTATTTTGCTTTGTTGTCCAGGCCTAATCACATGGAGATTGGTGTTGAGTCTATATATAGTGTTTCTGTGTATTCCGTGTAGTTTGATATGGTACACAGTAGGACGGTGGTTTTTAAACCTCTCCTCAGGGACCCAGGCCCACAGCTAGCTCACCTGATTCACCTTGTCAACTAATTATCAAGCCCTCCACCAGGTGAATCAGGCGACCCAGAATTGTGAAAGGTCTGAGGAGAGGTTTGCTAACCCTGGGAGTAGGGGACGATACGGTCCAGATTGGAACAGCGAGGAACAGACATTATGTGAGGTATAGGGAGGTAGCCACAAGTTATACGCATAGGCTGGCTAAAGAGGTTTCTATTGATAATGTAATATCAATTTGATTTGATTGTTTTGGTTTGAATAGTTCTAATTTCAGTTGCTTTGGTAATGGCTGTGTCTCAAATGATCCCCTATTCCCTATATAGTGTACTACTTTTGGCACAGAGCCCCCTATTCCTTATGTAGTGCTCTACTTTTGGCTAGAGCCGATGGGCTGTAGTCAAATAGGGTACTATATAGGGAATAAGGTGCTATTTGAGACTCACCCAATGTATTTTCAGCAATCAAGTGTCATCGTGGGCTATCAATTTTCTTAAACTCACATTTGTATAAAAAAACTTTTCCAGAGAAAACTACATGTTAATATATCATATTTTGACTGGGTATAACTGTTCCATTTTTCCTTCCAAACGTTGTTTGGAGAACTCTGAATTTGATTAGGGTGTAATTCAGTTCTTCTGAAGGAGAGTGGGTAGTTCTGCAGGTGTGTTCCCTACTTGTATGGTCCTACTTATTGACAAGTCACGCAGCAGCACTGACATCTCACCTTCAGCACCACAAAGTGCTCAAACAACTTCGAATAGACAAATGTGTTCACTAGTAAGAACCCTGGGAGGGAAAACACACAGGCCAATGTTCTCTTCCTGGTTGAACAGGTTTTGTTTTTCAAACAGAGGTCAGAATTTTTGTCACGCTACTCATTAACCAATCATTGTTACTGGTCTGATTTAAGGGCGGAGTCAAGCTGAGCGTTGATTGTCACTGCAGAAGCGAATTTTGTAGGGGGGAGAGAGAGAAGGAGCACAAGAGCTTCACACAGCGACAGGGATGTAGATCACTGGACAAGAGATGAACACAGGAGAGACCAGAGAGAGAGGAGAGACCAGAGAGAGGGAGGGACAGGAGATGAACACAGGAGAGACCAGAGAGAGGGAGGGACAGGAGATGAACACAGGAGAGACCAGAGAGAGAGGAGAGACCAGAGAGAGGGAGGGACAGGAGATGAACACAGGAGAGACCAGAGAGAGGGAGGGACAGGAGATGAACACAGGAGAGACCAGAGAGAGGAGGAGAGACCAGAGAGAGGAGGAGAGACCAGAGAGAGGAGGAGAGACCAGAGAGAGGAGGAGAGACCAGAGAGAAGAGGAGAGACCAGAGAGAGGAGAGAGACCAGAGAGAGGAGGAGAGACCAGAGAGAGGAGGAGAGACCAGAGAGAGGAGGAGAGACCAGAGAGAGGAGGAGAGACCAGAGAGAGGAGGAGAGACCAGAGAGAAGAGGAGAGACCAGAGAGAGGAGAGACCAGAGAGAGGAGAGACCAGAGAGAGGAGGAGAGACCAGAGAGAGGAGGAGAGACCAGAGAGAGGAGGAGAGACCAGAGAGAGGAGGAGAGACCAGAGAGAGGAGGAGAGACCAGAGAGAGGAGGAGAGACCAGAGAGAGGAGGAGAGACCAGAGAGAGGAGGAGAGACCAGAGAGAGGAGAGACCAGAGAGAGGAGAGACCAGAGAGAGGAGAGACCAGAGAGAGGAGAGACCAGAGAGAAGAGGAGAGACCAGAGAGAAGAGGAGAGACCAGAGAGAGGAGGAGAGACCAGAGAGAAGAGGAGAGACCAGAGAGAGGAGGAGAGACCAGAGAGGAGGAGAGACCAGAGAGGAGGAGAGACCAGAGAGAGGAGGAGAGACCAGAGAGAGGAGGAGAGACCAGAGAGAGGAGGAGAGACCAGAGAGAGGAGGAGAGACCAGAGAGAGGAGGAGAGACCAGAGAGAGGAGGAGAGACCAGAGAGAGGAGGAGAGACCAGAGAGAGGAGGAGAGACCAGAGAGAGGAGAGACCAGAGAGAGGAGAGACCAGAGAGAGGAGAGACCAGAGAGAGGAGAGACCAGAGAGAGGAGGAGAGACCAGAGAGAGGAGGAGAGACCAGAGAGAGGAGGAGAGACCAGAGAGAGGAGGAGAGACCAGAGAGAGGAGGAGAGACCAGAGAGAGGAGGAGAGACCAGAGAGAGGAGGAGAGACCAGAGAGAGGAGAGACCAGAGAGAGGGAGGGACGGGAGTGGGAGGGGGTTGGATGTGTGTGTCTGAGTTCCTGCATAATGTGTGTGTGAGACTGTAAAACATGTGAGTTTGTATAACACTGACTCTGTGTATGTGAATGTAACAAAACTGGACTTCCACCTGATCTGTGTGTGTGAGGACGTATAAGTCATATGAGAGAGTGAGAGCAGGAGTATTAAGGTGCAGTAGCGCACGGCGGCCAGCGGGTGGTGATAGTGCCGTCTACAGGGCAGTGAGACGGCCGGTGAGTGCTGCCTGCAGCTCCGAGGGCAGAAACACCCCCAGCTCTGTGATGATGCCCCCAGTTATCAGCTGGTGGGGGGTCACGTCAAACGCCGGGTTCCACACATCAATACCTGGAGAGGGAGAGAGGGGGGGGAGGAGGGTAGACAACGGAGGGAGAGAGGGGGGAGGAGGGTAGACAACAGAGGGAGAGAGGGGGGGAGGAGGGTAGACAACAGAGGGAGAGAGGGGGGGGAGGAGGGTAGACAACAGAGGGAGAGAGGGGGGAGGAGGGTAGACAACAGAGGGAGAGAGGGGGGAGGAGGGTAGACAAGAGGGAGAGAGAGGGGGGAGGAGGGTAGACAACAGAGGGAGAGAGGGGGGAGGAGGGTAGACAACAGAGGGAGAGAGGGGGGAGGAGGGTAGACAACAGAGGGAGAGAGGGGGGGGGAGGAGGGTAGACAACAGAGGGAGAGAGGGGGGGGAGGAGGGTAGACAACAGAGGGAGAGAGGGGGGGGAGGAGGGTAGACAACAGAGGGAGAGAGGGGGGGGAGGAGGGTAGACAACAGAGGGAGAGAGGGGGGAGGAGGGTAGACAACAGAGGGAGAGAGGGGGGAGGAGGGTAGACAAGAGGGAGAGAGAGGGGGGAGGAGGGTAGACAACAGAGGGAGAGAGGGGGGAGGAGGGTAGACAACAGAGGGAGAGAGGGGGGTATAGAGAGGTAGAGAGACGGGGGGAAGGGACAGAGAGAAAGATAAATTAGGGGGTGGGGGGTTAGGGGGCGAGAGATTTGAGAGAGTGAGACGGTAGAGAGCGACGGAGGAAGAGGGGGAGAAAGAAGGGAAGGTGAATAAGGGAGGGAAGAGGAGGAGAGGGAAGAGGAGGAGAGAGAGGGAAGAGGAGGGGAGGGAGGAGGAGGAGAGAGAGAGCAGGAAATCCCCAGGGAACAGCGTCTCAATTACAGGAGTTGATAATATAATTACTGTGATGTCACAGAGCCCCTCTTCTAGTTCTTTAATTAGAGACACGTGTCACAAGTCAATCAGCTCCGGAACATTCTCCAGAGAATACACTGTACTGTACTGTCTGTCTGTCTGTCTGTCTGTCTGTCTACCAGGGACTATACTGTTATACTGCTCTCCCCAGCTCTATCACTCTCTTTCTCCCACTCTCTGTCCATCACCACCTAGCTTCTCCACACCTCATTAACTCACGGTCTGTCGTCTGTCATCAAATACACACCCACCCAACTCCACCCCTACACACACCCAACTCCACCCCTACACACACCCCCACCCACCCACCCACCCACCCAACTCCACCCCTACACACACCCCCACCCACCCAACTCCACCCCTACACACACACACCCAACTCCACCCCTACACACACACACCCAACTCCACCCCTACACACACACACCCAACTCCACCCCTACACACACACACCCAACTCCACCCCTACACACACACACCCAACTCCACCCCTACACACACACACACCCAACTCCACCCCTACACACACACACCCAACTCCACCCCTACACACACACACACCCAACTCCACCCCTACACACACAGACCCATCTCCACCCCTACACACACACACCCAACTCCACCCCTACACACACACACACACACACACACACACACACACACCCCCCCCCCCCCCACTCGTACCCGGGGCAGCTATGGGAACTCCGTTGATGCTGGTGAGTTCCTCGGCGGGGCGCTCCTCGATGACAATGTGCCGGCCGCTCTCCAGACTCAGGTCACATGACGTGCTGGGCGCCGCCACGTAGAATGGGATCCCATGGTGCTTTGCGGCGATGGCCAGCTGGTATGTGCCGATTTTGTTGGCCGTGTCGCCGTTAGCAACCACCCTGTCCGCCCCTACGACAACAGCTGAGACAGGGAGAGAGAGATAAATAACAGTATAGTGATAAGAGATGGATAGAACGTCAAACCAGACCAGTTATTGGAGGAGGAAGAAGAGAGGAAGAAGAGAGAGGAAAGACAGGAAGAGAAGGAAACAAAAGTCAGACAGGCAGTGAGACTGGGTATACCTGTGATGCTCTTCTCTCTCATGGTGAGTGCAGCCATGCTGTCGGTGATGAGAGTAGCAGGGAACCCTTCAGCCACGGCCTCATAGGCTGTCAGTCTGGCCCCTTGGTTATAGGGTCTGGTCTCTGTACAATACATCCGCTTCAGTCTGCCTAGAGCATGGAGGGAACGCACCACACCTGGAGATACACACACACACTGGTTATAGACTAGTACTAGAGCACAGAGACACACTGGTTATAGACTAGTACTAGAGCACAGAGACACACTGGTTATAGACTAGTACTAGAGCACAGAGACACACTGGTTATAGACTAGTACTAGAGCACAGAGACACACTGGTTATAGACTAGTACTAGAGCACAGAGACACACTGGTTATAGACTAGTACTAGAGCACAGAGACACACTGGTTATAGACTAGTACTAGAGCACAGAGACACACTGGTTATAGACTAGTACTAGAGCACGGGAGACACACTGGTTATAGACTAGTACTAGAGCACAGAGACACACTGGTTATAGACTAGTACTAGAGCACAGAGACACATTGGTTATAGACTAGTACTAGAGCACAGAGACACACTGGTTATAGACTAGTACTAGAGCACAGAGACACTGGTTATAGACTAGTACTAGAGCACAGAGACACACTGGTTATAGACTAGTACTAGAGCACAGAGACACTGGTTATAGACTAGTACTAGAGCACAGAGACACAGTGGTTATAGACTAGTACTAGAGCACAGAGACACACTGGTTATAGACTAGTACTAGAGCACAGAGACACACTGGTTATAGACTAGTACTAGAGCACAGAGACACACTGGTTATAGACTAGTACTAGAGCACAGAGACACACTGGTTATAGACTAGTACTAGAGCACGGAGACACACTGGTTATAGACTAGTACTAGAGCACGGAGACACACTGGTTATAGACTAGTACTAGAGCACGGAGACACACTGGTTATAGACTAGTACTAGAGCACAGAGACACACTGGTTATAGACTAGTACTAGAGCACAGAGACACACTGGTTATAGACTAGTACTAGAGCACAGAGACACACTGGTTATAGACTAGTACTAGAGCACAGAGACACACTGGTTATAGACTAGTACTAGAGCACAGAGACACTGGTTATAGACTAGTACTAGAGCACAGAGACACAGTGGTTATAGACTAGTACTAGAGCACAGAGACACAGTGGTTATAGACTAGTACTAGAGCACAGAGACACACTGGTTATAGTCTAGTACTAGAGCACAGAGACACACTGGTTATAGACTAGTACTAGAGCACAGAGACACACTGGTTATAGACTAGTACTAGAGCACAGAGACACACTGGTTATAGACTAGTACTAGAGCACGGAGACACACTGGTTATAGACTAGTACTAGAGCACAGAGACACACTGGTTATAGACTAGTACTAGAGCACGGAGACACACTGGTTATAGACTAGTACTAGAGCACAGAGACACAGTGGTTATAGACTAGTACTAGAGCACAGAGACACAGTGGTTATAGACTAGTACTAGAGCACAGAGACACACTGGTTATAGACTAGTACTAGAGCACAGAGACACAGTGGTTATAGACTAGTACTAGAGCACAGAGACACACTGGTTATAGACTAGTACTAGAGCACAGAGACACTGGTTATAGTCTAGTACTAGAGCACAGAGACACACTGGTTATAGACTAGTACTAGAGCACAGAGACACACTGGTTATAGACTAGTACTAGAGCACAGAGACACACTGGTTATAGACTAGTACTAGAGCACAGAGACACATTGGTTATAGACTAGTACTAGAGCACAGAGACACACTGGTTATAGACTAGTACTAGAGCACAGAGACACTGGTTATAGACTAGTACTAGAGCACAGAGACACACTGGTTATAGACTAGTACTAGAGCACAGAGACACAGGTTATAGACTAGTACTAGAGCACAGAGACACAGTGGTTATAGACTAGTACTAGAGCACAGAGACACACTGGTTATAGACTAGTACTAGAGCACAGAGACACACTGGTTATAGACTAGTACTAGAGCACAGAGACACACTGGTTATAGACTAGTACTAGAGCACAGAGACACACTGGTTATAGACTAGTACTAGAGCACGGAGACACACTGGTTATAGACTAGTACTAGAGCACGGAGACACACTGGTTATAGACTAGTACTAGAGCACGGAGACACACTGGTTATAGACTAGTACTAGAGCACAGAGACACACTGGTTATAGACTAGTACTAGAGCACAGAGACACACTGGTTATAGACTAGTACTAGAGCACAGAGACACACTGGTTATAGACTAGTACTAGAGCACAGAGACACACTGGTTATAGACTAGTACTAGAGCACAGAGACACACTGGTTATAGACTAGTACTAGAGCACAGAGACACACTGGTTATAGACTAGTACTAGAGCACAGAGACACACTGGTTATAGACTAGTACTAGAGCACAGAGACACACTGGTTATAGACTAGTACTAGAGCACAGAGACACACTGGTTATAGACTAGTACTAGAGCACGGAGACACACTGGTTATAGACTAGTACTAGAGCACGGAGACACACTGGTTATAGACTAGTACTAGAGCACAGAGACACACTGGTTATAGACTAGTACTAGAGCACAGAGACACACTGGTTATAGACTAGTACTAGAGCACAGAGACACACTGGTTATAGACTAGTACTAGAGCACAGAGACACACTGGTTATAGACTAGTACTAGAGCACAGAGACACAGTGGTTATAGACTAGTACTAGAGCACAGAGACACACTGGTTATAGACTAGTACTAGAGCACAGAGACACACTGGTTATAGACTAGTACTAGAGCACAGAGACACACTGGTTATAGACTAGTACTAGAGCACAGAGACACACTGGTTATAGACTAGTACTAGAGCACAGAGACACTGGTTATAGACTAGTACTAGAGCACAGAGACACAGTGGTTATAGACTAGTACTAGAGCACAGAGACACAGTGGTTATAGACTAGTACTAGAGCACAGAGACACACTGGTTATAGACTAGTACTAGAGCACAGAGACACACTGGTTATAGTCTAGTACTAGAGCACAGAGACACACTGGTTATAGACTAGTACTAGAGCACAGAGACACACTGGTTATAGACTAGTACTAGAGCATGGAGACACACTGGTTATAGACTAGTACTAGAGCACAGAGACACACTGGTTATAGACTAGTACTAGAGCACAGAGACACTGGTTATAGACTAGTACTAGAGCACAGAGACACACTGGTTATAGACTAGTACTAGAGCACAGAGACACAGTGGTTATAGACTAGTACTAGAGCACAGAGACACTGGTTATAGACTAGTACTAGAGCACAGAGACACACTGGTTATAGACTAGTACTAGAGCACAGAGACACACTGGTTATAGACTAGTACTAGAGCACAGAGACACACTGGTTATAGACTAGTACTAGAGCACAGAGACACACTGGTTATAGACTAGTACTAGAGCACAGAGACACTGGTTATAGACTAGTACTAGAGCACAGAGACACACTGGTTATAGACTAGTACTAGAGCACAGAGACACACTGGTTATAGACTAGTACTAGAGCACAGAGACACACTGGTTATAGTCTAGTACTAGAGCACAGAGACACACTGGTTATAGACTAGTACTAGAGCACAGAGACACACTGGTTATAGACTAGTACTAGAGCACAGAGACACACTGGTTATAGACTAGTACTAGAGCACGGAGACACACTGGTTATAGACTAGTACTAGAGCACAGAGACACACTGGTTATAGACTAGTACTAGAGCACGGAGACACACTGGTTATAGACTAGTACTAGAGCACAGAGACACAGTGGTTATAGACTAGTACTAGAGCACAGAGACACAGTGGTTATAGACTAGTACTAGAGCACAGAGACACACTGGTTATAGACTAGTACTAGAGCACAGAGACACAGTGGTTATAGACTAGTACTAGAGCACAGAGACACACTGGTTATAGACTAGTACTAGAGCACAGAGACACTGGTTATAGTCTAGTACTAGAGCACAGAGACACACTGGTTATAGACTAGTACTAGAGCACAGAGACACACTGGTTATAGACTAGTACTAGAGCACAGAGACACACTGGTTATAGACTAGTACTAGAGCACAGAGACACACTGGTTATAGACTAGTACTAGAGCACAGAGACACACTGGTTATAGACTAGTACTAGAGCACAGAGACACTGGTTATAGACTAGTACTAGAGCACGGAGACACACTGGTTATAGACTAGTACTAGAGCACAGAGACACTGGTTATAGACTAGTACTAGAGCACAGAGACACTGGTTATAGACTAGTACTAGAGCACAGAGACACACTGGTTATAGACTAGTACTAGAGCACGGAGACACACTGGTTATAGACTAGTACTAGAGCACAGAGACACACTGGTTATAGACTAGTACTAGAGCACAGAGACACACTGGTTATAGACTAGTACTAGAGCACGGAGACACACTGTTATAGACTAGTACTAGAGCACAGAGACACAGTGGTAGACACACTGGTTATAGACTAGTACTAGAGCACAGAGACACACTGGTTATAGACTAGTACTAGAGCACAGAGACACACTGGTTATAGACTAGTACTAGAGCACAGAGACACACTGGTTATAGACTAGTACTAGAGCACAGAGACACAGTGGTAGACACACTGGTTATAGACTAGTACTAGAGCACAGAGACACACTGGTTATAGACTAGTACTAGAGCACGGAGACACACTGGTTATAGACTAGTACTAGAGCACAGAGACACACTGGTTATAGACTAGTACTAGAGCACGGAGACACACTGGTTATAGACTAGTACTAGAGCACAGAGACACAGTGGTTATAGACTAGTACTAGAGCACAGAGACACAGTGGTTATAGACTAGTACTAGAGCACAGAGACACACTGGTTATAGACTAGTACTAGAGCACAGAGACACAGTGGTTATAGACTAGTACTAGAGCACAGAGACACACTGGTTATAGACTAGTACTAGAGCACAGAGACACTGGTTATAGTCTAGTACTAGAGCACAGAGACACACTGGTTATAGACTAGTACTAGAGCACAGAGACACACTGGTTATAGACTAGTACTAGAGCACAGAGACACACTGGTTATAGACTAGTACTAGAGCACAGAGACACACTGGTTATAGACTAGTACTAGAGCACAGAGACACACTGGTTATAGACTAGTACTAGAGCACAGAGACACTGGTTATAGACTAGTACTAGAGCACGGAGACACACTGGTTATAGACTAGTACTAGAGCACAGAGACACTGGTTATAGACTAGTACTAGAGCACAGAGACACTGGTTATAGACTAGTACTAGAGCACAGAGACACACTGGTTATAGACTAGTACTAGAGCACGGAGACACACTGGTTATAGACTAGTACTAGAGCACAGAGACACACTGGTTATAGACTAGTACTAGAGCACAGAGACACACTGGTTATAGACTAGTACTAGAGCACGGAGACACACTGGTTATAGACTAGTACTAGAGCACAGAGACACAGTGGTAGACACACTGGTTATAGACTAGTACTAGAGCACAGAGACACACTGGTTATAGACTAGTACTAGAGCACAGAGACACACTGGTTATAGACTAGTACTAGAGCACGGAGACACACTGGTTATAGACTAGTACTAGAGCACAGAGACACAGTGGTAGACACACTGGTTATAGACTAGTACTAGAGCACGGAGACACACTGGTTATAGACTAGTACTAGAGCACAGAGACACAGTGGTAGACACACTGGTTATAGACTAGTACTAGAGCATGGAGACACACTGGTTATAGACTAGTACTAGAGCACAGAGACACACTGGTTATAGACTAGTACTAGAGCACGGAGACACACTGGTTATAGACTAGTACTAGAGCACAGAGACACAGTGGTTATAGACTAGTACTAGAGCACAGAGACACACTGGTTATAGACTAGTACTAGAGCATGGAGACTCTCTGTCTGTCTTACCCAGTGCAGTGCCGTATCCTGCCGTGGCCAGTGACCCTGTGTTGCAGTGAGTTAAGATAGTGACAGAGTCTCGGGGAACACCAGACAGGATGTGTTGAGCTCCGTAGTTACCGATCTTCTTGTTGTCATTGACATCACGCTCCAGCATCTCCTCGATCCAGCCAATCACACTGCAGGATGGGCGGGGATTAGAAGAGAGGGAGTGTGTCTGTCAAAGCAGTTTTCACTATCATCTTCCCTTTAACTTCTGATCTACTCTTTAGTTTAGTCCACTTTCATGTTCTCTCACTGTCTCTGGTCTCCCTCTCTCTCTCTCCCACTCTCTGGTCTCCTTCCCTCTCTCTCCCTCTCTGGTCTCCCTCTCTCTCTCTCTCCCTCCCGTCTCCCTTCCTCCCTCTGGTCTCCCTCCCTCCCTCTCTCTCTCTCTACACCCATCTCTCTCTCTCTCTCTCTCTCCCTACACCCATCTCTCTCTCTCTCTCTCTCCCTACACCCATCTCTCTCTCTCTCTCTCCCTACACCCATCTCTCTCTCTCCTCTCCCTACACCCATCTCTCTCTCTCTCTCCCTACACCCATCTCTCTCTCTCTCTCCCTACACCCATCTCTCTCTCTCTCTCTCTCTCCCTACACCCATCTCTCTCTCTCTCTCCCTACACCCATCTCTCTCTCTCTCTCCCTACACCCATCTCTCTCTCTCTCACCCTACACCCATCTCTCCCTCTCTCTCTCTCTCTCCCTACACCCATCTCTCTCTCTCTCTCTCCCTACACCCATCTCTCCCTCTCTCTCTCTCTCTCCCTACACCCATCTCTCTCTCTCTCCCTACATCTCTCTCTCTCTCTCTCTCCTCTCTACCCATCTCTCTCTCTCTCTCTCCCTACACCCATCTCTCTCTCCCACCCTACACCCATCTCTCTCTCTCTCTCCCTACACCCATCTCTCTCTCTCTCTCTCCCTACACCCATCTCTCTCTCTCTCTCGCTCTCCATACACCCATCCCTCCCTCTCTCTCTCTCTACACCCATCCCTCCCTCTCTCTCCCCCTACACCCATCTCTCTCTCTCTCCCTACACCCATCCCTCTCTCCCTCCCTCTCTCTCCCGACATCCATCCCTCCCTCCCTCCATCCCTCTCTCTCTCTCTCTCCCTACATCCATCCCTCCCTCTCTCTCTCTCTCTCTCTCTCTCTCCCTACATCCATCCCTCCGTCCCTCTCTCTCCCTACATCCATCCCTCCGTCCCTCTCTCTCCCTACATCCATCCCTCCTTCCCTCCCTCTCTGTCTACATCCATCCCTCCTTCCCTCCCTCTCTGTCTACATCCATCCCTCCTTCCCTCCCTCTCTGTCTACATCCATCCCTCCCTCCATCCCTCCCTCTCTGTCTACATCCATCCCTCCCTCCCTCTCTGTCTACATCCATCCCTCCCTCCATCCCTCCCTCTCTGTCTACATCCATCCCTCCCTCCCTCTCTGTCTACATCCATCCCTCCCTCCATCCCTCCCTCTCTGTCTACATCCATCCCTCCCTCCATCCCTCTCTCTCTCCATACCTCTCTGTGAGTTGTTCTGGGTTTTTCTCCATGCTCTCGTTCTCGGCAAACTCCATCAGTTCCCGGGCGGCCCGGCCCATATTGACGGCCGTGGGTCTTGCCGAAGTCAGGTGACACAGAGACTCCCGGATGAAGGTCACGGGGTCGTTGCCCCCGGCACCTGCGCGCAGCTCCACTGCCAGGCTCAGACAGCCTACGATGGCGATGGCAGGAGCCCCCCGCACCTGGAGGGATGGAGAAGGAATGGAGGGATGGAGAAGGAATGGAGGGATGGAGAAGGAATGGAGGGATGGAGAAGGAATAGAGGGGGGAAAGGAATAGAGGGGGGAAAGGAATGGAGAGGGAGAAGGAATGGAGGGGGAGAAGGAATGGAAGGATGGAGAAGGAATGGAGGGGGGAAAGGAATGGAAGGATGGAGAAGGAATGGAGAGGGAGAAGGAATGGAGGGAGAGAAGGCATGGAGGGAGAGAAGGCATGGAGGGAGAGAAGGAATGGAGGGGGAGAAGGAATGGAGGGGGAGAAGGAATGGAGGGGGAGAAGGAATGGAGGGGGAGAAGGAATGGAGGGGGAGAAGGCATGGAGGGAGAGAAGGCATGGAGGGAGAGAAGGCATGGAGGGAGAGAAGGAATGGAGGGGGAGAAGGAATGGAGGGGGAGAAGGAATGGAGGGGGAGAAGGAATGGAGGGGGAGAAGGAATGGAGGGGGAGAAGGAATGGAGGGGGAGAAGGAATGGAGGGATGGAGAAGGAATGGAGGGATGGAGAAGGAATGGAGGGATGGAGAAGGAATGGAGGGATGGAGAAGGAATGGCGGGATGGAGAAGGAATGGAGGGATGGAGAAGGAATAGAGGGGGGGAAGGAATGGAGGGGGAGAAGGAATGGAGGGGGAGAAGGAATGGAGGGGGAGAAGGAATGGAAGGATGGAGAAGGAATGGAGGGGGGAAAGGAATGGAAGGATGGAGAAGGAATGGAGAGGGAGAAGGAATGGAGGGAGAGAAGGCATGGAGGGAGAGAAGGAATGGAGGGGGAGAAGGAATGGAGGGGGAGAAGGAATGGAGGGGGAGAAGGAATGGAGGGGGAGAAGGAATGGAGGGATGGAGAAGGAATGGAGGGATGGAGAAGGAATGGAGGGATGGAGAAGGAATGGAGGGATGGAGAAGGAATGGAGGGATGGAGAAGGAATGGCGGGATGGAGAAGGAATGGAGGGATGGAGAAGGAATGGAGGGATGGAGAAGGAATGGAGGGATGGAGAAGGAATGGAGGGATGGAGAAGGAATGGAGGGATGGAGAAGGAATGGTGGGATGGAGAAGGAATGGAGGGGGGAAAGGAATAGAGGGGGGAAAGGAATGGAGAGGGAGAAGGAATGGAGGGGGAGAAGGAATGGAAGGATGGAGAAGGAATGGAGGGGGAGAAGGAATGGAGGGGGAGAAGGAATGGAGGGGGAACCAGACATCATGTTGGAATTGAGCCTTTGAACATTTCTTGTAATCCTCCAGGTAAACCAGAGGGGGAGGACCTGTGTGTCTATCAAACTCTCTCATTGGTCTTTATCATACACCTGTCTCCTCCCATCTCTCCTGGCCTGCTGGAACCCCCACACTCCTCTAGAACTCTCCTGTCCAGAAGACCTTGTCTTGCAGTTAGCTGGATGACTGAAACTATGCAGTATGCAGGCAATACCAGACAGGACCGTATGCAAGCAATACCAGACAGGACCGTATGCAGGCAATACCAGACAGGACCGTATGCAGGCAATACCAGACAGGACCGTATGCAGGCAATACCAGACAGGACCGTATGCAGGCAATACCAGACAGGACCGTACGCAGGCAATACCAGACAGGACCGTACGCAGGCAATACCAGACAGGACCGTACGCAGGCAATACCAGACAGGACCGTACGCAGGCAATACCAGACAGGACCGTACGCAGGCAATACCAGACAGGACCGTACACACACACCAACCCTCTAACGACCTGCCAACACAAAGCAGGGGATAGTCAGGACACACAGACAGCAGGACAGTGAGTGGTGGTGTATGACGTCACCAGTGTGTGAGATCAGCGGCAGCTCGGTATCATCCATCCCCAGGGACACTACTATTACTATCACCATGACGACATCATACTGTTTAAGAGGCATTCCATCACAGGTCTGAAGCTCAGATGTATTGTATCTCAGTGTGTGTGTGTGTGTGTGTGTGTGTGTGTGTGTGTGTGTGTGTGTGTGTGTGTGTGTGAGAGAGAGAGAGAGACAAAGAGGGAGATGAAGAGAGTGTCTGTATCAATGGAAGGAGGTTTATTATGAAGAATAAAAAGTAAAGAGAAGCAGTCTGTTTGACGATCAACAAAACACCTCTCCCCATCAGAACCGCTCTGATAAAAGCCGTCGCCAAACACTAATAAAGAGTCAACAAGCCGCAGAACACCGACTGCAGGCGCGAACAAAACCCCGGGAATCGGTCATTAATAATGCATAGACAATCTTTACCGTGAGAGCAAGAGAAAGGGAGCGAGGGGGGGTGGGCGTTTTCATGGTTGGGTGCGGATACCTGGCACCGTGGTTTTGTCGGTGGCACGGGTTAACGTTAAACGGTATATAAATAATTGGGACCATTGTCGCTTAGGATCACGTTAAATTGACAAACCGGGCCGGTGGCTGGTAAAAACGAACGAGTGACACACTGTGTGTGTGATCCAACCCCGACCGTCCACACCGGGGCCGCTATTCCATGCAATACGGCGCTGCGGACGGTAGTAATCGGTGGAAATAGCAGGGACCGTCAAAACACACAGGCCCTGGACATCAACAAAGAGCCTATCACAGGCCACAAGCCCTTCGCCCCATGCACAACACCGTCCAGATATGCGCTGTGACAGAACCGAGAGCAGGGTGCCCAGATCACACTAAATATACACCCTGTTTGACACAAAGACACCCGCAGCCAGCATAGCTACACACTGTGGTGGAAACACTGCTAGTTAGAAACCCACACCCACACACACACACACGGGGAGGTGACACGTAGTAAGGGTGGAATAAGGGTAAGGGTGGAAACGAAAGAGGGAGAAGACAGAGTGAGTGATATTTCTTGCCTTCATGGACTTGATCGCTTCATAGCCGTCCTGCACTGTGCGGACCTCGTCGAACACAGTCTCCTGCGGTAGGAGCAGCTGGTTAAGAATCTGCAGAGACCCGGCCCGGTAACGGATCGCCTCGAGCGTCATGACCCGCGAACGAGATGGATCGGATGGCACAACACACACACACACTCCTCCCGGTTGCCGTTTCGAATCGTCGTGGGTTGGTAGAGGATAAAAGTGCTGGAAAATGAATATTAACTGTCTGGGGAAAAAGAGAGGGGGAGCTCAGAAAACCTCTGTCTGACACACATACGGAACCACGTGCTTTCCCCGGCAGGAAACCGACCCTGCCTTTCCCAGCTCTGTCCACGCCCACCTCTCGCGCTCTTTTTCGGCGGTGACAGGCCTTCACTCTTCTCCTCCTCTTCTCCCCCTCTTCTCTCTGCCCTCCGTGTTGTTTGTAGAAATGTAGCGTTCAGATCAATTGTATTAGCGTAACTGGAGGAGTTGAGCCGGTGCTCTTTCTTACCTTACAACAATTTTTTTTTTTTTTTTTTTGTCATTTAGCAGACACTCTTATCCAGAGCGACTTACAGTAGTGAATGCATACATTTCATAATTTTTTTCCCCGTACTGGTCCCCCGTGAGAATCAAACCCACAACTCTGGCGTTGCAAACACCATGCTCTACCAACTGAGCCACACGGGGGTTTAGGAGAACGAAGGAACAAATACTGAAGCCATTGTCTATAGTCCTCTCTCTGCAGCTATAGAGCTACACGGATTATTCTGTACACACTAGACTAGCGCTATAGTGTCTGAGCTATATACAACATCATAAACCTCTCTGTATAGACTGTACTATAGTCATCTCTGGAGCTATAGACTGTACTATAGTCATCTCTGGAGCTATAGACTGTACTATAGTCCTCACTGTATAGACTGTACTATAGTCCTCTCTGTATAGACTGTACTATAGTCATCTCTGGAGCTATAGACTGTACTATAGTCATCTCTGGAGCTATAGACTGTACTATAGTCCTCACTGTATAGACTGTACTATAGTCCTCTCTTTATAGACTGTACTATAGTCCTCTGTATAGACCGTACTATACTCCTCTGTATAGATAGTCATCACTGTATAGACTGTACTATAGTCCTCTCTGTATAGACTGTACTATAATCCTCTCTGTATAGACTGTACTATAGTCCTCTTTGTATAGACTGTACTATAGTCCTCTCTGTATAGACTGTACTATAGTCCTCTCAGCAGCTATAGACTGTACTATAGACCTCTCTGCAGCTAGACTGTACTATAGTCATCTCTGTATAGACTGTACTATAGTCCTCTGTATAGACTGTACTATAGTCATCTCTGTAGACTGTACTATAATTCTCTCTGCAGCTATAGACTGTACTATAGTCCTCTGTATAGACTGTACTATAGTCCTCTCTGTATAGACTATACTATAATCCTCTCTATATAGACTGTACTATAGTCCTCTTTGTATAGACTGTACTATAGTCCTCTTTGTATAGACTGTACTATAGTCCTCACTGTATTGACTGTACTATAGTCCTCTCTGTATAGATTGTACTATACTCCTCTGTTTAGATAGTCCTCACTGTATAGACTGTACTATAGTCCTCACTGTATAGACTGTACTATAGTCCTCACTGTATAGACTGTACTATAGTCCTCCCTGGAGCGCTATACTGATTTATAGACTTTAGTCTATAGAATGTACTATAGAGACTTGACTAGCTGTATACTGAGCTATATACTATAGTCAGTCTAGAGAGATGATGTAAACAATACTGGTGTCTGGAGATGTCATCTGGAACCACCACTGGTATTTCAACTCACTCACTCACTCACTCACTCACTCACTCACTCACTCACTCACTCACTCACTCACTCACTCACTCACTCACTCACTCACTCACTCACTCACTCACTCACTCACTCAAATTAAACAAACACAATATACAGGTTTAATTCATTCTGATATTTTAATCCAACCATGATTCCCCTCCCAAGACATTTGACAACATCATTATAATGCCAGTTAATAGTTCATTATCCATCACCTTTGCACACACACACTTTCTTCGTTTAAAAATAGAGCCATAGTCAATGCTGTATATATAATATATTAACAGGTCTATACTGACTGATTGCCAACAATGGGTACATTTTTTTTAACATAAAAAAAAAAAAAAAAAAAAAACAGTGCTGATCTAGGATCAGTTTAGCCACCAGGACTGGGCCTGTATCCACAAAGCTTCTCAGAGCAGCAGTGCTGATCTAGGATCAGTTTAGCCACCAGGACTGGGCCTGTATCCACAAAGCTTCTCAGAGCAGCAGTGCTGATCTAGGATCAGTTTAGCCACCAGGACTGGGCCTGTATCCACAAAGCTTCTCAGAGCAGCAGTGCTGATCTAGGATCAGTTTAGCCCCCAGGACTGGGGGACTGGGCCTGTATCCACAAAGCTTCTCAGAGCAGCAGTGCTGATCTAGGATCAGTTTAGCCTCCAGGACTGGGGGACTGGGCCTGTATCCACAAAGCTTCTCAGAGCAGCAGTGCTGATCTAGGATCAGTTTAGCCTCCAGGACTGGGGGACTGGGCCTGTATCCACAAAGCTTCTCAGAGCAGCAGTGCTGATCTAGGATCAGTTTAGCCTCCAGGACTGGGGGACTGGGCCTGTATCCACAAAGCTTCTCAGAGTAGATCTAGTATGGAGTGATGTCATAATGTAGGATCAGTTTAGCCTTTTAGCTCATAATGAATCAGATTATATGGACAGGTTGTGACCTGATCCTGGATCAGCACTCCAACTCAGATGCTGTGGATATGGGGACAGATCCCACTACAGTAGGCTACTAAACTACTGTTGTAGTGTATAGAGAGAGAGAGACTGATAGAGGGTAGAGGAGGAGACCTCAGGGTGTCTGGGTCTATAGAGGGGTAGAGGAGGAGACCTTAGGGTGTCTGGGTTTATAGAGGGGTAGAGGAGGAGACCTCAGGGTGTCTGGGTTTATAGAGGGGTAGAGGAGGAGACCTCAGGGTGTCTGGGTTTATAGAGGGGTAGAGGAGGAGACCTTAGTGTGTCTGGGTCTATAGAGGGGTAGAGGAGGAGACCTCAGTGTATCTGGGTTTATAGAGGAGGAGACCTCAGGGTGTCTGGGTTTATAGAGGGGAAGAGGAGGAGACCTTAGTGTATCTGGGTTTATAGAGGAGGAGACCTCAGGGTGTCTGGGTTTATAGAGGGGTAGAGGAGGAGACCTCAGGGTGTCTGGATTTATAGAGGAGGAGACCTCAGGGTGTCTGGGTCTATAGAGGGGTAGAGGAGGAGACCTCAGGGTGTCTGGGTCTATAGAGGGGTAGAGGAGGAGATCTCAGGGTGTCTGGGTTTATAGAGGGGTAGAGGAGGAGACCTCAGGGTCTCTAGGTTTATAGAGGGGTAGAGGAGGAGACCTCAGGGTGTCTGGGTCTATAGAGGAGGAGACCTCAGGGTGTCTGGGTTTATAGAGGGGTAGAGGAGGAGACCTCAGGGTGTCTGGGTCTATAGAGGAGGAGACCTCAGGGTGTCTGGGTTTATAGAGGGGTAGAGGAGGAGACCTCAGGGTGTCTGGGTCTATAGAGGAGGAGACCTCAGGGTGTCTGGGTTTATAGAGGGGTAGAGGAGGAGACCTTAGTGTATCTGGGTTTATAGAGGAGGAGACCTCAGGGTGTCTGGGTTTATAGAGGGGTAGAGGAGGAGACCTTAGTGTGTCTGGGTCTATAGAGGGGTAGAGGAGGAGACCTTAGGGTGTCTGGGTTTATAGAGGGGTAGAGGAGGAGACCTCAGGGTGTCTGGGTTTATAGAGGGGTAGAGGAGGAGACCTCAGGGTGTCTGGGTCTATAGAGGGGTAGAGGAGGAGACCTTAGTGTGTCTGGGTTTATAGAGGGGTAGAGGAGGAGACCTCAGGGTGTCTGGGTTTATAGAGGAGGAGACCTCAGGGTGTCTGGGTTTATAGAGGGGTAGAGGAGGAGACCTCAGGGTGTCTGGGTTTATAGAGGGGTAGAGGAGGAGACCTCAGGGTGTCTGGGTTTATAGAGGGGTAGAGGAGGAGACCTTAGTGTGTCTGGGTCTATAGAGGGGTAGAGGAGGAGACCTCAGTGTATCTGGGTTTATAGAGGAGGAGACCTCAGGGTGTCTGGGTTTATAGAGGGGTAGAGGAGGAGACCTTAGTGTATCTGGGTTTATAGAGGAGGAGACCTCAGGGTGTCTGGGTTTATAGAGGGGTAGAGGAGGAGACCTCAGGGTGTCTGGGTTTATAGAGGAGGAGACCTCAGGGTGTCTGGGTCTATAGAGGGTAGAGGAGGAGATCTCAGGGTGTCTGGGTTTATAGAGGGGTAGAGGAGGAGACCTCAGGGTCTCTGGGTTTATAGAGGAGGAGACCTCAGGGTGTCTGGGTTTATAGAGGGGTAGAGGAGGAGACCTCAGGGTGTCTGGGTCTATAGAGGAGGAGACCTCAGGGTGTCTGGGTTTATAGAGGGGTAGAGGAGGAGACCTCAGGGTGTCTGGGTCTATAGAGGAGGAGACCTCAGGGTGTCTGGGTTTATAGAGGGGTAGAGGAGGAGACCTCAGGGTGTCTGGGTCTATAGAGGAGGAGACCTCAGGGTGTCTGGGTTTATAGAGGGGTAGAGGAGGAGACCTTAGTGTATCTGGGTTTATAGAGGAGGAGACCTCAGGGTGTCTGGGTTTATAGAGGGGTAGAGGAGGAGACCTTAGTGTGTCTGGGTCTATAGAGGGGTAGAGGAGGAGACCTTAGTGTGTCTGGGTCTATAGAGGGGTAGAGGAGGAGACCTCAGGGTGTCTGGGTCTCTAGAGGGGTAGAGGAGGAGACCTCAGGGTGTCTGGGTCTCTAGAGGGGTAGAGGAGGAGACCTCAGGGTGTCTGGGTCTCTAGAGGGGTAGAAGAGGAGACCTCAGGGTGTCTGGGTCTCTAGAGGGGTAGACGAGGAGACCTCAGGGTGTCTGGGTCTCTAGAGGGGTAGAGGAGGAGACCTCAGGGTGTCTGGGTCTATAGAGGGGTAGAGGAGGAGACCTCAGGGTGTCTGGGTTTATAGAGGGGTAGAGGAGGAGACCTCAGGGTGTCTGGGTCTCTAGAGGGGTAGAGGAGGAGACCTCAGGGTGTCTGGGTTTATAGAGGGGTAGAGGAGGAGACCTCAGGGTGTCTGGGTTTATAGAGGGGTAGAGGAGGAGACCTTAGTGTGTCTGGGTCTATAGAGGGGTAGAGGAGGAGACCTCAGTGTATCTGGGTTTATAGAGGAGGAGACCTCAGGGTGTCTGGGTTTATAGAGGGGTAGAGGAGGAGACCTTAGTGTATCTGGGTTTATAGAGGAGGAGACCTCAGGGTGTCTGGGTTTATAGAGGGGTAGAGGAGGAGACCTCAGGGTGTCTGGGTTTATAGAGGAGGAGACCTCAGGGTGTCTGGGTCTATAGAGGGTAGAGGAGGAGATCTCAGGGTGTCTGGGTTTATAGAGGGGTAGAGGAGGAGACCTCAGGGTCTCTGGGTTTATAGAGGAAGAGACCTCAGGGTGTCTGGGTTTATAGAGGGGTAGAGGAGGAGACCTCAGGGTGTCTGGGTCTATAGAGGAGGAGACCTCAGGGTGTCTGGGTTTATAGAGGGGTAGAGGAGGAGACCTCAGGGTGTCTGGGTCTATAGAGGAGGAGACCTCAGGGTGTCTGGGTTTATAGAGGGGTAGAGGAGGAGACCTCAGGGTGTCTGGGTCTATAGAGGAGGAGACCTCAGGGTGTCTGGGTTTA
Source organism: Salmo salar (assembly GCF_965601325.2). Lineage (NCBI taxonomy): Eukaryota > Metazoa > Chordata > Actinopteri > Salmoniformes > Salmonidae > Salmo > Salmo salar. The sequence goes on from NC_138292.1 coordinate 74,712,802, forward strand.
TAGAGGGGTAGAGGAGGAGACCTTAGTGTATCTGGGTTTATAGAGGAGGAGACCTCAGGGTGTCTGGGTTTATAGAGGGGTAGAGGAGGAGACCTCAGGGTGTCTGGGTCTCTAGAGGGGTAGAGGAGGAGACCTCAGGGTGTCTGGGTTTATAGAGGGGTAGAGGAGGAGACCTTAGTGTATCTGGGTTTATAGAGGAGGAGACCTCAGGGTGTCTGGGTCTATAGAGGGGTAGAGGAGGAGACCTCAGGGTGTCTGGGTCTATAGAGGGGTAGAAGAGGAGACCTCAGGGTGTCTGGGTCTCTAGAGGGGTAGAGGAGGAGACCTCAGGGTGTCTGGGTCTCTAGAGGGGTAGAAGAGGAGACCTCAGGGTGTCTGGGTCTCTAGAGGGGTAGAGGAGGAGACCTCAGGGTGTCTGGGTCTATAGAGGGGTAGAAGAGGAGACCTCAGGGTGTCTGGGTCTCTAGAGGGGTAGAGGAGGAGACCTCAGGGTGTCTGGGTCTCTAGAGGGGTAGAGGAGGAGACCTCAGGGTGTCTGGGTCTATAGAGGGGTAGAAGAGGAGACCTCAGGGTGTCTGGGTCTCTAGAGGGGTAGAGGAGGAGACCTCAGGGTGTCTGGGTCTCTAGAGGGGTAGAGGAGGAGACCTCAGGGTGTCTGGGTCTCTAGAGGGGTAGAAGAGGAGACCTCAGGGTGTCTGGGTCTCTAGAGGGGTAGAGGAGGAGACCTCAGGGTGTCTGGGTCTATAGAGGGGTAGACGAGGAGACCTCAGGGTGTCTGGGTCTCTAGAGGGGTAGAGGAGGAGACCTCAGGGTCTCTGGGTTTATAGAGGAAGAGACCTCAGGGTGTCTGGGTCTATAGAGGGGTAGAGGAGGAGACCTCAGGGTGTCTCGGTTTATAGAGGGGTAGAGGAGGAGACCTCAGGGTGTCTGGGTCTATAGAGGGGTAGAGGAGGAGACCTCCTTTCTCTACCCAAAATCTGAGAAAAGGGGCTGACCTCAACACTATAGGCAGCTGTGGTCCCCGGCCCGCCATGACCTAACCACACTCACTAAACAAACAGTGTCCCCTCTGACAAGCTCTGTCTGTCTGCCCATCTGTCCCTCTCTCTGCCTGTCTGTCCCTCTCTCTGCCTGTCTGTCTGTCTGTCTGTCTGTCTCTCTCTCTGCCGGTCTGTGGAAGTCAGTAAGCAGTAAAGCGCACATTTCCTGCCCATCACATTCGGAATGAGGAACAGGAAGTGCACTGAAGCCTCTTCTTCTCGTTCTTAGAGGATCACTGTAGGATTTGGGGCCGACATCAGGCCAGCTTGGACACGGATTAAGTCCCATACTGTATCTGCCGCTGGGGACTGACTGGGGGGGATTACACACCAAACTAACTGCACATGGGTCGCATCCCAAATGGAACACTATAGTGCACTAGATAGGGAACAGGGTGTCATTTGGAATACAACCCATGACTTTCTGCCATCCAATCTGACCCAGAAACCACACAAAGGCCTCTCTTGAAACCACAATTAAGCCTCTGTTCTGTACCCTCTCAGCCCCCATCACCCTGACTGAAGTCTGTTCTGTACCCTCCCAGCCCCCATCACCCTGACTGAAGTCTGTTCTGTACCCTCTCAGCCCCCATCACCCTGACTGAAGTCTGTTCTGTACCCTCCCAGCCCCCATCACCCTGACTGAAGTCTGTTCTGTACCCTCCCAGCCCCCATCACCCTGACTGAAGTCTGTTCTGTACCCTCTCAGCCCCCATCACCCTGACTGAAGTCTGTTCTGTACCCTCTCAGCCCCCATCACCCTGACTGAAGTCTGTTCTGTACCCTCTCAGCCCCCATCACCCTGACTGAAGTCTGTTCTGTACCCTCTCAGCCCCCATCACCCTGACTGAAGTCTGTTCTGTACCCTCCCAGCCCCCATCACCCTGACTGAAGTCTGTTCTGTACCCTCCCAGCCCCCATCACCCTGACTGAAGTCTGTTCTGTACCCTCTCAGCCCCCATCACCCTGACTGAAGTCTGTTCTGTACCCTCCCAGCCCCCATCACCCTGACTGAAGTCTGTTCTGTACCCTCCCAGCCCCCATCACCCTGACTGAAGTCTGTTCTGTACCCTCTCAGCCCCCATCACCCTGACTGAAGTCTGTTCTGTACCCTCTCTGCCCCCATCACCCTGAATGAAGTCTGTTCTGTACCCTCCCAGCCCCCATCACCCTGAATGAAGTCTGTTCTGTACCCTCTCAGCCCCCATCACCCTGACTGAAGTCTGTTCTGTACCCTCTCTGCCCCCATCACCCTGAATGAAGTCTGTTCTGTACCCTCCCAGCCCCCATCACCCTGAATGAAGTCTGTTCTGTACCCTCCCAGCCCCCATCACCCTGACTGAAGTCTGTTCTGTACCCTCTCAGCCCCCATCACCCTGAATGAAGTCTGTTCTGTACCCTCCCAGCCCCCATCACCCTGACTGAAGTCTGTTCTGTACCCTCTCAGCCCCCATCACCCTGACTGAAGTCTGTTCTGTACCCTCTCAGCCCCCATCACCCTGACTGAAGCCTGTTCTGTACCCTCCCAGCCCCCATCACCCTGACTGAAGTCTGTTCTGTACCCTCTCAGCCCCCATCACCCTGACTGAAGTCTGTTCTGTACCCTCTCTGCCCCCATCACCCTGAATGAAGTCTGTTCTGTACCCTCCCAGCCCCCATCACCCTGACTGAAGTCTGTTCTGTACCCTCTCTGCCCCCATCACCCTGAATGAAGTCTGTTCTGTACCCTCCCAGCCCCCATCACCCTGAATGAAGTCTGTTCTGTACCCTCCCAGCCCCCATCACCCTGAATGAAGTCTGTTCTGTACCCTCTCAGCCCCCATCACCCTGACTGAAGTCTGTTCTGTACCCTCCCAGCCCCCATCACCCTGACTGAAGTCTGTTCTGTACCCTCCCAGCCCCCATCACCCTGACTGAAGTCTGTTCTGTACCCTCCCAGCCCCCATCACCCTGACTGAAGTCTGTTCTGTACCCTCCCAGCCCCCATCACCCTGACTGAAGTCTGTTCTGTACCCTCCCAGCCCCCATCACCCTGACTGAAGTCTGTTCTGTACCCTCCCAGCCCCCATCACCCTGACTGAAGTCTCTGACAGTCCCAGGCTCATTATGTCATCAATGAAGTTTGATGACATCATAATTGGATGTAGCCCTTTGTAGAACATTCCAACTGATGACATCACAACCAGATGAAGCGATCCTTTGTTAAACATTCTGGTCGCGTCTCTCTGCTCAGACGTCACATGCATCAACCACTGGTTGCACGCCACGTCATCAACTGTGCACCAGATTGCTTTAACATGTGATGTGGTTAGCTGATATGTAAAATGCCTATCCAGGCGTTGTAAGATCTGGCGTCAGCAACGTCTGGACAGAGGAACACACCCTCTAACTGATGACATCACAATGTGGTGATGACGCAATCCTTTGAACATTCTAACTGATAATGTCATAGTGACATGACGCGGGCCTAATTGATGACATCACAATAGGCTAAATATCGTCCTATAAGAAGGGTCCTTTTAAACGGGCTCCCAGACTCCGTACCATAGAATAACAATGAATAGAGAACCTATATCCCAATTCAAAGATAATCCAGTGGGTTTTACAGCTATAGGTCTGTTCTACACGAATTCTAACCCTGTCCTCTTCAATTTAACCCCTGGGGTACCTCCTCTCCGCACTTCCCTGAATGAGGCGTCTCCATGGTGACACCAGTGTTAGCTAATCCCTCATTATGGGATGTAGTTCCCGTTTCCGTGTAGTTCCCATATCACACGGCACCAAACGGGTCAGATTACAGTAATCTGGGAATAGTGGAGCAGACAGATTAGATTAAGCTCATTAACATCGCATGCACACACACACAATGTGGAGACCAGGAGTTACACACACCACTCTCTGAACAGAGAGAAAGAGAGAGAGCCCTTGTAGGACTTTAAAGAATATAGTGAAGGCGGCAGGGTTTTGGTAATAATTGGTAGTGTTTTTGTTTTCAAGTGCAAATAAGCCTTTCTCTGTCCTGCCCTGCATTCTGTCTTCATGTCACTATCAATCTCACAGGATCCCATTCTGCTGTGTATCTCAAATGGTGCCCTATTCCCTATAATGTCCCTATGGGCCCTGGTCTAAAGTAGTGTACTATATAGGGAATAGGGTGCCATTTGGGAGGCAGGCCTGTTATTATTCAAACTGGTTCTTCTTCCTAACTGATTGAATTAATGACAATAGAAAGTAAAGAACAGAGTAAAAGGGAGAGCATTAGTGGAGGAGGCAGAGAGGAACAGAGGAGTGGCATTAAGATGTTGAAGGTGATTGGTTGTGTGTGTCAGTAACATAACAGTACTCCAGCCAACTCTCTAGTCCCTCTGTCCTCTTCTTTTCAGACCAGGCGTTTCCTCTTGAGAGATTCCAACTGACGAATGGAGAGAGAGAGAGAGAGAGAGAGAGAGAGAGAGAGAGGAGGAAAAAAAATTGATGGAGAGAGAGAGGAGAAGGGGAGTGAGAAGAGACGGGAGAGAAGGAGTGGAGATGAGAGGGAGAGAGAGGGAGGGAAGGCGTGGAGGTGAGGGAGGAAAGGAAAGGAGTGGAGGTGAGGGAGGAAAGGAGTGGAGATGAGGGAGGATAGGAAAGGAGTGGAGGTGAGGGAGGATAGGAAAGGAAAGGAGTGGAGGTGAGGGAGGAAAGGAGTGGAGGTGAGGGAGGAAAGGAGTGGAGGTGAGGGAGGAAAGGAGTGGAGATGAGGGAGGATAGGAAAGGAGTGGAGGTGAGGGAGGATAGGAAAGGAGTGGAGGTGAGGGAGGATAGGAAAGGAAAGGAGTGGAGGTGAGGGAGGAAAGGAGTGGAGGTGAGGGAGGAAAGGAGTGGAGGTGAGGGAGGAAAGGAGAGGAGGAGAGGGAGGAAAGGAGAGGAGGTGAGGGAGGAAAGGAGAGGAGGTGAGGGAGGAAAGGGAGGACAGGAGAGGAGGTGAGGGAGGAAAGGAGAGGAGGTGAGGGAGGAAAGGAGAGGAGGTGAGGGAGGAAAGGAGAGGAGGTGAGGGAGGAAAGGAGTGGAAGATAGGAATGGAGGTGAGGGAGGAAAGGAGTGGAGGATAGGAATGGAGGTGAGGGAGGAAAGGAGTGGAGGATAGGAATGGAGGTGAGGGAGGAAAGGAGTGGAGGATAGGAATGGAGGTGAGGGAGGAAAGGAGTGGAGATGAGGGAAGGAGTGGAGATGGGGAGAGAGGAGGGCAAGAGGTAGGTGTCAGATACAATTCAAACTAAATGATATTACACATCACATAGTGCTCTTATACATGATGTGGTCCGATGAATACAGCCTGTTTAAAACAGGCAGTCCAGTTCTGATCTTTCGACACTAATTGGTCTTTTTTGTATTTTTATTTTGACCAGTCAGATCAGATCTTTTGCTAATAATTGGTCAAAAGATCAGAGTTGGGCTGCCTGTGTAAACTCAGACATGGAGTCATATATACACTCATATGTACAGATTATTAGGTATATCCATCTAGTACCAGGTCAGACCCCCCTTTGCCTCCAGAACAGCCTAAATTCTTTGGGGCATGGAATCGTTGCTAACGTGTGTCAGGAAAACATTCCCCACACCATTACACCACCGCCCCCAGTCTGTACCGTTGACACCAGGCAGAATGGGGCCATGGACTCATGCTGCTTACGCCAAATCCTGACGCAACAGGAATCTGGATTCGTTTTTCCACTCCTCAGTGTTGGTGATGGCCTGCCCACTGGAGTCACTTCTTCTTGTTTATAGCTGATAGGAGTGGAACCCGGTGTGGTCGTCTGCTGTAATAGCCAATCCGGGACAAGGAGGGGCGAGTTGTGTGTTCTGAGATGGCCTTCTGCACACCACTGTTGTACTGCTCCGTTATTTGCCTGTTTGTGGGCCGCCTGTTAGCTTGCGCCAGTCTTCCGTTTTCGACCCACAGGACTGCCGCTGACTGGATGCTGTTTGTTTGTCTCATCATTCTCTGTAAACCCTAGACACTGTCGTGTGTGAAAAGCCCAGGAGGGCGGCCGTTTCTGAGGTACTGGATCCGGCGTACCTGGCACCAACGATCATACCACGCTCAGAGTCTCTTAGGTCACTTGTCTTGGCCATTTTAACGTTCAATGGAACAGTAACTGAATGCCTCGATGCCTGTCTGCCTGCTTTATATAGCAAGCCCTGGACACGTGACTCACTGTCTGTAGGAGCTAACCATGTCGGTGTACGAGGTGGTGTACCTAACACTGTCTGTAGGAGCTAACCATGTCGGTGTACGAGGTGGTCTACCTAACACTGTCTGTAGGAGCTAACCATGATGGTGTACGAGGTGGTGTACCTAACACTGTCTGTAGGTGCTAACCATGTCGGTGTACGAGGTGGTGTACCTAACACTGTCTGTAGGAGCTAACCATGTCGGTGTACGAGGTGGTCTACCTAACACTGTCTGTAGGAGCTAACCATGTCGGTGTACGAGGTGGTGTACCTAACACTGTCTGTAGGAGCTAACCATGTCGGTGTACGAGGTGGTGTACCTAACACTGTCTGTAGGAGCTAACCATGTCGGTGTACGAGGTGGTCTACCTAACACTGTCTGTAGGAGCTAACCATGTCGGTGTACGAGGTGGTGTACCTAACACTGTCTGTAGGAGCTAACCATGTCGGTGTACGAGGTGGTGTACCTAACACTGTCTGTAGGAGCTAACCATGTCGGTGTACGAGGTGGTGTACCTAACACTGTCTGTAGGAGCTAACCATGTCGGTGTACGAGGTGGTGTACCTAACACTGTCTGTAGGAGCTAACCATGTCGGTGTACGAGGTGGTCTACCTAACACTGTCTGTAGGAGCTAACCATGTCGGTGTACGAGGTGGTGTACCTAACACTGTCTGTAGGAGCTAACCATGTCGGTGTACGAGGTGGTGTACCTAACACTGTCTGTAGGAGCTAACCATGTCGGTGTACGAGGTGGTGTACCTAACACTGTCTGTAGGAGCTAACCATGTCGGTGTACGAGGTGGTGTACCTAACACTGTCTGTAGGAGCTAACCATGTCGGTGTACGAGGTGGTGTACCTAACACTGTCTGTAGGAGCTAACCATGTCGGTGTACGAGGTGGTGTACCTAACACTGTCTGTAGGAGCTAACCATGTCGGTGTACGAGGTGGTGTACCTAACACTGTCTGTAGGAGCTAACCATGTCGGTGTACGAGGTGGTGTACCTAACACTGTCTGTAGGAGCTAACCATGTCGGTGTACGAGGTGGTGTACCTAACACTGTCTGTAGGAGCTAACCATGTCGGTGTACGAGGTGGTGTACCTAACACTGTCTGTAGAAGCTAACCATGTCGGTGTACGAGGTGGTCTACCTAACACTGTCTGTAGGAGCTAACCATGTCGGTGTACGAGGTGGTCTACCTAACACTGTCTGTAGGAGCTAACCATGTCGGTGTACGAGGTGGTGTACCTAACACTGTCTGTAGGAGCTAACCATGTCGGTGTACGAGGTGGTGTACCTAACACTGTCTGTAGGAGCTAACCATGTCGGTGTACGAGGTGGTGTACCTAACACTGTCTGTAGGAGCTAACCATGTCGGTGTACGAGGTGGTGTACCTAACACTGTCTGTAGGAGCTAACCATGTCGGTGTACGAGGTGGTGTACCTAACACTGTCTGTAGGAGCTAACCATGTCGGTGTACGAGGTGGTCTACCTAACACTGTCTGTAGGAGCTAACCATGTCGGTGTACGAGGTGGTCTACCTAACACTGTCTGTAGGAGCTAACCATGTCGGTGTACGAGGTGGTGTACCTAACACTGTCTGTAGGAGCTAACCATGTCGGTGTACGAGGTGGTGTACCTAACACTGTCTGTAGGAGCTAACCATGTCGGTGTACGAGGTGGTCTACCTAACACTGTCTGTAGGAGCTAACCATGTCGGTGTACGAGGTGGTGTACCTAACACTGTCTGTAGGAGCTAACCATGTCGGTGTACGAGGTGGTGTACCTAACACTGTCTGTAGGAGCTAACCATGTCGGTGTACGAGGTGGTGTACCTAACACTGTCTGTAGGAGCTAACCATGTCGGTGTACGAGGTGGTGTACCTAACACTGTCTGTAGGAGCTAACCATGTCGGTGTACGAGGTGGTGTACCTAACACTGTCTGTAGGAGCTAACCATGTCGGTGTACGAGGTGGTGTACCTAACACTGTCTGTAGGAGCTAACCATGTCGGTGTACGAGGTGGTCTACCTAACACTGTCTGTAGGAGCTAACCATGTCGGTGTACGAGGTGGTCTACCTAACACTGTCTGTAGGAGCTAACCATGTCGGTGTACGAGGTGGTGTACCTAACACTGTCTGTAGGAGCTAACCATGTCGGTGTACGAGGTGGTCTACCTAACACTGTCTGTAGGAGCTAACCATGTCGGTGTACGAGGTGGTCTACCTAACACTGTCTGTAGGAGCTAACCATGTCGGTGTACGAGGTGGTGTACCTAACACTGTCTGTAGGAGCTAACCATGTCGGTGTACGAGGTGGTGTACCTAACACTGTCTGTAGGAGCTAACCATGTCGGTGTACGAGGTGGTGTACCTAACACTGTCTGTAGGAGCTAACCATGTCGGTGTACGAGGTGGTGTACCTAACACTGTCTGTAGGAGCTAACCATGTCGGTGTACGAGGTGGTCTACCTAACACTGTCTGTAGGAGCTAACCATGTCGGTGTACGAGGTGGTCTACCTAACACTGTCTGTAGGAGCTAACCATGTCGGTGTACGAGGTGGTCTACCTAACACTGTCTGTAGGAGCTAACCATGTCGGTGTACGAGGTGGTGTACCTAACACTGTCTGTAGGAGCTAACCATGTCGGTGTACGAGGTGGTGTACCTAACACTGTCTGTAGGAGCTAACCATGTCGGTGTACGAGGTGGTGTACCTAACACTGTCTGTAGGAGCTAACCATGTCGGTGTACGAGGTGGTGTACCTAACACTGTCTGTAGGAGCTAACCATGTCGGTGTACGAGGTGGTGTACCTAACACTGTCTGTAGGAGCTAACCATGTCGGTGTACGAGGTGGTCTACCTAACACTGTCTGTAGGAGCTAACCATGTCGGTGTACGAGGTGGTCTACCTAACACTGTCTGTAGGAGCTAACCATGTCGGTGTACGAGGTGGTCTACCTAACACTGTCTGTAGGAGCTAACCATGTCGGTGTACGAGGTGGTGTACCTAACACTGTCTGTAGGAGCTAACCATGTCGGTGTACGAGGTGGTCTACCTAACACTGTCTGTAGGAGCTAACCATGTCGGTGTACGAGGTGGTGTACCTAACACTGTCTGTAGGAGCTAACCATGTCGGTGTACGAGGTGGTGTACCTAACACTGTCTGTAGGAGCTAACCATGTCGGTGTACGAGGTGGTGTACCTAACACTGTCTGTAGGAGCTAACCATGTCGGTGTACGAGGTGGTGTACCTAACACTGTCTGTAGGAGCTAACCATGTCGGTGTACGAGGTGGTGTACCTAACACTGTCTGTAGGAGCTAACCATGTCGGTGTACGAGGTGGTGTACCTAACACTGTCTGTAGGAGCTAACCATGTCGGTGTACGAGGTGGTCTACCTAACACTGTCTGTAGGAGCTAACCATGTCGGTGTACGAGGTGGTGTACCTAACACTGTCTGTAGGAGCTAACCATGTCGGTGTACGAGGTGGTGTACCTAACACTGTCTGTAGGAGCTAACCATGTCGGTGTACGAGGTGGTGTACCTAACACTGTCTGTAGGAGCTAACCATGTCGGTGTACGAGGTGGTGTACCTAACACTGTCTGTAGGAGCTAACCATGTCGGTGTACGAGGTGGTGTACCTAACACTGTCTGTAGGAGCTAACCATGTCGGTGTACGAGGTGGTGTACCTAACACTGTCTGTAGGAGCTAACCATGTCGGTGTACGAGGTGGTGTACCTAACACTGTCTGTAGGAGCTAACCATGTCGGTGTACGAGGTGGTGTACCTAACACTGTCTGTAGGAGCTAACCATGTCGGTGTACGAGGTGGTGTACCTAACACTGTCTGTAGGAGCTAACCATGTCGGTGTACGAGGTGGTGTACCTAACACTGTCTGTAGGAGCTAACCATGTCGGTGTACGAGGTGGTCTACCTAACACTGTCTGTAGGAGCTAACCATGTCGGTGTACGAGGTGGTCTACCTAACACTGTCTGTAGGAGCTAACCATGTCGGTGTACGAGGTGGTGTACCTAACACTGTCTGTAGGAGCTAACCATGTCGGTGTACGAGGTGGTGTACCTAACACTGTCTGTATATAACAGTGTTTACCTCAGTCTCCACCATCTTCAGCCGTCCTAGAGCGTCCTTAGCAGCATCCTGAATAGGCAGAGGGGCAGACACGTTACACACAAACATGCACACACACAGACAAAACATGCGATAACACAAACACACACTCTTTGGCACACAAACAACCCTGACCCTTTGCTCACCCTGTTGCCTTGGCTGGAAAACTTCTTCACTGACTCAGCAAGTCCCTGGGCGAAACGCTGCAAAATATTCTCATACTCTACAGAGAGACGAGAGAGAGAGAGAGATGGATGGAGAGAGACAGAGAGAGATGGATGGATGTGGAGAGAGAGAGAGAGAGAGAGAGAGAGAGAGAGAGAGAGAGAGAGAGAGAGAGAGAGAGAGAGAGAGAGAGAGAGAGAGAGAGAGAGAGAGAGAAATGGATGGATGGAGGGAGGGAGGGAGGGAAATATACAGATGAGTGTGTTGGTGTTCATATTTCTCTGTGTATGAATATGCTTCTGTATTGTGTCACCTGACAGTAGAGTAGCTGTCCTTTCTCCCACTGCAGCCTGTGTGTGTGTGTGTGTGTGTGTGTGTGTGTTACCTGACAGTAGTGTAGGGGAGCCTCTCTCTAGCTGGGCTTTCTGCCACTGCAGCCTGTGTGTGTGTGTGTGTGTTACCTGACAGTAGTGTAGGGGAGCCTCTCTCTAGCTGGGCTTTCTGCCACTGCAGCGTGTGTGTGTGTGTGTGTGTGTGTGTTACCTGACAGTAGTGTAGGGGAGCCTCTCTCTAGCTGGGCTTTCTGCCACTGCAGCCTATGTGTGTGTGTGTGTGTGTGTGTGTGTGTGTGTTACCTGACAGTAGTGTAGGGGAGCCTCTCTCTAGCTGGGCTTTCTGCCACTGCAGCCTGTGTGTGTGTGTGTGTGTGTGTGTGTGTGTGTGTTACCTGACAGTAGTGTAGGGGAGCCTCTCTCTAGCTGGGCTTTCTGCCACTGCAGCCTATGTGTGTGTGTGTGTGTGTGTGTGTGTGTGTGTGTGTGTGTGTGTGTGTGTGTGTGTGTGTGTGTGTGTGTTACCTGACAGTAGTGTAGGGGAGCCTCTCTCTAGCTGGGCTTTCTGCCACTGCAGCCTGTGTGTGTGTGTGTGTGTGTGTGTGTGTGTGTGTGTGTGTGTGTGTGTGTGTGTTACCTGACAGTAGTGTAGGGGAGCCTCTCTCTAGCTGGGCTTTCTGCCACTGCAGCCTGTGTGTGACCTCCTTGTGTTGCTGTACCAGGTCAGACGGAGGATCCCGCCTACTCTTCCTGTAATCACCAATCTGACGGACACACAGGGGGATTGACATCATCTTAGACCAATCACAGCATAGATTGGCTTACCTCCAATTGTCAACAGATCCAGATGAAACGTTCCCATGGAGACGAGGAGAGGAAAATGAAAGGAAGATAGATAAAGAAGTAGAGAGAATGAAAACACACCTGTCTCTCCAGTCTCTCCTTATCGTAGTGCAGTAGACTGAAACTGTGGAGTTTATACTGGGGAGGAGAGTGGCTGGACTGGTTAGACTCCTTGTTCCTCCCATTGTCACTCTTTGGTTTGGAGCGAGGAGAGGGGGCCTGGGGGGAGAGAGAGACTTCAGTTAGACTGGTATTAATATAACATGTTAACTGACAGAGACTTCAGTTAGACTGGTATTAATATAACATGTTAACTCTGACAGAGACTTCAGTTAGACTGGTATTAATATAACATGTTAACTCTGACAGAGACTTCAGTTAGACTGGTATTAATATAACATGTTAACTCTGACAGAGACTTCAGTTAGACTGGTATTAATATAACATGTTAACTCTGACAGAGACTTCAGTTAGACTGGTATTAATATAACATGTTAACTCTGACAGAGACTTCAGTTAGACTGGTATTAATATAACATGTTAACTCTGACAGAGACTTCAGTTAGACTGGTATTAATATAACATGTTAACTCTGACAGAGACTTCAGTTAGACTGGTATTAATATAACATGTTAACTGACAGAGACTTCAGTTAGACTGGTATTAATATAACATGTTAACTGACAGAGACTTCAGTTAGACTGGTATTAATATAGCATGTTAACTCTGACAGAGACTTCAGTTAGACTGGTATTAATATAACATGTTAACTCTGACAGAGACTTCAGTTAGACTGGTATTAGACTTCAGTTAGACTGGTATTAATATAACATGTTAACTCTGACAGGAGACTTCAGTTAGACTGGTATTAATATAACATGTTAACTGACAGAGACTTCAGTTAGACTGGTATTAATATAACATGTTAACTCTGACAGAGACTTCAGTTAGACTGGTATTAATATAACATGTTAACTGACAGAGACTTCAGTTAGACTGGTATTAATATAACATGTTAACTCTGACAGAGACTTCAGTTAGACTGGTATTAATATAACATGTTAACTCTGACAGAGACTTCAGTTAGACTGGTATTAATATAACATGTTAACTGACAGAGACTTCAGTTAGACTGGTATTAATATAACATGTTAACTCTGACAGAGACTTCAGTTAGACTGGTATTAATATAACATGTTAACTCTGACAGAGACTATACCCCTACTAGTCCTATACACTCCAAAAGGTAGGTCTCTCTCTCCTTACCTGTCGTTCTCTCTCTCTGTCGGGGGTGGTGATTGGTACAGGGTCTAGGACCAGCCATTTCTCTGTGGTGATCTGAAGCTGTGCTCCTCCCAGCGGCTCCCGAATCTTTACCCTCACCTCCAGCTTACCCCCCGTAGCCTTACGACCATCCAACACCTAGCACAACAACACAGTTAGAGAGAGAGAGAGAGACAGCGACAGAGGGGGGGAGAAAGAGAGAAAGAGAGAGAGATAGGCAGGCAGGCAGACAGAGAGATATATGAGCATGTCTAAGTGAAAACATGTGCGTATCTGTGTGTGTGTACAGTATCTGTGTGTGTGTGTCTGTGTGTTAAAATGTGTGTGTTTACCTCTATAATCTGTCTGATGTCACATTGGTTCTCCAGTGAGTCCAGCTTCAGCTGAGCATTCCCCAACACTCTGTCCCCCTTGAACAGACCCCTACACACACACACACACACACACACAAACATTAAAATCCCCAAAGGTCTATTGATGCACCGGTGCGTCAAACTAAGTGACATAATAATAAAATCCCCATCATAATCTGTCAGTTGAAGCTAGAGAGATCTATGTTCAATTTAATAATAAAATCCCCATCATAATCTGTCAGTTGAAGCTAGAGAGATCTATGTTCTATTTAATAATAAAATCCCCATCATAATCTGTCAGTTGAAGCTAGAGAGATCTATGTTCTATTTAATAATAAAATCCTCATGATAATCTGTCAGTTGAAGCTAGAGAGATCTATGTTCGATTTAATAATAAAATCCCCATCATAATCTGTCAGTTGAAGCTAGAGAGATCTATGTTCTATTTAATTGGATGCGTCTCAATCCACCAATGGCGGCCTTTCGAATCTGTGGTGGGCGGTGGCCGAGCTACAGTGGTGTTTGGCAGCAGGGGCGGCAGGTAGCCTAGTGGTTAACTCTGGAGCGTTGGACTAGTAACCGGAAGGTCGCAAGATCGAATCCCCGAGCTGACAATGTAAAAATCTGTCGTTCTGCCCCTGAACAAGGCAGTTAACCCACTGTTCCTAGGCCGTCATTGAAAATAAGAATTTGTTCAACTGACTTGCCTAGTTAAATAAAGGTCAAATAAATAAATAAAATTGTAAGACCATGAGACATCCCGAAAAATCAGTCTTCTCACAAAAAACGTCTGTAGCATCCAAACGGTTTGGCCTACAAACTAACATGACCCCTCTAGGGAATGATGAGACTAACGAACGCGACTGCTCTTCGACCCCCAGTGTCACACAACTCATCTGAATGTAACCCGTACCGGAAGTATGGAGGTAGTTTAGATATAACATTACACACACTACCGTTCAAAAGTTTGGGGTCATTTAGACATTTCCTTGTTTTTGAAAGAAAAGGATATATTCTGTCCATTAAAATAACATCAGAAATACAGTGTAGACATTGTTAATGTTGTAAATGACTGTTGTAGCTGGAAACGGTTGATTTTTAATGGAATATCTACATAGGCGTACAGTCTTGAGTTTATTTTATTTTTACAGGGACAGTGCACATTAATCAACGTTTCAGTAAAAGTGCCGGTTTTAGCCAGCCGGCTAATTTTCAACCGCAGTCCCTGGGCAGGTTATTAAAAACAATTACAATATAGACAATCATTGAACAGTGAGCACACGCAAAGTAACATAGGACAAGCAAGACATAGCATACAGACAGAGCAACATAGGACAAGCAAGATGTAGCATACAGACAGAGCAACATGGAACAAAAAGCAACAAGACAAAATCCATAAAAACAACAAAGTGTTTCCACACCTCACAAGCTACAGACAACAGACAACATGGAAAGTGGCAATACACAGCTAGTGATTATGTTCACAAGTCTGATTGACCTTTAGCCATGTCTTCATGCATTTTGTGAAAGTGTGATATGTGGTGCAGTTATTTTCATTTTCATATCCATTTTATAAGTCGCTCTGGATAAGAGCGTCTGCTAAATGACTTAAATGTAAATGTAAATGTTATGTGTGTCTGATGGCAGTGTATTCCAGACATGGGACGCTCTCACAGAGAAAGCGGATTTACTAAAGGTGCTTTTCCTTAAGGGAACTATACAGTCACCTCTCATGGCAGACCTTGTGGATCTGCTGCCATATGTTTGGGTTTTCTGTTTTACAAAAATACTGAGTGGAGGGGGAGCTAGGCCATTTAGGATCTTGAATACAAGACATGCGTTGGTGTATTGCACAAGATTTTCCCAACTCAGGAGCTCATGCTTTCTGAGGATGTAACAGTGATGATGGCTATTGGGCTTCCTATCGAGCACTTTGAGAGCCTGTTTGTAGACAGACTGAATAGGTTTTAATGTTGTATAGCAAGCTTGGGTCCAACTAGTCAAGCAGTATGTTAAGTGGGGGAGTATCATCGATTTGAAGTACAGTCTTGCTACCTCTGTGGTCAAACAATTTCGTATAAATCGGAAATTAGCGAGGTTGAATTTGGTTATTTGAATGACCTTTTTCACCTGCTTTTTAAAAGAGAGGTTGGAATCAAGTATGATGCCGTGGAACTTAGGTACAGAGGCCCATTATCAGCAACCATCACTCCTGTGTTCCAATGGCATGTTGTGTTAGCTAATCCAAGTTTATCATTTTAAAAGGCTAATTGATCATTAGAAAACCCTTTTGTAATTATGTTAACACAGCTGAAAACTGTTGTTCTGATTAAAGAAGCAATACAACTGGCCTTCTTTAGACTAGTTGAGTATCTGGAGCGTCAGCATTTGTGGGTTCAATTACAGGCTCAAAATGGCTAGAAACAAAGAACTTTCTTTTGAAACGCGTCAGTCTATTCTTGTTCTGAGAAATGAAGGCTATTCCATGCGACAAATTGCCAAGAAACTGAACATCTCATACAGCGCTGTGTACTACTCCCTTCACAGAACAGCGCAAACTGGCTCTAACGAGAATAGAAAGAGGAGTGGGAGGCCCCGGTGCACAACTGAGCAAGAGGACAAGTACATTAGTGTGTGTAGTTTGAGAAACAGACGCCTCACAAGTCCTCAACTGGCAGCTTCATTAAATAGTACCCACAAAACACCAGTCTCAATGTCAACAGTGTAGAGGTGATTCCGGAATAGTGGCCTTCTAGGCAGAGTTGCAAGGAAAAGGCATATCTCAGACTTGCCAATAAAAAGAAAATATTAAGATGGGCAAAAGAACACAGACACTGGACAGAGGAGTGGCCAGCACAGTCACCGGATCTCAACCCTATTGAGCTGTTGTGGGAGCAGCTTGACTGTATGATACGTAAGAAGTGCCCATCAAGCCAATCCAACTTGTGGGAGGTGCTTCAGGAAGCATCTCTTCAGATTACATCAACAAATTGACAACAAACTAGAATGCCAAAGGTCTGCAAGGCTGTAATTGCTGCAAATGGTGGATTCTTTGACGAAAGCAAAGTTTGAAGGACACAATTATTATTATTGTTTATGGCCTGTGACAGTTGGAATGTAGGAGACAGATACAGATACAGGGACAGACAGACAGAAGGGACCAGGTGGGATCCATAACCTCACCAACAGGTATGTGACAGACAGACAGACAGACAGACGGACGGGACCAGGTGGGATCCATAACCTCCTCACCAACAGGTATGTGTGGTCCAGTGTCTGTAGTGTTAAACCACTAGACCAGACTCACCCACATGATGTTTCTGTGTTAATATTCTATGTTACTTCAATCTGCATGTATTAACCAGGTCTGGTGTATTTCTGTGTTAATATTCTATGTTACTTCAATCTGCATGTATTAACCAGGTCTGGTGTATTTCTGTGTTAATATTCTATGTTACTTCAATCTGCATGTATTAACCAGGTCTGGTGTATTTCTGTGTAATATTCTATGTTACTTCAATCTGCATGTATTAACCAGGTCTGGTGTATTCTGTGTTAATATTCTATGTTACTACAATCTGCATGTATTAACCAGGTCTGGTGTATTTCTGTGTTAATATTCTATGTTACTTCAATCTGCATGTATTAACCAGGTCTGGTGTATTTCTGTGTTAATATTCTATGTTACTTCAATCTGCATGTATTAACCAGGTCTGGTGTATTTCTGTGTTAATATTCTATGTTACTTCAATCTGCATGTATTAACCAGGTCTGGTGTATTTCTGTGTTAATATTCTATGTTACTTCAATCTGCATGTATTAACCAGGTCTGGTGTATTTCTGTGTTAATATTCTATGTTACTTCAATCTGCATGTATTAACCAGGTCTGGTGTATTTCTGTGTTAATATTCTATGTTACTTCAATCTGCATGTATTAACCAGGTCTGGTGTATTTCTGTGTTCATATTCTATGTTACTACAATCTGCATGTATTAACCAGGTCTGGTGTATTTCTGTGTTAATATTCTATGTTACTACAATCTGCATGTATTAACCAGGTCTGGTGTATTTCTGTGGATCTCACCCCTTGTGGATGATGTCAAACTTGATGCCTTTGGCCTGGATGACCCTCTTGAAGCCTCTGTGTTGACGGTTGATGTTCAGGTTAAACTGCTCTTTAAACTCTGGACTGTTGCTGTTCTTCACTGTACTGGTCTTATCCCTCTGGGCCTCCTCCTGCACACACACACACACACACACACACATCAAAGACAGAGAGAGAATATTTGAGTGGATCTAAGTGGAAATGTATGTATACGTGTATGCCTGTGTGTGTGTATGCCTGTGTGTGTGTGTGTGCCTGTGTGTGCCTGTGTGTGCCTGTGTGTGCCTGTGTGTGTGTGTGTGTGTGCCTGTGTGTGCCTGTGTGTGTGTGTGTGTGTATATGTGTATGCCTGTGTGTGTCTATGTGTATGCCTGTGTGTGTGTGTGTGTGTCTATGTGTATGCCTGTGTGTGTGTGTGTGTCTATGTGTATGCCTGTGTGTGTGTGTGTGTATGCCTGTGTGTGTGTGCCTGTGTGTGCCTGTGTGTGTGCCTGTGTGTGAGAGTGAGTCTTACCGCACTAGGAAAAGGAAACTCAAAGCGCACACTGGTGTCCAGATCACTGGCAGAGACTCCTGAGAAGAGGGATGAGAAGAGAGGGGTGAGAATCAAATCAAAGTATATTTATTTATTTGTCACGTGCGCCGAATACAACAGGTGTAGACCTTAGTGAAATGCTTACTTACAGGCTCTGTAAGAGAGAGAGGGATCAGGAGAGAGAGGGATGAGGAGAGAGAGGGATGAGGAGAGAGAGGTCAGAAGAGAGGGGTGAGGAGAGAGAGGGATGAGGAGAGAGAGGGATGAGGAGAGAGGGGTCAGAAGAGGGGTGAGAAGAGAGGGGTGAGGAGAGAGAGGGATGAGGAGAGAGAGGGATGAGGAGAGAGAGGGATGAGGAGAGAGGGGTCAGAAGAGGGGTGAGAAGAGAGGGGTCAGGAGAGAGGGGTCAGAAGAAAGGAATGAGAAGAGAGGGGTCAGGAGAGAGGGGTCAGAAGAGAGGGGTGAGGAGAGAGAGGGATGAGGAGAGAGAGGGATGAGGAGAGAGGGGTCAGAAGAGAGGGGTGAGAAGAGAGGGGTCAGGAGAGAGGGGTCAGAAGAAAGGAATGAGGAGAGAGAGGGATGAGGAGAGAGAGGGATGAGGAAAGAGGGGTGAGAAGAGAGGGGTGAGAAGAGAGGGGTCAGGAGAGAGGGGTCAGAAGAAAGGAATGAGGAGAGAGGGGTCAGGAGAGAGGGGTCAGGAGAGAGGGGTCAGAAGAGAGGGGTCAAGAGAGAGGGGTCAAGAGAGAGGGGTCAAGAGAGAGGGGTCAGTAGAGAGGGGTCAGTAGAGAGGCATATAAAGTTCATAACAACACACCTGAGGGAGCAGGCAGATTAATGCCCTTCACGATGTACAGCGTCATCTCATTGGCTGTCAGGTCAGGATACATTCTACAACAGACAGAGAAGACTGATTACTTTCCTCCTGCTTTGTATATATGTGTATAAGAGATTTATTTGTCTATGAATGTTAATTGTATGGCATTGTGGTATTAATATGGTAGTAACAGTATAGTACTTGACAGTGTTGAAGGTCCTCAGTGTGATATTAATATGGTAGTAACAGTATAGTACTTGACAGTGTTGAAGGGCCTCAGTGTGATATTAATATGGTAGTAACAGTATAGTACTTGACAGTGTTGAAGGGCCTCAGTGTGATATTCAATATGCGTAGTAACAGTATAGTACTTGACAGTGTTGAAGGGCCTCAATGTGGTATTAATATGTTAGTAACAGTATAGTACTTGACAGTGTTGAAGGTCCTCAGTGTGATATTAATATGTTAGTAACAGTATAGTACTTGACAGGGTTGAAGGTCCTCAGTGTGATATTAATATGGTAGTAACAGTATAGTACTTGACAGTGTTGAAGGTCCTCAGTGTGATATTAATATGGTAGTAACAGTGTAGTACTTGACAGTGTTGAAGGTCCTCTCCTCAGTGTGGTATTAATATGTTAGTAACAGTATAGTACTTGACAGTGTTGAAGGGCCTCAGTGTGATATTAATATGTTAGTAACAGTATAGTACTTGACAGTGTTGAAGGTCCTCAGTGTGATATTAATATGGTAGTAACAGTGTAGTACTTGACAGTGTTGAAGGTCCTCTCCTCAGTGTGGTATTAATATGTTAGTAACAGTATAGTACTTGACAGGGTTGAAGGTCCTCAGTATTGATATTAATATGGTAGTAACAGTATAGTACTTGACAGTGTTGAAGGTCCTCAGTGTGATATTAATATGGTAGTAACAGTGTAGTACTTGACAGTGTTGAAGGTCCTCTCCTCAGTGTGATATTAATATGTTAGTAACAGTATAGTACTTGATTGTGTTGAAGGTCCTCAGTGTGATATTAATATGTTAGTAACAGTATAGTACTTGACAGTGTTGAAGGTCCTCTCCTCAGTGTGATATTAATATGTTAGTAACAGTATAGTACTTGATTGTGTTGAAGGTCCTCAGTGTGATATTAATATGTTAGTAACAGTATAGTACTTGATCGTGTTGAAGGTCCTCAGTGTGATATTAATATGTTAGTAACAGTATAGTACTTGACAGTGTTGAAGGTCCTCAGTGTGATATTAATATGGTAGTAACAGTATAGTACTTGACAGTGTTGAAGGGCCTCAGTGTGATATTAATATGGTAGTAACAGTATAGTACTTGACAGTGTTGAAGGGCCTCAGTGTGATATTATTATGGTAGTAACAGTATAGTACTTGACAGTGTTGAAGGGCCTCAGTGTGGTATTAATATGTTAGTAACAGTATAGTACTTGACAGTGTTGAAGGGCCTCAGTGTGGTATTAATATGTTAGTAACAGTATAGTACTTGACAGTGTTGAAGGGCCTCAGTGTGATATTAATATGTTAGTAACAGTATAGTACTTGACAGGGTTGAAGGTCCTCAGTGTGATATTAATATGGTAGTAACAGTATAGTACTTGACAGTGTTGAAGGTCCTCAGTGTGATATTAATATGGTAGTAACAGTGTAGTACTTGACAGTGTTGAAGGTCCTCTCCTCAGTGTGGTATTAATATGTTAGTAACAGTATAGTACTTGACAGTGTTGAAGGGCCTCAGTGTGATATTAATATGTTAGTAACAGTATAGTACTTGACAGTGTTGAAGGGCCTCAGTGTGATATTAATATGTTAGTAACAGTATAGTACTTGACAGTGTTGAAGGTCCTCAGTGTGATATTAATATGGTAGTAACAGTGTAGTACTTGACAGTGTTGAAGGTCCTCTCCTCAGTGTGGTATTAATATGTTAGTAACAGTATAGTACTTGACAGTGTTGAAGGGCCTCAGTGTGATATTAATATGTTAGTAACAGTATAGTACTTGACAGTGTTGAAGGGCCTCAGTGTGATATTAATATGTTAGTAACAGTATAGTACTTGACAGTGTTGAAGGTCCTCAGTGTGATATTAATATGTTAGTAACAGTATAGTACTTGACAGTGTTGAAGGTCCTCTCCTCAGTGTGGTATTAATATGGTAGTAACAGTATAGTACTTGACAGTGTTGAAGGTCCTCAGTGTGATATTAATATGGTAGTAACAGTATAGTACTTGACAGTGTTGAAGGTCCTCAGTAGGTCCTCTCCTCAGTGTGGTATTAATATGGTAGTAACAGTATAGTACTTGACAGTGTTGAAGGTCCTCAGTGTGATATTAATATGGTAGTAACAGTATAGTACTTGACAGTGTTGAAGGTCCTCAGTGTGATATTAATATGGTAGTAACCGTATAGTACTTGACAGTGTTGAAGGTCCTCTCCTCAGTGTGGTATTAATATGGTAGTAACAGTATAGTACTTGACAGTGTTGAAGGTCCTCAGTGTGATATTAATATGGTAGTAACAGTATAGTACTTGACAGTGTTGAAGGTCCTCAGTGTGGTATTAATATGGTAGTAACAGTATAGTACTTGACAGTGTTGAAGGTCCTCAGTGTGATATTAATATGGTAGTAACAGTATAGTACTTGACAGTGTTGAAGGTCCTCAGTGTGGTATTAATATGGTAGTAACAGTATAGTACTTGACAGTGTTGAAGGTCCTCAGTGTGATATTAATATGGTAGTAACAGTATAGTACTTGACAGTGTTGAAGGTCCTCAGTGTGGTATTAATATGGTAGTAACAGTATAGTACTTGACAGTGTTGAAGGTCCTCAGTGTGATATTAATATGGTAGTAACAGTATAGTACTTGACAGTGTTGAAGGTCCTCAGTGTGGTATTAATATGGTAGTAACAGTATAGTACCTGACAGTGTTGAAGGTCCTCAGTGTGATATTAATATGGTAGTAACAGTATAGTACTTGACAGTGTTGATGGTCCTCAGTGTGGTATTAATATGGTAGTAACAGTATAGTACTTGACAGTGTTGAAGGTCCTCTCCTCAGTGTGGTATTTGGGGACAGGCTGGCCCTTGGCATGGGCCATCTTCAGCACCTCAATGTTCTGCATACACTCCTCTGCCAGCTTCTCAAACCTGACAACAGCAACACACACGCACATTACACACACACGCACACACGCCAAATGGGGGTAGATGTTGTCATTGGCGGGGTTGAATGTCTGTTTGACCAGCCACGTTGGCAGTTGGTCACACAGAGTATTTGGGAACTGTTTTTTTTATCCAAAACCCACATGTAGAAGTTAGTGGAATTTACAAGGCTGCTGACATGTGACTTTGTCCTCGTGTTTCTTGGCCAGTTACATCGTTATGTTCACACGCTAGGTTGTTTTTCAATGTCTGTTTGAGTTTGCAGCAACTGTCCGCTGCTAGGAAGACGTCGCAGTCTGAGATTTTTTTTCGTCACAGACAAGCAAGTGCCCCGGTAACCATGGTAACGGCCCGTCCCTTAAAGGGCCAGCTGACCATTTTTGTCTCGCCTAATGATTGTGCTTGATTGAGCATGGATCACTCCAAAAAACTTATTCATCAGCTTTCTTGTCACTTTCTTATCATTAAAACACTCAAATAGTTTAAATTGTTGTCCTAGATTTATTTGTGTTCTTCTACATTACTACTTAGAAGCAGATCATGTACTCCTTGTAAAACACATCAGTGTAGAGCCCTGAACTACAATATTAAATAAGTCCTATGACTCAGCATTTTGTGGCAGGTTCATTTGGAGAACTGTTTATCTGTTTTTACTATAGCATCTAAATTATTTATTTTAGCATACATTGGTTAAAAGACGCAGGTTACAAAAATGGAATTAAGCAATATACCGCATTACTTCTTACTAGTGATTAATTTCTTGTTTTAGAAACATTACAAAACATGCTCATCCGTTACTATCTTTGGGGTATAATTATGGCAGAACAAATATTATGGCTGATAAAAAATCTGAGTGGCTGGTGGAACAAAAAGTTACATTTCCCACCCTGATTCACACGGTACACACACACACACAGTGAAGATGGCATTTCCTTAAATTCAATGCATCTTCACTTATATTTGTTAAATGTGTTTTACAGTAGTTGGGCCTAATTATTGTGTGTCTCTTTAAAAGAATGTTTCTGAACAGTGTGGGAGGAACGAGGTAGACCCATACATACTGTGTGGGAGGAACGAGGTAGACCTATACATACTGTGAGGGAGGAACGAGGTAGACCTATACATACTGTGTGGGAGGAACGAGGTAGACTTATACATACTGTGTGGGAGGAACGAGGTAGACCTATACATACTGTGAGGGAGGAACGAGGTAGACCTATACATACTGTGAGGGAGGAACGAGGTAGATCTATACATACTGTGAGGGAGGAACGAGGTAGATCTATACATACTGTGAGGGAGGAACGAGGTAGATCTATACATACTCTGAGGGAGGAACGAGGTTAATCTATACATACTGTGTGGGAGTAACGAGGTAGATCTATACATACTGTGAGGGAGGAACGAGGTAGTTCTATACATACTGTGAGGGAGGAACGAGGTAGATCTATACATACTGTGAGGGAGGAACGAGGTAGATCTATACATACTGTGAGGGAGGAACGAGGTAGATCTATACATACTGTGAGGGAGGAACGAGGTAGATCTATACATACTGTGAGGGAGGAACGAGGTAGATCTATACATACTGTGTGGGAGGAACGAGGTAGATCTATACATACTGTGAGGGAGGAACAAGGTAGATCTATGCATACTGTGAGGGAGGAACGAGGTAGATCTATACATACTGTGAGGGAGGAACGAGGTAGATCTATACATACTGTGAGGGAGGAACGAGGTAGATCTATAGATACTGTGTGGGAGGAACGAGGTGGATCTATACATACTGTGAGGGAGGAACGAGGTAGATCTATAGATACTGTGTGGGAGTAACGAGGTAGATAATACATACTGTGTGGGAGGAGCGAGGTAGATCTATACATACTGTGAGGGAGGAACGAGGTAGATCTATACATACTGTGAGGTGTGCAGGTCCTGGTTGTTTTAATGACCTTTCAACACGGTCTGTATTTGAACCTCTTTCTAAACACATCTGATTTATAATAAATATGTACTGAACTGACTTATCAGTCCGGTAATTCTTTGAACCTCTTGATGTACTCGGTGTACTAACGTACGCTCGTGCACACTCACACACAATTGTTGCCACTAACCTGGAGGTCTCGGGCACACTTCCCATGTGAGTGAACTGCTGGGAGTAACCCAGACATTTCTGTAGAGAGAAACAGATCATGTGTTATTAATGTACTATCAACATGTTAAGAGTCTATTATAACGTGTTGTACTGACACACACACATATATACATATATATATACACACACACACATATATACACACACACACACACACACACACACACACACACACACACACATATACATACATACACAGTACCAGTCAAAAGTTTTGGACACACCTACTCATTCCAGGTTTTTTCTTTATTTGTATTATTTTCTACATTGTAGAATAATAGTGAAGACATCAAAACTATGAAATACAACATATGGAATCATGCAGTAACCAAAAAAGTGTTAAACAAATCAAAATATATTTTTTATATGATGACAGCTTGGAATGAGTAGCTGTCCAAACTTTTGACTGGTACTGTACATGTATGTATGTATGTATGTATGTATGTATGTATGTATGTATGTATGTATGTATGCATGTATGTATGCATGTATAAGGGTTCAATGAGGCATTTATTGTTGGTGAAGTGCTATATAAATATATTGTTTTAAATATATGCCGTTTAATAACTTGTCATAAGAGTTGTAATAACCTGGTGCTGCTGTCGGAGGAGCTCCATGTTAATGAATTAAATCATGTCTTATAAATATGCAGTAAGAGTTGTCATAAGAGTTGTAATAACCTGGTGCTGCTGTCAGAGGAGCTCCATGTTAACCTGTTGGGGGTAGGGGGCAGTATTGACACGGCCGGATAAAAAACGTACCCGATTTAATCTGGTTACTACTCCTGCCCAGTAACTAGAATATGCATATAATTATTGGCTTTGGATAGAAAACACCCTAAAGTTTCTAAAACTGTTTGAATGGTGTCTGTGAGTATAACAGAACTCATATGGCAGGCAAAAACCTGAGAAGATTCCTTACAGGAAGTGGCCCTCTCTGACAAGATCTTGTTCTTCTTGTCTCTGTTTATTGAAGACTGAGGATCTTTGCTGTAACGTGACACTTCCTACGGCTCCCATAGGCTCTCAGAGCCCGGGAAAAAGCTGAATGATAACGAGGCAGCCCCAGGCTGAAACACATTTGCGCTTTTGGCAAGTGGCCGATCAGAGGACAATGGGCTTAGGCGCGTGCACGAGTCGACCCCATGCTTTATTTTCTTTCGTCTTTTTACCTAAACGCAGATTCCCGGTCGGAATATTATCGCTTTTTTACGAGAAAAATGGCATAAAAATTGATTTTAAACAGCGGTTGACATGCTTCGAAGTACGGTAATGGAATATTTAGACATTTTTTGTCACGAAATGCGTCGTGCTCGTCACCCTTCTTTACCCTTTCGGATAGTGTCTTGAACGCACGAACAAAACGCTGCTGTTTGGATATAACTATGGATTATTTGGGACCAAACCAACATTTGTTATTGAAGTAGAAGTCCTGGGAGTGCATTCTGACGAAGAACACCAAAGGTAATAACATTTTTCTTATAGTAAATCTGACTTTGGTGAGTGCTAAACTTGCTGGGTGTCTAAATAGCTAGCCCTGTGATGCCGGGCTATCTACTGAGAATATTGCAAAATGTGCTTTCACCGAAAAGCTATTTTAAAATCGGACATATCGAGTGCATAGAGGAGTTCTGTATCTATAATTCTTAAAATAATTGTTATGCTTTTTGTGAACGTTTATCGTGAGTAATTTAGTAAATTTTTTGTAAATTCACCGGAAGTTTGCGGGGGGTATGCTAGTTCTGAACGTCACATGCTAATGTAAAAAGCTGGTTTTTGATATAAATATGAACTTGATTGAACAAAACATGCATGTATTGTATAACATAATGTCCTAGGTGTGTCATCTGATGAAGATCATCAAAAGGTTAGTGCTGCATTTAGCTGTCTTCTGGGTTTTTGTGACATTATATGCTAGCTTGAAAAATGGGTGTCTGATTATTTCTGGCTGGGTACTCTGCTGACATAATCTAATGTTTTGCTTTCGTTGTGAAGCCTTTTTGAAATCGGACAGTGTGGTTAGATTAACGAGAGTCTTGTCTTTAAAATGGTGTAAAATAGTCATATGTTTGAGAAATTGAAGTAATAGCATTTCTAAGGTATTTGAATAACGCGCCACAGGATTCCACTGGCTGTTACGTAGGTGGGACGATTTCGTCCCGCCGACCCTAGAGAGGTTAATGAGTTAAATCATGTCTTATAAATATGCAGTAAGAGTTGTCATAAGAGTTGTAATAACCTGGTGCTGCTGTCGGAGGAGCTCCATGAGGCTGCTGTATTGCTCTGAGGAGCGAGGAGAGGAACGAGTCCGAGCCAGAGAGTAGTCCTCCTCACTGACTGGAGCACTGGGGACCTGTGGGAGAAAACAGAAAAAGGGGGATACCTAGTCAGTTGTACAACAGAACGCTTTCAACCAAAAATGTGCCTTCCGTATTTAACCCCTCTGAATCAGAGAGGAGATGGGGAGATGAGAGGGGAGGGGGGAGAGGAGACAGGGGAGAGGGGGAGAGAGAGACGGATGGATAAATCAATGAGAGAGACAGGAAGAGAGGATGAGGAGTGAGAGAGGAGGAGAGAGTAAGGAGGGGGAGAGAAAGAGATGGAGGAAGATGAATGTGTGTGTGTGGCGGGGGGGTAAGTGTGTGTGAAATTGTTAATGTCAAGGGATGACTTTAACACCGACACAAATAGAGAGGTAAAGAGAAAGAGAGAGGTGTGTAGTAGAGGAGAGGAAAATGAAGTGGAAATAGAGAGGTAAAGAGAAAGAGAGAGGTGTGTAGTAGAGGAGAGGAAAATGAAGTGGAAATAGAGAGGTAAAGAGAAAGAAAGAGGTGTGAAAAGTCAACAGCAGGAGATTATATATAGAGCACACACACACACACACACACACACACACACACACACACACACACACACACACACACACACACACACACACACACACACACACACACACACACGCACACGCACACACACACGCACACAGGTGTCTTGGTCTCCCCCTGTCCTCTCCATCTGTTCCTGGCTCCTCTCCTGCAGTCTCAATGTTCCTTCCCTCCCTCCCTCCCTCCCTCCCTCCCTCCCTCCTTAACCTTGAAACACACAGTCCTCCTCGTGTTGCAAAATTAAAAACTTTCCCCAAAATTCTGGTTGAAGATTTCCTGCTTTATTATTCCCTGCAGATTCCTGGATTTCTGGAAAAGCTGTGAATTTGTGAAAAGTAACCCTCCACCAGCCCAAACACACACCTTGGTGATGTCTACAGGTAACCCTCCACCAGCCCAAACACACACCTTGGTGATGTCTACAGGTAACCCTCCACCAGCCCAAACACACACCTTGGTGATGTCTACAGGTAACCCTCCACCAGCCCAAACACACACCGTGGTGATGTCTACAGGTAACCCTCCACCAGCCCAAACACACACCGTGGTGATGTCTACAGGTAACCCTCCACCAGCCCAAACACACACCTTGGTGATGTCTACAGGTAACCCTCCACCAGCCCAAACACACACCTTGGTGATGTCTACAGGTAACCCTCCACCAGCCCAAACACACACCTTGGTGATGTCTACAGGTAACCCTCCACCAGCCCAAACACACACCGTGGTGATGTCTACAGGTAACCCTCCACCAGCCCAAACACACACCTTGGTGATGTCTACAGGTAACCCTCCACCAGCCCAAACACACACCGTGGTGATGTCTACAGGTAACCCTCCACCAGCCCAAACACACACCGTGGTGATGTCTACAGGTAACCCTCCACCAGCCCAAACACACACCGTGGTGATGTCTACAGGTAACCCTCCACCAGCCCAAACACACACCGTGGTGATGTCTACAGGTAACCCTCCACCAGCCCAAACACACACCGTGGTGATGTCTACAGGTAACCCTCCACCAGCCCAAACACACACCGTGGTGATGTCTACAGGTAACCCTCCACCAGCCCAAACACACACCTTGGTGATGTCTACAGGTAACCCTCCACCAGCCCAAACACACACCGTGGTGATGTCTACAGGTAACCCTCCACCAGCCCAAACACACACCTTGGTGATGTCTACAGGTAACCCTCCACCAGCCCAAACACACACCTTGGTGATGTCTACAGGTAACCCTCCACCAGCCCAAACACACACCTTGGTGATGTCTACAGGTAACCCTCCACCAGCCCAAACACACACCTTGGTGATGTCTACAGGTAACCCTCCACCAGCCCAAACACACACCTTGGTGATGTCTACAGGTAACCCTCCACCAGCCCAAACACACACCTTGGTGATGTCTACAGGTAACCCTCCACCAGCCCAAACACACACCGTGGTGATGTCTACAGGTAACCCTCCACCAGCCCAAACACACACCTTGGTGATGTCTACAGGTAACCCTCCACCAGCCCAAACACACACCGTGGTGATGTCTACAGGTAACCCTCCACCAGCCCAAACACACACCGTGGTGATGTCTACAGGTAACCCTCCACCAGCCCAAACACACACCTTGGTGATGTCTACAGGTAACCCTCCACCAGCCCAAACACACACCTTGGTGATGTCTACAGGTAACCCTCCACCAGCCCAAACACACACCTTGGTGATGTCTACAGGTAACCCTCCACCAGCCCAAACACACACCTTGGTGATGTCTACAGGTAACCCTCCACCAGCCCAAACACACACCTTGGTGATGTCTACAGGTAACCCTCCACCAGCCCAAACACACACCGTGGTGATGTCTACAGGTAACCCTCCACCAGCCCAAACACACACCTTGGTGATGTCTACAGGTAACCCTCCACCAGCCCAAACACACACCGTGGTGATGTCTACAGGTAACCCTCCACCAGCCCAAACACACACCGTGGTGATGTCTACAGGTAACCCTCCACCAGCCCAAACACACACCTTGGTGATGTCTACAGGTAACCCTCCACCAGCCCAAACACACACCTTGGTGATGTCTACAGGTAACCCTCCACCAGCCCAAACACACACCTTGGTGATGTCTACAGGTAACCCTCCACCAGCCCAAACACACACCGTGGTGATGTCTACAGGTAACCCTCCACCAGCCCAAACACACACCTTGGTGATGTCTACAGGTAACCCTCCACCAGCCCAAACACACACCTTGGTGATGTCTACAGGTAACCCTCCACCAGCCCAAACACACACCTTGGTGATGTCTACAGGTAACCCTCCACCAGCCCAAACACACACCTTGGTGATGTCTACAGGTAACCCTCCACCAGCCCAAACACACACCTTGGTGATGTCTACAGGTAACCCTCCACCAGCCCAAACACACACCTTGGTGATGTCTACAGGCAGACCTCCCTTGGTGGCGCTGATCATCTGGTCCAGTCCTTTAGCGTGTCGGAGATGGACCGCCGCTCCCTGCATGTCCTTCATCTGTTTGGAACGCAGCGCCGCCCGGACGAAGGCCTGCCGTCGCAGCAACAGGAAGTCCAACTGCTGCTGGGCTGCACCACAGGAAGGGACGTCACAGGGGGGAGGGAGGGAGGGAGTCAGGATGTGGATGTATGTGTGAGTGTGGGGGAGGGGGAGAGGGAAATGTGTGTGTGTGTAGGGAGACATCAGAGTGGCTAATGTAGAGGTGTCAATGGGAGAATGAATTTGTTCATGTCAAGGGATGAATTTAACACGTCTATGAATATGTGCACACACACGTACCGACACACTGACATACAAACTGACACCAACATACACACACCTTTAAGCCCCAGTCTGGAGCCCTGTGTTGTGTTGCCTCCAGAACCTGGTGTGGGAGGGGTCGGGGCTTTGCCTTTCTGGACTGGAGCTCCCACTGCAGGCTGGAGGGGGGGGGGGAAGAGTTAAGTGAACGGAAGTTAAATATTGTAAACATGAACATAGTATCCATATTTTCCCACTTTCCAGAACAATCTCATGACATTACGTGTGTCAGGGTCATAGGTCATGGTGGTTACCTTGGCCAATTTCCCTGGTCCGTCCTCGTCCTCTGCGTCTGCGTCCTGATTGGCTAGTTTCATGGCCGTCTCCAGGACGCCCATGAAGTTCTGCTGGCTGCTCTCTGAGCCCTGCAGCGGAGGACAGCCTGGGCCACAACAACACAGTACATGGTAAACACAGAGAACAAAAAACACGCTACGGCGTACACGCTAAAAACACGCTACGGCGTACACGCTAAAAACACGCTACGGCATACACGCTAAAAACACGCTACGGGGTACATGCTAAAAACACGCTACGAAATACACGCTAAAAACATGCTACGAAATACATGCTAAAAACATGCTACAGAGTACATGCTAAAAACATGCTACAGAGTACATGCTAAAAACATGCTACGGAGTACATGCAAAAAAACATGCTACGGAGTACATGCAAAAAAACATGCTACGGCGTACACGCTAAAAACACGCTAATAAAACATGACGCTTGCAAGGGCCAGCCTGAGAGTAACAAAGTATATCAATTAAAAAATCTCATACAATGAATCCATCATATAAACAAACACGGTACAGACTGAACACACACTGCGCTCAAACACCTATTATAGAGGTCATGTGTGGCTCAGTGGGTAGAGCACGGCACCTGCAACGCCTGGGTTGTGGGTTGGATTCCCACGGGGAATAAGAGCATCTGCTTAATGACAGAAATGTACGTGATAAAAGCTGCAGCTAAATGCAGGTTACCTGGTGGTACAGGAAGATCAGCCAGGTTGACTGGTCGTCCAGCCTTATGAGACTTGATGGCATCCTGGTATTGCTGTTACACACACACACACACACACACACACACACACACACACACACACTAGTACGATATATCCGAGCAGGTATACATTACAGTGTGTGTGTGAGACGTTTCTGCTGTCAAAAGCATGGAACTTTTGGAGTTCTTTCTCATTCTTGTGTGTGTGTGTGTGTGTGTGTGTGCATGCGTGAACCACCAGTCATTTCTTTGATGTGTGTGTGAACCACCAGTCATTTCTTTGATGTGTGTGTGAACCACCAGTCATGTCTTTGATGTGTGTGTGAACCACCAGTCATGTCTTTGATGTGTGTGTACCTTGACGATGCGCTGGTGCATGCGTGCCTTGCGGTCGTCTCCTTTGCTCCTGGCCCCCTCTGCTGCAGCTTTGTATCTGTCCATCCTCTGTTGTAACGCTTCCCCTACACTGCCTGGGACTGGGAGGGCTGTCACACACACACACACACCACACACACACACACACACACACGTCTCCACTGAGCGACCTGGCACAAAATGGCTGCCGTGCATCAACCAGATGGGTGCTACACATTGGTGATGGAGGAGGTGATTTGGAAAGGCCCTTTATACATCCAATCCATCATTATTATTATTATTAATAATATTATGTGTTTTACCGGAGTCGGCCACCGGGGGAGCTGCAGGGGGAGCAGCAGGGGAGGGAGACTGGGAAGGAGGAGGAGCTGAACGCTCTACCACTGCATCTCCTGAGGGGAGAGAGAGAGAGAGAGGGATGAGAAGAAAGAGGAGTTAGGCCGTATGGGGGGGTTGAGATCAGATGTTTAGGGGTCAGGGCGGAATGTACAAAGCGTCTCAGAGTAGGAGTCCTGATCTAGGATCAGGTTCCCCATGTCATCTTTTTCATTGTGATCTAAAAAGGGAAAACTGATCCCAGATCAGCAGCACTCTCTCGGAGACTGAGACACTATGAATACAGACCCTGGTCTGCTAGTCTCTAGCAGGTCTTTAGGGATGAGAGACACTATGAATACAGACCCTGGTCTTCTAGTCTCTAGCAGGTCTTTAGGGATGAGAGACACTATGAATACAGACCCTGGTCTTCTAGTCTCTAGCAGGTCTTTAGGGATGAGAGACACTATGAATACAGACCCTGGTCTTCTAGTCTCTAGCAGGTCTTTAGGGATGAGAGACACTATGAATACAGACCCTGGTCTTCTAGTCTCTAGCAGGTCTTTAGGGATGAGAGACACTATGAATACAAACCCTGGTCTTCTAGTCTCTAGCAGGTCTTTAGGGATGAGAGACACTATGAATACAGACCCTGGTCTTCTAGTCTCTAGCAGGTCTTTAGGGATGAGAGACACTATGAATACAGACCCTGGTCTTCTAGTCTCTAGCAGGTCTTTAGGGATGAGAGACACTATGAATACAGACCCTGGTCTACTAGTCTCTAGCAGGTCTTTAGGGATGAGAGACACTATGAATACAGACCCTGGTGTTCTAGTCTCTAGCAGGTCTTTAGGGATGAGAGACACTATGAATACAGACCCTGGTCTACTAGTCTCTAGCAGGTCTTTAGGGATGAGAGACACTATGAATACAGACCCTGGTCTACTAGTCTCTAGCAGGTCTTTAGGGATGAGAGACACTATGAATACAGACCCTGGTCTACTAGTCTCTAGCAGGTCTTTAGGGATGAGAGACACTATGAATACAGACCCTGGTCTACTAGTCTCTAGCAGGTCTTTAGGGATGAGAGACACTATGAATACAGACCCTGGTCTTCTAGTCTCTAGCAGGTCTTTAGGGATGAGAGACACTATGAATACAGACCCTGGTCTACTAGTCTCTAGCAGGTCTTTAGGGATGAGA
Source organism: Salmo salar (assembly GCF_965601325.2). NCBI lineage: Eukaryota > Metazoa > Chordata > Actinopteri > Salmoniformes > Salmonidae > Salmo > Salmo salar. The sequence goes on from NC_138292.1 coordinate 74,745,593, forward strand.
CTGACACTATGAATACAGACCCTGGTCTTCTAGTCTCTAGCAGGTCTTTAGGGATGAGACTGACACTATGAATACAGACCCTGGTGTTCTAGTCTCTAGCAGGTCTTTAGGGATGAGAGACACTATGAATACAGACCCTGGTCTTCTAGTCTCTAGCAGGTCTTTAGGGATGAGAGACACTATGAATACAGACCCTGGTCTTCTAGTCTCTAGCAGGTCTTTAGGGATGAGAGACACTATGAATACAGACCCTGGTCTACTAGTCTCTAGCAGGTCTTTAGGGATGAGAGACACTATGAATACAGACCCTGGTCTACTAGTCTCTAGCAGGTCTTTAGGGATGAGAGACACTATGAATACAGACCCTGGTCTACTAGTCTCTAGCAGGTCTTTAGGGATGAGAGACACTATGAATACAGACCCTGGTCTACTAGTCTCTAGCAGGTCTTTAGGGATGAGAGACACTATGAATACAGACCCTGGTCTTCTAGTCTCTAGCAGGTCTTTAGGGATGAGAGACACTATGAATACAGACCCTGGTCTACTAGTCTCTAGCAGGTCTTTAGGGATGAGACTGACACTATGAATACAGACCCTGGTCTTCTAGTCTCTAGCAGGTCTTTAGGGATGAGACTGACACTATGAATACAGACCCTGGTGTTCTAGTCTCTAGCAGGTCTTTAGGGATGAGAGACACTATGAATACAGACCCTGGTCTTCTAGTCTCTAGCAGGTCTTTAGGGATGAGAGACACTATGAATACAGACCCTGGTCTTCTAGTCTCTAGCAGGTCTTTAGGGATGAGAGACACTATGAATACAGACCCTGGTCTTCTAGTCTCTAGCAGGTCTTTAGGGATGAGAGACACTATGAATACAGACCCTGGTCTTCTAGTCTCTAGCAGGTCTTTAGGGATGAGAGACACTATGAATACAGACCCTGGTCTACTAGTCTCTAGCAGGTCTTTAGGGATGAGAGACACTATGAATACAGACCCTGGTCTTCTAGTCTCTAGCAGGTCTTTAGGGATGAGAGACACTATGAATACAGACCCTGGTCTTCTAGTCTCTAGCAGGTCTTTAGGGATGAGAGACACTATGAATACAGACTCTGGTCTTCTAGTCTCTAGCAGGTCTTTAGGGATGAGAGACACTATGAATACAGACCCTGGTCTACTAGTCTCTAGCAGGTCTTTAGGGATGAGAGACACTATGAATACAGACCCTGGTCTACTAGTCTCTAGCAGGTCTTTAGGGATGAGAGACACTATGAATACAGACCCTGGTCTTCTAGTCTCTAGCAGGTCTTTAGGGATGAGAGACACTATGAATACAGACCCTGGTCTACTAGTCTCTAGCAGGTCTTTAGGGATGAGAGACACTATGAATACAGAGCCTGGTCTTCTAGTCTCTAGCAGGTCTTTAGGGATGAGAGAGACTATGAATACAGACCCTGGTCTTCTAGTCTCTAGCAGGTATTTAGGGATGAGAGACACTATGAATACAGACCCTGGTCTACTAGTCTCTAGCAGGTCTTTAGGGATGAGAGACACTATGAATACAGACCCTGGTCTTCTAGTCTCTAGCAGGTCTTTAGGGATGAGACCCTGGTCTTCTAGTCTCTAGCAGGTCTTTAGGGATGAGAGACACTATGAATACAGACCCTGGTCTTCTAGTCTCTAGCAGGTGTTTAGGGATGAGAGACACTATGAATACAGACCCTGGTCTTCTAGTCTCTAGCAGGTCTTTAGGGATGAGAGACACTATGAATACAGACCCTGGTCTTCTAGTCTCTAGCAGGTCTTTAGGGATGAGAGACACTATGAATACAGACCCTGGTCTTCTAGTCTCTAGCAGGTCTTTAGGGATGAGAGACACTATGAATACAGACCCTGGTCTTCTAGTCTCTAGCAGGTCTTTAGGGATGAGAGACACTATGAATACAGACCCTGGTCTACTAGTCTCTAGCAGGTCTTTAGGGATGAGACTGAGACACTATGAATACAGACCCTGGTCTTCTAGTCTCTAGCAGGTCTTTAGGGATGAGACTGAGACACTATGAATACAGACCCTGGTCTTCTAGTCTCTAGCAGGTCTTTAGGGATGAGAGACACTATGAATACAGACCCTGGTCTACTAGTCTCTAGCAGGTCTTTAGGGATGAGAGACACTATGAATACAGACCCTGGTCTACTAGTCTCTAGCAGGTCTTTAGGGATGAGAGACACTATGAATACAGACCCTGGTCTTCTAGTCTCTAGCAGGTCTTTAGGGATGAGAGAGACTATGAATACAGACCCTGGTCTTCTAGTCTCTAGCAGGTCTTTAGGGATGAGAGACACTATGAATACAGACCCTGGTCTTCTAGTCTCTAGCAGGTCTTTAGGGATGAGAGACACTATGAATACAGACCCTGGTCTACTAGTCTCTAGCAGGTCTTTAGGGATGAGACTGAGACACTATGAATACAGACCCTGGTCTACTAGTCTCTAGCAGGTCTTTAGGGATGAGAGACACTATGAATACAGACCCTGGTCTTCTAGTCTCTAGCAGGTCTTTAGGGATGAGAGACACTATGAATACAGACCCTGGTCTTCTAGTCTCTAGCAGGTCTTTAGGGATGAGAGACACTATGAATACAGACCCTGGTCTTCTAGTCTCTAGCAGGTCTTTAGGGATGAGAGAGACTATGAATACAGACCCTGGTCTACTAGTCTCTAGCAGGTCTTTAGGGATGAGACTGAGACACTATGAATACAGACCCTGGTCTTCTAGTCTCTAGCAGGTCTTTAGGGATGAGAGACACTATGAATACAGACCCTGGTCTTCTAGTCTCTAGCAGGTCTTTAGGGATGAGACTGAGACACTATGAATACAGACCCTGGTCTTCTAGTCTCTAGCAGGTGTTTAGGGATGAGAGACACTATGAATACAGACCCTGGTCTTCTAGTCTCTAGCAGGACTTTAGGGATGAGAGAGACTATGAATACAGACCCTGGTCTTCAAGTCTCTAGCAGGTCTTTAGGGATGAGAGACACTATGAATACAGACCCTGGTCTTCTAGTCTCTAGCAGGTCTTTAGGGATGAGAGACACTATGAATACAGACCCTGGTCTTCTAGTCTCTAGCAGGTCTTTAGGGATGAGACTGACACTATGAATACAGACCCTGGTCTACTAGTCTCTAGCAGGTCTTTAGGGATGAGAGACACTATGAATACAGACCCTGGTCTTCTAGTCTCTAGCAGGTCTTTAGGGATGAGAGACACTATGAATACAGACCCTGGTCTACTAGTCTCTAGCAGGTGTTTAGGGATGAGAGACACTATGAATACAGACCCTGGTCTTCTAGTCTCTAGCAGATCTTTAGGGATGAGAGACACTATGAATACAGACCCTGGTCTTCTAGTCTCTAGCAGGTGTTTAGGGATGAGAGACACTATGAATACAGACCCTGGTCTTCTAGTCTCTAGCAGGTGTTTAGGGATGAGAGACACTATGAATACAGACCCTGGTCTACTAGTCTCTAGCAGGTCTTTAGGGATGAGAGACACTATGAATACAGACCCTGGTCTTCTAGTCTCTAGCAGGTCTTTAGGGATGAGAGACACTATGAATACAGACCCTGGTCTTCTAGTCTCTAGCAGGTCTTTAGGGATGAGAGACACTATGAATACAGACCCTGGTCTTCTAGTCTCTAGCAGGTCTTTAGGGATGAGAGACACTATGAATACAGACCCTGGTCTTCTAGTCTCTAGCAGGTCTTTAGGGATGAGAGACACTATGAATACAGACCCTGGTCTTCTAGTCTCTAGCAGGTCTTTAGGGATGAGAGACACTATGAATACAGACCCTGGTCTTCTAGTCTCTAGCAGGTCTTTAGGGATGAGAGACACTATGAATACAGACCCTGGTCTTCTAGTCTCTAGCAGGTGTTTAGGGATGAGAGAGACTATGAATACAGACCCTGGTCTTCTAGTCTCTAGCAGGTCTTTAGGGATGAGAGAGACTATGAATACAGACCCTGGTGTTCTAGTCTCTAGCAGGTCTTTAGGGATGAGAGACACTATGAATACAGACCCTGGTCTTCTAGTCTCTAGCAGGTCTTTAGGGATGAGAGACACTATGAATACAGACCCTGGTCTTCTAGTCTCTAGCAGGTCTTTAGGGAAGAGACCCTGGTCTTCTAGTCTCTAGCAGGTCTTTAGGGATGAGAGACACTATGAATACAGACCCTGGTCTTCTAGTCTCTAGCAGGTCTTTAGGGATGAGACTGACACTATGAATACAGACCCTGGTCTACTAGTCTCTAGCAGGTCTTTAGGGATGAGAGACACTATGAATACAGACCCTGGTCTTCTAGTCTCTAGCAGGTCTTTAGGGATGAGAGACACTATGAATACAGACCCTGGTCTACTAGTCTCTAGCAGGTCTTTAGGGATGAGAGACACTATGAATACAGACCCTGGTCTTCTAGTCTCTAGCAGGTCTTTAGGGATGAGAGACACTATGAATACAGACCCTGGTCTTCTAGTCTCTAGCAGGTCTTTAGGGATGAGAGACACTATGAATACAGACCCTGGTCTTCTAGTCTCTAGCAGGTCTTTAGGGATGAGAGACACTATGAATACAGACCCTGGTCTTCTAGTCTCTAGCAGGTCTTTAGGGATGAGAGACACTATGAATACAGACCCTGGTCTTCTAGTCTCTAGCAGGTCTTTAGGGATGAGAGACACTATGAATACAGACCCTGGTCTTCTAGTCTCTAGCAGGTCTTTAGGGATGAGACTGAGACACTATGAATACAGACCCTGGTCTTCTAGTCTCTAGCAGGTCTTTAGGGGTGAGAGACACTATGAATACAGACCCTGGTCTTCTAGTCTCTAGCAGGTCTTTAGGGATGAGAGACACTATGAATACAGACCCTGGTCTTCTAGTCTCTAGCAGGTCTTTAGGGATGAGACTGAGACACTATGAATACAGACCCTGGTCTTCTAGTCTCTAGCAGGTCTTTAGGGATGAGACTGAGACACTATGAATACAGACCCTGGTCTTCTAGTCTCTAGCAGGTCTTTAGGGATGAGAGACACTATGAATACAGACCCTGGTCTACTAGTCTCTAGCAGGTCTTTAGGGATGAGAGACACTATGAATACAGACCCTGGTCTACTAGTCTCTAGCAGGTCTTTAGGGATGAGAGACACTATGAATACAGACCCTGGTCTTCTAGTCTCTAGCAGGTCTTTAGGGATGAGAGAGACTATGAATACAGACCCTGGTCTTCTAGTCTCTAGCAGGTCTTTAGGGATGAGAGACACTATGAATACAGACCCTGGTCTACTAGTCTCTAGCAGGTCTTTAGGGATGAGACTGAGACACTATGAATACAGACCCTGGTCTTCTAGTCTCTAGCAGGTCTTTAGGGATGAGACTGACACTATGAATACAGACCCTGGTGTTCTAGTCTCTAGCAGGTCTTTAGGGATGAGAGACACTATGAATACAGACCCTGGTCTTCTAGTCTCTAGCAGGTCTTTAGGGATGAGAGACACTATGAATACAGACCCTGGTCTTCTAGTCTCTAGCAGGTCTTTAGGGATGAGAGACACTATGAATACAGACCCTGGTCTACTAGTCTCTAGCAGGTCTTTAGGGATGAGAGACACTATGAATACAGACCCTGGTCTTCTAGTCTCTAGCAGGTCTTTAGGGATGAGAGAGACTATGAATACAGACCCTGGTGTTCTAGTCTCTAGCAGGTCTTTAGGGATGAGAGACACTATGAATACAGACCCTGGTCTTCTAGTCTCTAGCAGGTCTTTAGGGATGAGAGACACTATGAATACAGACCCTGGTCTTCTAGTCTCTAGCAGGTCTTTAGGGATGAGACCCTGGTCTTCTAGTCTCTAGCAGGTCTTTAGGGATGAGAGACACTATGAATACAGACCCTGGTCTTCTAGTCTCTAGCAGGTCTTTAGGGATGAGACTGACACTATGAATACAGACCCTGGTCTACTAGTCTCTAGCAGGTCTTTAGGGATGAGAGACACTATGAATACAGACCCTGGTCTTCTAGTCTCTAGCAGGTCTTTAGGGATGAGAGACACTATGAATACAGACCCTGGTCTACTAGTCTCTAGCAGGTCTTTAGGGATGAGAGACACTATGAATACAGACCCTGGTCTTCTAGTCTCTAGCAGGTCTTTAGGGATGAGAGACACTATGAATACAGACCCTGGTCTTCTAGTCTCTAGCAGGTCTTTAGGGATGAGAGACACTATGAATACAGACCCTGGTCTTCTAGTCTCTAGCAGGTCTTTAGGGATGAGAGACACTATGAATACAGACCCTGGTCTTCTAGTCTCTAGCAGGTCTTTAGGGATGAGAGACACTATGAATACAGACCCTGGTCTTCTAGTCTCTAGCAGGTCTTTAGGGATGAGAGACACTATGAATACAGACCCTGGTCTTCTAGTCTCTAGCAGGTCTTTAGGGATGAGACTGAGACACTATGAATACAGACCCTGGTCTTCTAGTCTCTAGCAGGTCTTTAGGGGTGAGAGACACTATGAATACAGACCCTGGTCTTCTAGTCTCTAGCAGGTCTTTAGGGATGAGAGACACTATGAATACAGACCCTGGTCTTCTAGTCTCTAGCAGGTCTTTAGGGATGAGACTGAGACACTATGAATACAGACCCTGGTCTTCTAGTCTCTAGCAGGTCTTTAGGGATGAGACTGAGACACTATGAATACAGACCCTGGTCTTCTAGTCTCTAGCAGGTCTTTAGGGATGAGAGACACTATGAATACAGACCCTGGTCTACTAGTCTCTAGCAGGTCTTTAGGGATGAGAGACACTATGAATACAGACCCTGGTCTACTAGTCTATAGCAGGTCTTTAGGGATGAGAGACACTATGAATACAGACCCTGGTCTTCTAGTCTCTAGCAGGTCTTTAGGGATGAGAGAGACTATGAATACAGACCCTGGTCTTCTAGTCTCTAGCAGGTCTTTAGGGATGAGAGACACTATGAATACAGACCCTGGTCTACTAGTCTCTAGCAGGTCTTTAGGGATGAGACTGAGACACTATGAATACAGACCCTGGTCTTCTAGTCTCTAGCAGGTCTTTAGGGATGAGACTGACACTATGAATACAGACCCTGGTGTTCTAGTCTCTAGCAGGTCTTTAGGGATGAGAGACACTATGAATACAGACCCTGGTCTTCTAGTCTCTAGCAGGTCTTTAGGGATGAGAGACACTATGAATACAGACCCTGGTCTTCTAGTCTCTAGCAGGTCTTTAGGGATGAGAGACACTATGAATACAGACCCTGGTCTACTAGTCTCTAGCAGGTCTTTAGGGATGAGAGACACTATGAATACAGACCCTGGTCTACTAGTCTCTAGCAGGTCTTTAGGGATGAGAGACACTATGAATACAGACCCTGGTCTACTAGTCTCTAGCAGGTCTTTAGGGATGAGAGACACTATGAATACAGACCCTGGTCTACTAGTCTCTAGCAGGTCTTTAGGGATGAGAGACACTATGAATACAGACCCTGGTCTTCTAGTCTCTAGCAGGTCTTTAGGGATGAGAGACACTATGAATACAGACCCTGGTCTACTAGTCTCTAGCAGGTCTTTAGGGATGAGACTGACACTATGAATACAGACCCTGGTCTTCTAGTCTCTAGCAGGTCTTTAGGGATGAGACTGACACTATGAATACAGACCCTGGTGTTCTAGTCTCTAGCAGGTCTTTAGGGATGAGAGACACTATGAATACAGACCCTGGTCTTCTAGTCTCTAGCAGGTCTTTAGGGATGAGAGACACTATGAATACAGACCCTGGTCTTCTAGTCTCTAGCAGGTCTTTAGGGATGAGAGACACTATGAATACAGACCCTGGTCTTCTAGTCTCTAGCAGGTCTTTAGGGATGAGAGACACTATGAATACAGACCCTGGTCTTCTAGTCTCTAGCAGGTCTTTAGGGATGAGAGACACTATGAATACAGACCCTGGTCTACAAGTCTCTAGCAGGTCTTTAGGGATGAGAGACACTATGAATACAGACCCTGGTCTTCTAGTCTCTAGCAGGTCTTTAGGGATGAGAGACACTATGAATACAGACCCTGGTCTTCTAGTCTCTAGCAGGTCTTTAGGGATGAGAGACACTATGAATACAGACTCTGGTCTTCTAGTCTCTAGCAGGTCTTTAGGGATGAGAGACACTATGAATACAGACCCTGGTCTACTAGTCTCTAGCAGGTCTTTAGGGATGAGAGACACTATGAATACAGACCCTGGTCTACTAGTCTCTAGCAGGTCTTTAGGGATGAGAGACACTATGAATACAGACCCTGGTCTTCTAGTCTCTAGCAGGTCTTTAGGGATGAGAGACACTATGAATACAGACCCTGGTCTACTAGTCTCTAGCAGGTCTTTAGGGATGAGAGACACTATGAATACAGAGCCTGGTCTTCTAGTCTCTAGCAGGTCTTTAGGGATGAGAGAGACTATGAATACAGACCCTGGTCTTCTAGTCTCTAGCAGGTATTTAGGGATGAGAGACACTATGAATACAGACCCTGGTCTACTAGTCTCTAGCAGGTCTTTAGGGATGAGAGACACTATGAATACAGACCCTGGTCTTCTAGTCTCTAGCAGGTCTTTAGGGATGAGACCCTGGTCTTCTAGTCTCTAGCAGGTCTTTAGGGATGAGAGACACTATGAATACAGACCCTGGTCTTCTAGTCTCTAGCAGGTGTTTAGGGATGAGAGACACTATGAATACAGACCCTGGTCTTCTAGTCTCTAGCAGGTCTTTAGGGATGAGAGACACTATGAATACAGACCCTGGTCTTCTAGTCTCTAGCAGGTCTTTAGGGATGAGAGACACTATGAATACAGACCCTGGTCTTCTAGTCTCTAGCAGGTCTTTAGGGATGAGACTGACACTATGAATACAGACCCTGGTCTTCTAGTCTCGAGCAGGTCTTTAGGGATGAGAGACACTATGAATACAGACCCTGGTCTTCTAGTCTCTAGCAGGTCTTTAGGGATGAGACTGACACTATGAATACAGACCCTGGTCTACTAGTCTCTAGCAGGTCTTTAGGGATGAGAGACACTATGAATACAGACCCTGGTCTTCTAGTCTCTAGCAGGTCTTTAGGGATGAGAGACACTATGAATACAGACCCTGGTCTACTAGTCTCTAGCAGGTCTTTAGGGATGAGAGACACTATGAATACAGACCCTGGTCTTCTAGTCTCTAGCAGGTCTTTAGGGATGAGAGACACTATGAATACAGACCCTGGTCTTCTAGTCTCTAGCAGGTCTTTAGGGATGAGAGACACTATGAATACAGACCCTGGTCTTCTAGTCTCTAGCAGGTCTTTAGGGATGAGAGACACTATGAATACAGACCCTGGTCTTCTAGTCTCTAGCAGGTCTTTAGGGATGAGACTGAGACACTATGAATACAGACCCTGGTCTTCTAGTCTCTAGCAGGTCTTTAGGGATGAGAGACACTATGAATACAGACCCTGGTCTTCTAGTCTCTAGCAGGTCTTTAGGGATGAGAGACACTATGAATACAGACCCTGGTCTTCTAGTCTCTAGCAGGTCTTTAGGGATGAGACTGAGACACTATGAATACAGACCCTGGTCTTCTAGTCTCTAGCAGGTCTTTAGGGATGAGACTGAGACACTATGAATACAGACCCTGGTCTTCTAGTCTCTAGCAGGTCTTTAGGGATGAGAGACACTATGAATACAGACCCTGGTCTACTAGTCTCTAGCAGGTCTTTAGGGATGAGAGACACTATGAATACAGACCCTGGTCTACTAGTCTCTAGCAGGTCTTTAGGGATGAGAGACACTATGAATACAGACCCTGGTCTTCTAGTCTCTAGCAGGTCTTTAGGGATGAGAGAGACTATGAATACAGACCCTGGTCTTCTAGTCTCTAGCAGGTCTTTAGGGATGAGAGACACTATGAATACAGACCCTGGTCTTCTAGTCTCTAGCAGGTCTTTAGGGATGAGAGACACTATGAATACAGACCCTGGTCTACTAGTCTCTAGCAGGTCTTTAGGGATGAGACTGAGACACTATGAATACAGACCCTGGTCTACTAGTCTCTAGCAGGTCTTTAGGGATGAGAGACACTATGAATACAGACCCTGGTCTTCTAGTCTCTAGCAGGTCTTTAGGGATGAGAGACACTATGAATACAGACCCTGGTCTTCTAGTCTCTAGCAGGTCTTTAGGGATGAGAGACACTATGAATACAGACCCTGGTCTTCTAGTCTCTAGCAGGTCTTTAGGGATGAGAGAGACTATGAATACAGACCCTGGTCTACTAGTCTCTAGCAGGTCTTTAGGGATGAGACTGAGACACTATGAATACAGACCCTGGTCTTCTAGTCTCTAGCAGGTCTTTAGGGATGAGAGACACTATGAATACAGACCCTGGTCTTCTAGTCTCTAGCAGGTCTTTAGGGATGAGACCCTGGTCTTCTAGTCTCTAGCAGGTCTTTAGGGATGAGAGACACTATGAATACAGACCCTGGTCTTCTAGTCTCTAGCAGGTGTTTAGGGATGAGAGACACTATGAATACAGACCCTGGTCTTCTAGTCTCTAGCAGGACTTTAGGGATGAGAGAGACTATGAATACAGACCCTGGTCTTCAAGTCTCTAGCAGGTCTTTAGGGATGAGAGACACTATGAATACAGACCCTGGTCTTCTAGTCTCTAGCAGGTCTTTAGGGATGAGAGACACTATGAATACAGACCCTGGTCTTCTAGTCTCTAGCAGGTCTTTAGGGATGAGACTGACACTATGAATACAGACCCTGGTCTACTAGTCTCTAGCAGGTCTTTAGGGATGAGAGACACTATGAATACAGACCCTGGTCTTCTAGTCTCTAGCAGGTCTTTAGGGATGAGAGACACTATGAATACAGACCCTGGTCTACTAGTCTCTAGCAGGTGTTTAGGGATGAGAGACACTATGAATACAGACCCTGGTCTTCTAGTCTCTAGCAGGTCTTTAGGGATGAGAGACACTATGAATACAGACCCTGGTCTTCTAGTCTCTAGCAGGTGTTTAGGGATGAGAGACACTATGAATACAGACCCTGGTCTTCTAGTCTCTAGCAGGTGTTTAGGGATGAGAGACACTATGAATACAGACCCTGGTCTACTAGTCTCTAGCAGGTCTTTAGGGATGAGAGACACTATGAATACAGACCCTGGTCTTCTAGTCTCTAGCAGGTCTTTAGGGATGAGAGACACTATGAATACAGACCCTGGTCTTCTAGTCTCTAGCAGGTCTTTAGGGATGAGAGACACTATGAATACAGACCCTGGTCTTCTAGTCTCTAGCAGGTCTTTAGGGATGAGAGACACTATGAATACAGACCCTGGTCTTCTAGTCTCTAGCAGGTCTTTAGGGATGAGAGACACTATGAACACAGACCCTGGTCTTCTAGTCTCTAGCAGGTCTTTAGGGATGAGAGACACTATGAATACAGACCCTGGTCTTCTAGTCTCTAGCAGGTCTTTAGGGATGAGAGACACTATGAATACAGACCCTGGTCTTCTAGTCTCTAGCAGGTGTTTAGGGATGAGAGAGACTATGAATACAGACCCTGGTCTTCTAGTCTCTAGCAGGTCTTTAGGGATGAGAGAGACTATGAATACAGACCCTGGTGTTCTAGTCTCTAGCAGGTCTTTAGGGATGAGAGACACTATGAATACAGACCCTGGTCTACTAGTCTCTAGCAGGTCTTTAGGGATGAGAGACACTATGAATACAGACCCTGGTCTTCTAGTCTCTAGCAGGTCTTTAGGGATGAGAGACACTATGAATACAGACCCTGGTCTTCTAGTCTCTAGCAGGTCTTTAGGGATGAGAGACACTATGAATACAGACCCTGGTCTTCTAGTCTCTAGCAGGTCTTTAGGGATGAGAGACACTATGAATACAGACCCTGGTCTTCTAGTCTCTAGCAGGTCTTTAGGGATGAGACCCTGGTCTTCTAGTCTCTAGCAGGTCTTTAGGGATGAGAGACACTATGAATACAGACCCTGGTCTTCTAGTCTCTAGCAGGTCTTTAGGGATGAGAGACACTATGAATACAGACCCTGGTCTTCTAGTCTCTAGCAGGTCTTTAGGGATGAGAGACACTATGAACACAGACCCTGGTCTTCTAGTCTCTAGCAGGTCTTTAGGGATGAGAGACACTATGAATACAGACCCTGGTCTTCTAGTCTCTAGCAGGTCTTTAGGGATGAGAGACACTATGAATACAGACCCTGGTCTTCTAGTCTCTAGCAGGTGTTTAGGGATGAGAGAGACTATGAATACAGACCCTGGTCTTCTAGTCTCTAGCAGGTCTTTAGGGATGAGAGAGACTATGAATACAGACCCTGGTGTTCTAGTCTCTAGCAGGTCTTTAGGGATGAGAGACACTATGAATACAGACCCTGGTCTACTAGTCTCTAGCAGGTCTTTAGGGATGAGAGACACTATGAATACAGACCCTGGTCTTCTAGTCTCTAGCAGGTCTTTAGGGATGAGAGACACTATGAATACAGACCCTGGTCTTCTAGTCTCTAGCAGGTCTTTAGGGATGAGAGACACTATGAATACAGACCCTGGTCTTCTAGTCTCTAGCAGGTCTTTAGGGATGAGAGACACTATGAATACAGACCCTGGTCTTCTAGTCTCTAGCAGGTCTTTAGGGATGAGACCCTGGTCTTCTAGTCTCTAGCAGGTCTTTAGGGATGAGAGACACTATGAATACAGACCCTGGTCTTCTAGTCTCTAGCAGGTCTTTAGGGATGAGACTGACACTATGAATACAGACCCTGGTCTACTAGTCTCTAGCAGGTCTTTAGGGATGAGAGACACTATGAATACAGACCCTGGTCTTCTAGTCTCTAGCAGGTCTTTAGGGATGAGAGACACTATGAATACAGACCCTGGTCTACTAGTCTCTAGCAGGTCTTTAGGGATGAGAGACACTATGAATACAGACCCTGGTCTTCTAGTCTCTAGCAGGTCTTTAGGGATGAGAGACACTATGAATACAGACCCTGGTCTTCTAGTCTCTAGCAGGTCTTTAGGGATGAGAGACACTATGAATACAGACCCTGGTCTTCTAGTCTCTAGCAGGTCTTTAGGGATGAGAGACACTATGAATACAGACCCTGGTCTTCTAGTCTCTAGCAGGTCTTTAGGGATGAGAGACACTATGAATACAGACCCTGGTCTTCTAGTCTCTAGCAGGTCTTTAGGGATGAGAGACACTATGAATACAGACCCTGGTCTTCTAGTCTCTAGCAGGTCTTTAGGGATGAGACTGAGACACTATGAATACAGACCCTGGTCTTCTAGTCTCTAGCAGGTCTTTAGGGGTGAGAGACACTATGAATACAGACCCTGGTCTTCTAGTCTCTAGCAGGTCTTTAGGGATGAGAGACACTATGAATACAGACCCTGGTCTTCTAGTCTCTAGCAGGTCTTTAGGGATGAGACTGAGACACTATGAATACAGACCCTGGTCTTCTAGTCTCTAGCAGGTCTTTAGGGATGAGACTGAGACACTATGAATACAGACCCTGGTCTTCTAGTCTCTAGCAGGTCTTTAGGGATGAGAGACACTATGAATACAGACCCTGGTCTACTAGTCTCTAGCAGGTCTTTAGGGATGAGAGACACTATGAATACAGACCCTGGTCTACTAGTCTCTAGCAGGTCTTTAGGGATGAGAGACACTATGAATACAGACCCTGGTCTTCTAGTCTCTAGCAGGTCTTTAGGGATGAGAGACACTATGAATACAGACCCTGGTCTTCTAGTCTCTAGCAGGTCTTTAGGGATGAGAGACACTATGAATACAGACCCTGGTCTTCTAGTCTCTAGCAGGTCTTTAGGGATGAGAGACACTATGAATACAGACCCTGGTCTACTAGTCTCTAGCAGGTCTTTAGGGATGAGAGACACTATGAATACAGACCCTGGTCTTCTAGTCTCTAGCAGGTCTTTAGGGATGAGAGACACTATGAATACAGACCCTGGTCTTCTAGTCTCTAGCAGGTGTTTAGGGATGAGAGACACTATGAATACAGACCCTGGTCTTCTAGTCTCTAGCAGGTGTTTAGGGATGAGAGACACTATGAATACAGACCCTGGTCTACTAGTCTCTAGCAGGTCTTTAGGGATGAGAGACACTATGAATACAGACCCTGGTCTTCTAGTCTCTAGCAGGTCTTTAAGGATGAGAGACACTATGAATACAGACCCTGGTCTTCTAGTCTCTAGCAGGTCTTTAGGGATGAGAGACACTATGAATACAGACCCTGGTCTTCTAGTCTCTAGCAGGTCTTTAGGGATGAGAGACACTATGAATACAGACCCTGGTCTTCTAGTCTCTAGCAGGTCTTTAGGGATGAGAGACACTATGAATACAGACCCTGGTCTTCTAGTCTCTAGCAGGTCTTTAGGGATGAGAGACACTATGAATACAGACCCTGGTCTTCTAGTCTCTAGCAGGTGTTTAGGGATGAGAGACACTATGAATACAGACCCTGGTCTTCTAGTCTCTAGCAGGTCTTTAGGGATGAGAGACACTATGAATACAGACCCTGGTCTTCTAGTCTCTAGCAGGTGTTTAGGGATGAGAGAGACTATGAATACAGACCCTGGTCTTCTAGTCTCTAGCAGGTCTTTAGGGATGAGAGAGACTATGAATACAGACCCTGGTGTTCTAGTCTCTAGCAGGTCTTTAGGGATGAGAGACACTATGAATACAGACCCTGGTCTTCTAGTCTCTAGCAGGTCTTTAGGGATGAGAGACTATGAATACAGACCCTGGTCTTCTAGTCTCTAGCAGGTCTTTAGGGATGAGAGACATTATGAATACAGACCCTGGTCTTCTAGTCTCTAGCAGGTCTTTAGGGATGAGAGACACTATGAATACAGACCCTGGTCTTCTAGTCTCTAGCAGGTCTTTAGGGATGAGACCCTGGTCTTCTAGTCTCTAGCAGGTCTTTAGGGATGAGACCCTGGTCTTCTAGTCTCTAGCAGGTCTTTAGGGATGAGAGACACTATGAATACAGACCCTGGTCTTCTAGTCTCTAGCAGGTCTTTAGGGATGAGAGACACTATGAATACAGACCCTGGTCTTCTAGTCTCTAGCAGGTCTTTAGGGATGAGAGACACTATGAATACAGACCCTGGTCTTCTAGTCTCTAGCAGGTCTTTAGGGATGAGAGACACTATGAATACAGACCCTGGTCTTCTAGTCTCTAGCAGGTCTTTAGGGATGAGAGACACTATGAATACAGACCCTGGTCTTCTAGTCTCTAGCAGGTCTTTAGGGATGAGACTGAGACACTATGAATACAGACCCTGGTCTTCTAGTCTCTAGCAGGTCTTTAGGGATGAGAGACACTATGAATACAGACCCTGGTCTACTAGTCTCTAGCAGGTCTTTAGGGATGAGACTGACACTATGAATACAGACCCTGGTCTTCTAGTCTCTAGCAGGTCTTTAGGGATGAGAGACACTATGAATACAGACCCTGGTCTTCTAGTCTCTAGCAGGTCTTTAGGGATGAGAGACACTATGAATACAGACCCTGGTCTACTAGTCTCTAGCAGGTCTTTAGGGATGAGACCCTGGTCTTCTAGTCTCTAGCAGGTCTTTAGGGATGAGTTCCAAAGGCACCCGATAGGCCCTGGTCAAAAGTAGTGCACTATATAGGGAGTCGGGTAACATTGAGACTCATATCTCCCTCACTAGCTTTAAGCACCAGCTGTCATAGCAGCTCACAGATCACTGCACATAGCCAATCTATCTGTAAATAGCCCATCCAACTACCTCATCACTATTTGTTACTTATTTTACTCCTTTGCAACCCAGTATCGCTACTTGCACACTCATCTTCTGCACATCTATCACCCCAGTGTTTAATTTGCCATACTGTAATAATTTCACCACTATGGCCTATTTATTGCTTCACCCCCCTTATCCTACCTCATTTGCACACACTGTGTATAGACTTTCTCTATTGTATTATTGATTGTATGTTTGTCTATTCCGTGTGTAACTCTGTGTTGTTTGTGTCGCACTACTTCGCTTTATCTTGGCCAGGTCGCAGTTGTAAATGAGAACTTGTTCTCAACTGGCCTACCTGGTTAAATAAAGGTGAAATATATTTTATTATTGATTTAGGACTCAGGTGTAGTAAGCCAAGCGCACCTGGAGGGGGAGGTAGAGAGCTGAGGTCCACTGGTTCTCCTCTGTCCAACGCCTCTACTACTGGGTCTAGTTTCTGTACAAGGAGAGGAGAGGAGGTGAAGAGGTGGTGAGGGAGAGGAGAGGGAGAGGAGGGTGGGTAAATAAAGGGGGAGGAGGTGAAGGGGTGGTGGAGAGGGAGAGGGAGAGGAGGGTGGGTAAATAAAGGGAGAGGAGGTGAAGGGGTGGTGGAGAGGGAGAGGAGAGGGAGAGGAGGGTGGGTAAATAAAGGGAGAGGAGGTGAAGGGGTGGTGGAGAGGGAGAGGAGAGGGAGAGGAGGGTGGGTAAATAAAGGGAGAGGAGGTGAAGGGGTGGTGGAGAGGGAGAGGAGAGGGAGAGGAGGGTGGGTAAATAAAGGGAGAGGAGGTGAAGGGGTGGTGGAGAGGGAGAGGAGAGGGAGAGGAGGGTGGGTAAATAAAGGGGGAGGAGGTGAAGGGGTGGTGGAGAGGGAGAGGAGAGGGAGAGGAGGGTGGGTAAATAAAGGGGGAGGAGGTGAAGGGGTGGTGGAGAGGGAGAGGAGAGGGAGAGGAGGGTGGGTAAATAAAGGGAGAGGAGGTGAAGAGGTGGTGAGGGAGAGGAGAGGGAGAGGAGGGTGGGTAAATAAAGGGAGAGGAGGTGAAGGGGTGGTGGAGAGGGAGAGGAGGGTGGGTAAATAAAGGGAGAGGAGGTGAAGAGGTGGTGAGGGAGAGGAGAGGGAGAGGAGGGTGGGTAAATAAAGGGGGAGGGGGTGAAGGGGTGGTGGAGAGGGAGAGGAGAGGGAGAGGAGGGTGGGTAAATAAAGGGAGAGGAGGTGAAGGGGTGGTGGAGAGGGAGAGGAGAGGGAGAGGAGGGTGGGTAAATAAAGGGAGAGGAGGTGAAGAGGTGGTGAGGGAGAGGAGAGGGAGAGGAGGGTGGGTAAATAAAGGGAGAGGAGGTGAAGGGGTGGTGGAGAGGGAGAGGAGAGGGAGAGGAGGGTGGGTAAATAAAGGGAGAGGAGGTGAAGGGGTGGTGGAGAGGGAGAGGAGAGGGAGAGGAGGGTGGGTAAATAAAGGGAGAGGAGGTGAAGGGGTGGTGGAGAGGGAGAGGAGAGGGAGAGGAGGGTGGGTAAATAAAGGGAGAGGAGGTGAAGGGGTGGTGGAGAGGGAGAGGGAGAGGAGGGTGGGTAAATAAAGGGAGAGGAGGTGAAGGGGTGGTGGAGAGGGAGAGGGAGAGGAGGGTGGGTAAATAAAGGGAGAGGAGGTGAAGGGGTGGTGGAGAGGGAGAGGGAGAGGAGGGTGGGTAAATAAAGGGAGAGGAGGTGAAGGGGTGGTGGAGAGGGAGAGGAGAGGGAGAGGAGGGTGGGTAAATAAAGGGAGAGGAGGTGAAGGGGTGGTGGAGAGGGAGAGGAGAGGGAGAGGAGGGGGGGTAAATAAAGGGAGAGGAGGTGAAGGGGTGGTGGAGAGGGAGAGGAGAGGGAGAGGAGGGTGGGTAAATAAAGGGAGAGGAGGTGAAGGGGTGGTGGAGAGGGAGAGGAGAGGGAGAGGAGGGTGGGTAAATAAAGGGAGAGGAGGTGAAGGGGTGGTGGAGAGGGAGAGGAGAGGAGGGTGGGTAAATAAAGGGAGAGGAGGTGAAGGGGTGGTGAAGAGGGAGAAGAGATAAAGAGGTGGTGAAGAGGGAGAGGTGGTGAAGAGGGAGAGGTGGTGAAGAGGGAGAGGTGGTGAAGAGGGAGAGGAGAGGGAGAGGAGGTGAAGAGGGAGAGGAGGTGAAGAGGTGTAGTCAGGTGGGTGTGTTCCTGTACATTGCTGACATGCCAGATCTCACAATGGCTGGATAGGTCACAGGAGGTTGGTGGCACCTTAATAGGGGAGGACAGGGCTCGTGGTAATGGCTGGAGCGGAACTAGTGGAATGGAATCAAACCCATCAGACACATGGTTTATAGGTGTTCGATGCCGTTCCATGAGGTCCGTTCCGGTCATTATTATGAGCCGTCCTCCCCTCACCAGCCTCCACTGGGATAGGTGTTGAACATATCAGCTAACCACATCATGTGATACAGCAACTTGATGTCAGAGTGAGCAGTCGATGACGTGGCACGCAGCTATTGGTTGATGCAATGCAAAAGCTGGCATCTAGTCAGACAGGAACACCACCTTGTTACCTTTACAACACTACATTCCTAAAGACAATAATGGACTTTTTACTCCATACATTTTCCCTGACTCCTAAAAGTACTTGTTCCACTTTGAATGCTTAGCAGGACAGGAAAATGGTCCAATTCACACACTTATCAAGAGAACATCTCATCCCTACGGCCTCTGATCTGGCAGACTCACTAAACACACATGCTTTGTTCTCTGATCTGGCGGACTCACTAAACACACATGCATCTTTTGTAAATGATGTCAGAGTGTGCCCCTGGCTACCTGTACATTTAAAAAATATGACTTTTTTTGCTAAATATAATGAATTTGAACTGATTTATACGTTTACTTTTGACAGTACTCAAGTAGTATTTTGCCGAGTGACTTGAGATATTTTCAATTAAGGTATCTTTACTTTTACTCAAGTATGACATTTGGGTACTTTTTCCACCACTGCCATTACTGTACATCAACTCCACCTGGAAAGGTGTGCATGTCCTTCTCATTTAACTTTTGGAAGTTTTGCCATACAGGACTTCACTGCTGTCTTGTCTTTCTCGGCCATTTTTGACACTGTTAATGATGATGACGTAGCGGTGGAGAGTCGACATCAAAATAATTGATTCCTCGACTCCTTGCGTGGCGACTACCGGTGTCAACTTCCACTTCTGAGTGTCACAATTCGATTTCGATAGGAATCAACTCCAAAGATTCAGTATTTTTAGACAGGAGGAGAATGATTAGTTGCCGTACACAAACACTGAAATCTTTCATAGCGAGCTAGCGAGGGACGGAGAGAGAGAGGGACGGGGCACAGTATAGGCAGGTCAGCCACCAGGCAGACAGTCAGAACCGTGCACTAGGTCTATCTATCAGTATAGGCAGGTCAGCCACCAGGCAGACAGTCAGAACCGTGCACTAGGTCTATCTATCAGTATAGGCAGGTCAGCCACAAGGCAGACAGTCAGAACCGTGCACTAGGTCTATCTATCAGTATAGGCAGGTCAGCCACCAGGCAGACAGTCAGAACCGTGCACTAGGCCTATCTATCAGTATAGGCAGGTCAGCCACAAGGCAGACAGTCATAACCGTGCACTAGGTTTATCTATCAGTATAGGCAGGTCAGCCACCAGGCAGACAGAACCGTGCACAAGGCCTATGTATCAGTATAGGCAGGTCAGCCACCAGGCAGGCAGACAGAACCGTGCACTAGGTCTATCTACCAGTATAGGCAGGTCAGCCACCAGGCAGACAGTCAGAACCGTGTACTAGGTCTATCTATCAGTATAGGCAGGTCAGCCACCAGGCAGACAGTCAGAACCGTGCACTAGGTCTATCTATCAGTATAGGCAGGTCAGCCACCAGGCAGACAGTCAGAACCGTGCACTAGGTCTATCTATCAGTATAGGCAGGTCAGCCACAAGGCAGACAGTCAGAACCGTGCACTAGGTCTATCTATCAGTATAGGCAGGTCAGCCACCAAGCAGACAGTCAGAACCGTGCACTAGGCCTATCTATCAGTATAGGCAGGTCAGCCACAAGGCAGACAGTCATAACCGTGCACTAGGTCTATCTATCAGTATAGGCAGGTCAGCCACCAGGCAGACAGAACCGTGCACAAGGCCTATGTATCAGTATAGGCAGGTCAGCCACCAGGCAGGCAGACAGAACCGTGCACTAGGTCTATCTATCAGTATAGGCAGGTCAGCCACCAGGCAGACAGTCAGAACCGTGCACTAGGTCTATCGTATCAGTATAGGCAGGTCAGCCACCAGGCAGGCAGACAGAACCGTGCACTAGGTCTATCTATCAGTATAGGCAGGTCAGCCACCAGGCAGACAGTCAGAACCGTGCACTAGGTCTATCTATCAGTATAGGCAGGTCAGCCACCAGGCAGGCAGACAGAACCGTGCACTAGGCCTATCTATCAGTATAGGCAGGTCAGCCACCAGGCAGGCAGACAGAACCGTGCACTAGGTCTATCTACCAGTATAGACAGGTCAGCCACCAGGCAGACAGTCAGAACCGTGCACTAGGTCTATCTATCAGTATAGGCAGGTCAGCCACCAGGCAGGCAGGCAGGCAGAACCGTGCACTAGGTCTATCTATCAGTATAGGCAGGTCAGCCACCAGGCAGACAGTCAGAACCGTTCACTAGGTCTATCTATCAGTATAGGCAGGTCAGCCACAACCGTGCACTAGGTCTATCTATCAGTATAGGCAGGTCAGCCACCAGGCAGGCAGACAGAACCTTGCACTAGGTCTATCTATCAGTATAGGCAGGTCAGCCACCAGGCAGACAGTCAGAACCGTTCACTAGGTCTATCTATCAGTATAGGCAGGTCAGCCACCAGGCAGACAGAACCGTGCACTTGGCCTATCTATCAGTATAGGCAGGTCAGCCACCAGGCAGGCAGTCAGAACGTACACTAGGTCTATCTATCAGTATAGGCAGGTCAGCCACCAGGCAGACAGTCAGAACCGTGCACTAGGCCTATCTATCAGTATAGGCAGGTCAGCCACCAGGCAGGCAGTCAGAACCGTGCACTAGGCCTATCTATCAGTATAGGCAGGTCAGCCACCAGGCAGACAGACAGAATCGTACACTAGGCCTATCTATCAGTATAGGCAGGTCAGCCACAAGGCAGACAGACCTAGTGCACGGTTCTGACTGTCTGCCTTGTGGCTGACCTGCCTATACTGATAGATAGTCAGAACCGTGCACTAGGCCTATCTATCAGTATAGGCAGGTCAGCCACCAGGCAGACAGTCAGAACCGTTTACTAGGTCTATCTATCAGTATAGGCAGGTCAGCCACCAGGCAGACAGTCAGAACCGTGCACTAGGTCTATCTATCAGTATAGGCAGGTCAGCCACCAGACAGACAGTCAGAACCGTGCACTAGGTCTATCTATCAGTATAGGCAGGTCAGCCACCAGACAGACAGTCAGAACCGTGCACTAGGTCTTTCTATCAGTATAGGCAGGTCAGCCACCAGGCAGGCAGTCAGAACCGTGCACTAGGTCGATCTATCAGTATAGGCAGGTCAGCCACCAGGCAGTCAGAACCGTGCACTAGGCCTATCTACCAGTATAGGCAGGTCAGCCACCAGGCAGTCAGAACCGTGCACTAGGCCTATCTATCAGTATAGGCAGGTCAGCCACCAGGCAGACAGGCAGAACCGTGCACTAGGCCTATCTATCAGTATAGGCAGGTCAGCCACAAGGTAGACAGACCTAGTGCACGGTTCTGACTATCTGCCTTGTGGCTGACCTGCCTATACTGATAGATAGGCCTAGTGCACGGTTCTGACTATCTATCAGTATAGGCAGGTCAGCCACCAGGCAGACAGTCAAAACCGTGCACTAGGCCTATCTATCAGTATAGGCAGGTCAGCCACCAGGCAGGCAGACAGAACCGTGCACTAGGTCTATCTATCAGTATAGGCAGGTCAGCCACCAGGCAGGCAGTCAGAACCGTGCACTAGGCCTACCTATCAGTATAGGCAGTTCAGCCACCAGGCAGTCAGAACCGTGCACTAGGTCTATCTATCAGTATAGGCAGGTCAGCCACCAGGCAGACAGAACCGTGCACTAGGCCTATCTATCAGTATAGGCAGGTCAGCCACCAGGCAGACAGTCAGAACCGTGCACTAGGCCTATCTATCAGTATAGGCAGGTCAGCCACCAGGCAGACAGGCAGAACCGTGCACTAGGCCCATCTATCAGTATAGGCAGGTCAGCCACCAGACAGACAGTCAGAACCGTGCACTAGGCCTATCTATCAGTGTAGGCAGGTCAGCCACCAGGCAGGCAGGTAGGCAGAACCCTGCACTAGGTCTATCTATCAGTATAGGCAGGTCAGCCACCAGGCAGACAGAACCGTGCACTAGGTCTATCTATCAGTATAGGCAGGTCAGCCACCAGGCAGGTAGGCAGAACCGTGCACTAGGTCTATCTATCAGTATAGGCAGGTCAGCCACAAGGCAGGCAGGCAGGCAGAACCGTGCACTAGGTCTATCTATCAGTATAGGCAGGTCAGCCACCAGGCAGGTAGGCAGAACCGTGCACTAGGTCTATCTATCAGTATAGGCAGGTCTGCCACTAGGCAGGCAGACAGAACCGTGCACTATGTCTATCTATCAGTATAGGCAGGTCAGCCACCAGGCAGGCAGGCAGAACCGTGCACTAGGTCTATCTATCAGTATAGGCAGGTCAGCCACCAGACAGTCAGAACCGTGCACTAGGTCTATCTATCAGTATAGGCAGGTCAGCCACCAGGCAGTCAGAACCGTGCACTAGGCCTATCTATCAGTATAGGCAGGTCAGCCACCAGGCAGACAGTCAGAACCGTGCACTAGGTCTATCTATCAGTATAGGCAGGTCAGCCA
Organism: Salmo salar; assembly: GCF_965601325.2. NCBI lineage: Eukaryota > Metazoa > Chordata > Actinopteri > Salmoniformes > Salmonidae > Salmo > Salmo salar. Next base: position 74,768,402 of record NC_138292.1, read on the forward strand.
CCAGGCAGTCAGAACCGTGCACTAAGGCTATCTATCAGTATAGGCAGGTCAGCCACCAGGCAGGCAGTCAGAACCGTGCACTAGGTCTATCTATCAGTATAGGCAGGTCAGCCACCAGACAGTCAGAACCGTGCACTAGGGCTATCTATCAGTATAGGCAGGTCAGCCACCAGGCAGGCAGTCAGAACCGTGCACTAGGGCTATCTATTGGCAATCAAAAGCTGTATCTCGCAACTTCTTGGCTTGCAATGTCTCACAACTTCAGTAATGCAGGGCTCTAGACTAGGATATTGACATGAGCAAGATGCAACACTTGGCTCTCACACAGTATCTGCGCATGTGCACTGGTTCGCTTCACAGCATGGTAGACAGGGCACCAAAATAGTGGAGAAGTTGAACCTCGCACTTCAACGCCCTTAGTTGTTGCGGAAATTGACCCACTATGCCATTTACTCTCTGCATCTACTTCATATCGCTGAGTCAACCTTTAAAATGACACTACTTTCCCCACGCCTTTATAGCCTATCGTCTTGTTAGGATATAAATAATATATATTTTGTGATAACTGCACTTAGACTTTAATTATGTGGGAAAAATGTTTAGGGATTTTTCTTAACGTTAAGGATCCCAATTTGAAGCGACCTCCATGGAGGTCCTTTAACCCCTAGTGGAGGTCCTTTAAGCCCTAGTGGAGGTCCTTGGAGGTCCTTTAACCCCTAGTGGAGGTCCTTTAAGCCCTAGTGGAGGTCCTTTAACCCCTAGTGGAGGTCCTTTAAGCCCTAGTGGAGGTCCTTGGAGGTCCTTTAACCCCTAGTGGAGGTCCTTTAAGCCCTAGTGGAGGTCCTTTAACCCCTAGTGGAGGTCCTTTAACCCCTAGTGGAGGTCCATGGAGGTCCTTTAACCCCTAGTGGAGGTCCTTTAACCCCTAGTGGAGGTCCATGGAGGTCCTTTAACCCCTAGTGGAGGTCCTTTAAGCCCTAGTGGAGGTCCTTGGAGGTCCTTTAACCCCTAGTGGAGGTCCTTTAACCCCTAGTGGAGGTCCATGGAGGTCCTTTAACCCCTAGTGGAGGTCCTTTAAGCCCTAGTGGAGGTCCTTGGAGGTCCTTTAACCCCTAGTGGAGGTCCTTTAACCCCTAGTGGAGGTCCTTTAACCCCTAGTGGAGGTCCATGGAGGTCCTTTAACCCCTAGTGGAGGTCCTTTAACCCCTAGTGGAGGTCCATGGAGGTCCTTTAACCCCTAGTGGAGGTCCATGGAGGTCCTTTAACCCCTAGTGGAGATCCTTTAAGCCCTAGTGGAGGTCCATGGAGGTCCTTTAACCCCTAGTGGAGGTCCTTTAACCCCTAGTGGAGGTCCATGGAGGTCCTTTAACCCCTAGTGGAGGTCCATGGAGGTCCTTTAACCCCTTATGGAGGTCCTTTAAGCCCTAGTGTGTGGGGTACCTTGGCGATGTGGTAGTGTTGTCTGGCCAGCTCTGACTCTCCTCCCTGCTTGGCGTGGAGGGCTGCCAGCTTATACTCCCTCTGTCTGTTTAGAACACACTGCTTCAACTCTACAGAGAGAGAGGGGAGGAGGGAGAGGGAGAGAGAGAATGATATAACAACCAGAATGTTCCAGTGCTTAGGGGACTGCGGTGACATTTACAGGTTGGTGTCTCTTCAAGCTGGCATCTGTCTTCAAAAATGTGTGTGATCTACCTGAGTGCCGTGCGTCTGGTTGAATGGGGGTGAGGGGGGAGATAGCAGGCGTATCTGGGGTAACGGCAGTGTGTTTCTGAGGGGGGACCAGGAGGCGGGGCTTAGGAGGCGGGGCAACAGGCGGAGCCTCCCTCAGAGGCTTCTGATTGGTGAGCGGGGAGGGTGTCAGCACTGGGGTTGGCGGCCCCCGCTCTTTGATTGGTTCAGGCTGCTGCACGGGGGCTGGGGCAGGCTTTCCACCTGTAGCGACAGGAGGCGGGATTTCCTCTTCGTTGATGGGTTTTCCTTTCTTGGCTGACGTCATCATGGACTGCAACGTCTAGGGGGAGACGACAAGCAAACAAACATACAATTCAGCTGACTGGAAAAGTAGACCTTCACATGTCCAATCACAGGTTTACATATGGCTAGATGAATCTGGGATATTTCATGTTCCTGGAGCCGTATGTATCAAGCGTCTTATGGGATTGCTGATCTAGGATCAGGTCCATCCTGTCCAGTAATCTTGTTCATTATAATCTTAAGGGAAAAACTGGTCATAGATCAGCACTCCTACTCGGAGACACATCATCATACAACCAGCCCATAGTCTCTGGCTCACCTTCAATCCGCGGTCGTATCTGCGAGCCTTGCTGGTCTCCCCCTCTGCATTAGCATTGGAGATGGCTGTCTGGTACATGTCAATGCGTTCAGCCAGGCAGGCCTCCAGCCCGGTTGTACCACTAGGAGTGCTGGGGGTGGAGCGGGGGGTGGAGTTAGAGCTGGGAGGGGTGGCAGGTTTCTGAACCTCTTCAGCATCATCGTCCTCCAAAACCTCATACAGCTCAGCCTGGGGATGGATAAAGACACATAAATGCATAAAACACACACACACACACACACTTAAGGAAAAGTGTTGCCATTGGGAATGAAACAACAGATAGGAGGAAGATAAAGGACAAGAGAAGTGTGAAGGGGAGTGTAAACATGGTGGATACCAGGAGATCATCATCATCCTCCAGATCATCATCCCCAACATCATCATCATCAAGGTCCTTCATACACAGAGCCGCCATACGCTCGATGTCAGCCATGGGAACTGGAGCTGTGGAGAGAGGCAGGCAGGCAGGCAGGCACGCGCACACACACACACACACACACACACACACACACACACACACACACACACACACACACACACACACACACACACACACACACACACACACACACACACACACACACACACACACACACACAGGTTCTAGTGGTAGGGTCTGTGGAAGTTATTTCATACAAGATTGGGAGAAGATAATGGGTGAGGATGATGATGATGAATAGGATGATCCTCACCTTTTCCTCCCCCTTTCTTCCCCTGGGACCCGCCCATCAGCGCCAGTAGCTCCGCCTCCAGCTCTTTTTCATTTCCTCCTCCATCCATCCCTCCATCCGGAGACAGATCCAGGAGCAGCCCCATCTTAGAGAGACAAAGAGAGGGAGAAAGAAAGAGAATTGAAAACACAAATGACTAGTGTTATCAATGACAACTTGACTTACAGTTATCAATGATAATTCATTATCAAATCAATGATCAAAATGACGTTACCTGTTTGGCTCGCGCTGCCCCCTGTCCCCTGGGCGGGGGGTTCCGACTGTGACTCATGGAGAGAACCTTGTCAACTGACCTGTGTCACAACTACAACAACACAGTAGAACCAAAGAGACATATTGTAACATCTGGCAAATAGTTCCAGTAGTTAGCTATATTCAGCTTTTATCGTACACGTATTGACAGACAAAAATGGACAGCTAGCTACAGGACTTTGTTGAATTTACACTGCATTTAGCTAGTTGGATATATTTCATTGATATCATGGCTGGTAATAACACATTCGTTGACGGCTCACGTTCTGTGTCAGTCTCTGACAACGCTTAGCAACAAATTAGTACAGTGACGTTAGCAGTTAGCTAGCTATCAACAGCAAATTCATAGCATCATCCATGGCAAAAAATGTTGTTTATCCTCATTCGATGTTGAGCAGCTCTGACTTGTAGTAGTTAGCTTGTTAACTAGCTAAAATTAGCTTGCTAGAAGCTGTTATGTCATTTGTAAACATTGCCACTAAAAGCTTTGTTTTACCTTGTCATATGTTATCCACGGACCATATGTTGAGCGCTTTCTTAGTTCATACGACGACTGATCATTTCGAAAGCATATGAGAGAACGCTAGTCACGTATAAATTATTTTTAGTTAGAGAGCTATTTAAACACGAAAAAGTGTGTGCATTGGCTACTTCCTACTTCCTGCATTGGGTAACCATTGGCAACGCGACCACCTTGCTTTACGGCGTTTGAAGGACACGCCCAGAAATCGCTGGAAAATATTCTAACAAGTGTCTAGCTGTGAGGTTAAATCGAAGTTATGTGCCAAAAATCTCATATTCGTCACTGAACATTAGATGTGTTTTAATCGTAGCAAGCCAGTTGTGCTTGGTATGCACTGTAGCTATATGTTTCAGTGAGAGTGCCAAAAGTTTGATAGCTAGCTAGCAAGAGAGACCACTCACAATCCTTGATCTGCACTGCCAGGTAGGCTAGTTAGCTACAGTTGTGACCAGACCAAGAGCTTGAGGAGAATCTAAAATCTACCATCAAAATTCAAAAGTATTAGCTAGATAGATGTTATTGGCTAGTTGTCTTTGTTTTGAATGAGATGTTTTGCCATTGTCATGATATCTGATATAATTGGCAAATCATTGTAGCTAACTTAGCCAACTGACACTTTGTCTCTGTTTTGGTTTTGCATGGCATTTGAAGAGCTATTTTGGGAGGATGACCAAAAGACGAAAGCAAACCACAAGTAAGGCTGAAATAGCCCCCATTAAATTCACATCAACTGTATATTGGGGCTTAAATGATCTCCAATGCTTTCATTGGTTGAAATCATTCATTCCTAAAGTGAATACCTGGACATAACTTTCATCCAACATAGTTGAATTTATTAGAGATTTTTATTTAACCAGGTAAGTCGACTGAGAACACATTCTCAGTTTCAGCAACAACCTGGGAAATAGTTACAGGGATGAATGAGCCAATTGGAAGCTAGGGATGATTAGGTGACCATGATGGTATGAGGGCCAGATGGGGAATTTACCCCAGACACCTTTGTTAACACCTCTACTCTTACAATAAGTGCCATGGGATCTTTTAGTGACCACAGAGAGTCAGGACACCCATTTAACATCCCATCCAAAAGGCAGCACCCTACACAGGGCAATGTCCCTAATCACTGCCCAATATTTTTTTAGACTAGAGGAAAGAGTGCCTCCTACTGGCCCTCCAACAGCATCTGGTCTCCCATCCAGGACCAAACCTGCTTAGCTTCAGAAGTAAGCTAGCAGTGGGATGCAGGGTGGTATGCTGCTAGCAAGATATTGAAAAACAAAGTTGAAGGTTGCCAGTCCACCTGTTTGCTAATGTATGTGTGAAAGAAAGGACATTTCCTTAGCATAACGTTGACATTTTCTCTCCAGGTTTCACACCTCCCCCGCCTAGGTCACTCAGATCAAGGAAGAGAAAGTGCTGGGATGAGTCAGAGGAGATCGCCCCCTCTGGAGAGGCAGTGGAAGCACAGCCCTCACACCTAGAACAGGTAGGCAACAGAAGTTCCATTTGCTGGTTGAGCGTTTGTCAGTTACAATTCAAATGTTGCTGTGTTCTAACTGATTCCTCCTCCTCTGCTTGTGCAGCAGGACACTGAGGGAAGAGTGTTAAACACCTCCTCTTCTCCTAAAGATCCCCACCACCCTCTGACGGCCTGTACTACCCATCCATCTGAGCAGGCTAACAAAGCGAGAGATACCACTGCACCCAAGCAAGAGGGTGATCCAGTGGAGGAAAGTGCGGTTGTGACTGGCTTCGAGGGAGAACAGGCCATTGGAGGGGCTGTGGAGAGGGAGGGCACAGAGGAATCAGTTCCAACCAATCAGGATGGTGGAGATAGTCCACAGGAAGACCATAGTGTGGAGTCCTCCGTTAAAGATGACGAGGGTAAAGAAGAAGAAGACATCAAGACACAGAGTTTCCTCAGCTTCCCCCCACACCCACTGACTGTAGCAGTGGGTGTGGGAGAACGCCCTCAGCCCTCCCTGCTTCCCTCCAAGGAGGTCAACGTTGGGGACGGGGACAGTCAAACCGACAATGAAGAGGAGCAGTGTGGAGAGAAGAACCCGAAGCCCAAAATGGAGGAGCTCGACAGTGAACAGCAGGAGGCTATAGATGACAGAGGTGTTTGTCTGGGTGGTGGGAGGGAGGGGCCTCCAGTGGAGGAGGACAGATCTGTGGAAGCACCAGTGAAGAAGAGGAGAAGGAGAATGGGGATGTGTGGTCTGGGAGAGAGAGAGAGGGAGAGGAGGAGAGGAATAGAGGAGGAGCGGCAGAAGGAAAGAAAGAGTGTGACGGAAGGAGGGAGGGAGGGAGAAGAGATGGTGCTGGTGAGGAAAGCGGAGGAGGAGAAAGTGGAGAAAGAGAGAGAGGAGGACATCGAGCAGAGTGGTGATAGTGGTGGTGGTGATGCCAACCTGGTGGCTGTAGAGGGAACTGCAGCAACATTATCCTCTGATCCGTCCCTCTTTTCATCCATCCCTCCATCCGCTCCTCTGGGGAGTACCACTGAGCAGACGAAGAAAGAGAAAGAAGAGGAGGAGAAGTTAGATGAGGAGCAGCTTCAGTCAGGGGGAGAGGCAAGCCATGCAGGCCCCAGCGAAGTGGCTTATTCTGGGCCAGAGCAGGTCACAGGAGAGGGTCTCCGGACCGGCCTGGAGGTGGACGCACTGGGCAGTGAGCAGCCTGTGGTGTTGGGGGAAGAAGAGCTAGACACAGAGGGGGTTGTGGAGAAGAACCAGGAGGGGGACAGGGGGGGCTGTGGGTCTAATGAGCCAGAGGAGAGCCCCCCTAGGGCCCCTACACCATCCTCCACCACCACCCCTACCTCTATCCCTCTGGAGGTTGGGACAGAGAGGGAGCACCACGGAGAGGTTCAGAGCTCACCTACCCAGAGAGAGAGGGGGGCTGAAGATGGGGCAGGGGCTGGGACTGTGGACAACCCCCGGGCACTCAGTCTGGCCCCGGCTGACAGAGTAGAGTCCACCATGCCTCCCCCCACAAAGCCAAGTCCTGGAAGGGAGGGGAACAACCAGGCTGCAGTGACAACTGGTGGCTCGGAGGAGAACAACCAGGCTGCAGTGACACCTGGTAGCTCGGAGGAGAACAACCAGGTTGCAGTGACACCTGGTGGCTCGGAGGAGAACAACCTGGCTGCAGTGACACCAGGTGGCTCGGAGGAGAACAACCAGGCTGCAGTGACACCTGGTGGCTCGGAGGAGAACAACCAGGTTGCAGTGACACCTGGTGGCTCGGAGGAGAACAACCAGGCTGCAGTGACACCTGGTGGCTCGGAGGAGAACAACCAGGCTGCAGTGACACCTGGTGGCTCGGAGGAGAACAACCAGGCTGCAGTGACACCTGGTGGCTCGGAGGAGAACAACCAGGCTGCAGTGACACCTGGTGGCTCGGAGGAGAACAACCAGGCTGCAGTGACACCTGGTGGCTCGGAGGAGAACAACCAGGCTGCAGTGACACCTGGTGGCTCGGAGGAGAACAACCAGGCTGCAGTGATACCTGGTGGCTCGGAGGAGAACAACCTGGCTGCAGTGACACCTGGTGGCTCGGAGGAGAACAACCATGTGAGTGTTTTTGTTGACGTCTTTGTTTGTTACTTTGTTTGTTTGTTTGTTTGTTTGAGTCCTGATTGTTTGTGTATTTCAGTCCACCACCCCAGACCTGACCAGAGCCGATGATGATGCTACTGTCGTTGACCCGTTTGGAGCGCTGGCTCTGAACTACGTGTCTGACTCTCAACTCAACACCATCACTCTGACGTGAGAGAGGGGGAGGAAGGAGGGGGGGTATAGGAGGTAGATGCAGGCATGAGGGGAGGAGAGAAGTGCTGATATGCAGATGAGGGGGCAGGTAGATAAGGAAATGAGAAAGGAAGGGTGAGAAAGAGAGGGACGAGAAGGAAGGATGGTAAAGGAAGAGTGGGAGAGAGATGAGAGTAGATGAGGGATATTTCTATCTCTCCTCCATCTTTATCTCTGGGCCTGGAGACAGAAATTAGTAGATGAAGGGATATCTCTATCTCTCCTCCATCTTTACCTCTGGGTCTGGAGACAGAGATGAGAGTAGATGAGGGATATCTCCATCTCCTCCATCTTTACCTCTGGGCCTGGAGACAGAGATGAGAGTAGATGAGGGATATCTCCATGTGGAACGACACACACGCTGCACTTTGGTCCGCTCATTCCTACGACAGCCGTGACAGAATCACCCACCACCAAAGGACCAAGCAGCGTGCCCAGGAGAAACAGGAATGAACTTGGGAGGAAATTCTGGACGGGAAAGGACCCTGGAGTCAGGCTGGGGAGTATCGCCGTCCGAAAGAAGAAATCGAGGCAACAAGAGCGGAGCGGCAATACTATGAGGCATTATACCAACCACGAGGCAAGTGCGAGAGGCAGCCCCCAAAACATTTTGGGGGGGGCACACAGGGAGATTGGCAGAGTCAGGGTGGAGACCTGAGCCAGATCCCCGTGCTTACCGTAGGGAGCGAGTGACGAAGCAAGCACCGTGTTATGCGGTGATGCGCATTGTGTCGCCAGTGCGCATTCACACCCCGGTGCGATCTGTGCCCGCGCCCTGCATTTGCCGTGCTAGGTTGAGCATTCAGCCAGGAATGGTGGTGCCAGCTCAGCACTCCTGGTCTCCAGTTCGCCTTCTCGGTCCAGGATAAACTGCGCCGGCGCTGCGCACTGTGTCGCCAGTGCATATTCACAGCCCAGTTCGTCCTGTGCCAGCTCCCCGCGTTTGCCGGGCGAAAGTAAGCATCCAGGCAGGATGGGTTGTGCCAGCTATACGCTCAAGACCTCCGTGTTATGCGGAGCTTCCATGGCCCAGTATATCCTGTGCCTGCCCCACGTACCCGGCCATCAGTGAGTCTATCCCGCCTGGTACGTCCTGTGCCTGCTCCTCGCACTTGCCCTGAGGTGCATGTCACCAGTCTGGCGCCACCTGTGCCACCCCCACGCATCAGGCCTCCAGTGCGCCTGCCCAGTCCAGGGTGTCCTGTTCCTGCTCCCCGCACTCGCCCTGAGGTGCGTGTTACTAGTCTGGCGCCACCTGTGCCAGCCCCACGCATCAGGCCTCCAGTGCGCATTCCCAGTCCGGGGCTTCCGGCGACAGTTCCCAGTCCAGAGCTTCCGGTGACAGTTCCCAGTCCGGAGCTTCCGGCGACAGTTCCCAGTCCGGAGCTTCCGGCGACAGTTCCCAGTCCGGAGCTTCCGGCGACAGTTCCCAGTCCGGAGCTTCCGGCGACAGTTTCCAGTCCGGAGCTTCCGGCGACCGGCGACAGTTCCCAGTCCGGAGCTTCCGGCGACAGTTCCCAGTCCGGAGCTTCCGGCGACAGTTTCCAGTCCGGAACCTCCTGAGACAGCCTGCAGCCCAGAACCTCCGGCGATGATCTACAGTCCAGTTCCTCCGATGACGATCCACGGTCCGGTGGTACTGAAGCAGAGGGATCAGCGGGCGGAGCGGGGGTTACGAACCGGAGCCGCCTCCTCTGTTGGAGGATCCGCTGGATGATAGGGTTCTGGGTATTGCACCAGAGCCGCCATAGACAATAGTTACCCACCCTGCCCTCCCTTTTTATTTTGTATTTTTATTTTATTTTAATTGGGGGGGTTGTTGTTGTTTTGTCTAGGTGCGGTCGGAGTCCGCACCTTTGGGGGGGGGGGGGGGGGGTACTGTCACGTCCTGACCATAGAAAGATGTTATTTTCTATGGTAGAGTAGGTCAGGGCGTGACAGTTTTTTTTTTAATGTTTTGTATTTCTATGTTTAGGTTCTAGTGTTGTGTTTCTATGTTGGGGTTTTTGTTTGGGATGATCTCCAATTACAGGCAGCTGGTCCTCGTTGTCTCTAATTGGAGATCATACTCCACATGGGTTTTGTGGGAGATTAATTTTGAGTTGTGTATGTGTTCATCTCTGCGTCACGGTTTGTTGTTTTTTCATTCAGTGTATTTATGTATTGCATAGTTTCACAGTATAAATAAAATGTGGAACGACACACACGCTGCACTTTGGTCCGCTCATTCCTACGACAACCGTGACAGATGTATTTCAAGGCTTACCTTCAAACTCAGTGCCTCTTTGCTTAAAACCTGTTAGGGCAAGGGGGCAGTATTTACACCGCCGGATAAAAAACGTACCCGATTTAATCTGGTTACCACTCCTACCCAGTAACTAGAATATGCATATACTTATTACATATGGATAGAAAACACCCTAAAGTTTCTAAAACTGTTTGAATGGTGTCTGTGAGTATAACAGAACTCATTTGGCAGGCAAAAAACTGAGAAGGTTTCATGCAGGAAGTGGCCTGTCTGACAAGGTGTCGTTCTTCTTGTCTCTGTTTATTGAAGAGTGAGGATCTTAGCTGTCCCGTGACACTTCCTACGGCTGCCATAGGGTCTCAGAAGGCGGTAAAAAGCTGAATCGTGGCTTTGCAGGCTCTGGCTGAAAAAAAGTAGCGCGTTTGGGTAGTGGCTGGTTACAGTACTGTGAGACTCAGGCTCGTGCCTGTGTCGCCCGAAAGCTTTGTTTACTTTCCTCTGTTTAGCTAAATGGACATTCCCGGTCGGAATATTATCACTTTTTTACGAGAAAAATGGCATAAAAATGGATTTTAAACAGCGGTTGACATGCTTCGAAGTACGGTAATGGAATATTTAGATTTTTTTGGTCACGAATTGCGCCATGCGCACGACCCTGATTTACCATTTCAGATAGTGTCTGGGACGCACGAACAAAACGCCGCTATTCGGATATAACGATGGATTATTTTGGACCAAACCAACATTTGTTATTGAAGTAGCAGTCCTGGGAGTGCATTCTGACGAAGACAACAAAAGGTAATCAAACTTTTATAATAGTAAACCTGATATTGGTGAGTGCTAAACTTGCCGGGTGTCTAAATAGCTAGCCCGTGATGCCTGGGCTATGTACTTAGAATATTGCAAAATGTGCTTTCACCAAAAAGCTATTTTAAAATCGGACATATCGAGTGCATAGAGGAGTTCTGTATCTATAATTCTTAAAATAATTGTTGTGCTTTTTGTGAACGTTTATCGTGAGTAATTTAGTAAATTGTTAGTGAATTCGCCGGAAGTTTGCGGGGGGTATGCTAGTTCTGAACGTCACATGCTAATGTAAAAAGCTGGTTTTTGATATAAATATGAACTTGATTGAACAAAACATGCATGTATTGTATAACATAATGTCCTAGGGTTGTCATCTGATGAAGATCATCAAAGGTTAGTGCTGCATTTAGCTGTCTTCTGGGTTTTTGTGACATTATATGCTAGCTTGAAAAATGGGTGTCTGATTATTTCTGGCTTGGTACTGCTGACATAATCTAATGTTTTGCTTTCGTTGTAAAGCCTTTTTGAAATTGGACAGTGTGGTTAGATTAACGAGAGTCTTGTCTTTAAATAGCTGTAAAATAGTCATATGTTTGAGAAATTGAAGTAATAGCATTTCAAAGGTTTTGAAAATCGCGCCACAGGATTCAACTGGCTGTTACGTAGGTGGGACGAATTCGTCCCGCCTAGCCCAGAGAGGTTAACATCATGGGAAAATCAAAGGAAATCAGCCAAGACCCCAGAAAAAGAATTGGCGACCTCCACAAGTCTGGTTCATCCTTGGGAGCAATTTCCAAAGGCCTGAAGTTACCACGTTCATCTGTACAAACAATAGTACGCAAGTATAAACACCATGGGACCACGCAGCTGTCATACCGCTCCGGAAGGAGACGTGTTCTGTCTCCTAGAGATGAATGTACTTTGGTGCGAAAAGTGCGAATCAATCCCAGAACAACAGTAAAGGACCTTGTGAAGATGCTGGAGGAAACAGGCACAAAAGTATCTATATCCACAGTAAAACGAGTCCTATATTGAAATAACCTGAAAGGCCGCTCAGCAAGGAAGAAGCCACTGCTCCAAAACCACCATAAAAAAAGCCAGACTACGGTTTGCAACTGCACATGGGGACAAAGATCGTACTTTTTGGAGAAATGTCCTCTGGTCTGATGAAGCAAAAATTGAACTGTTTGGCCATAATGACCATTATTATGTTTGGAGGAAAAAGGGCGAGGCTTGCAAGCCGAAGAACACCATCCCAAACGTGAAGCACAGGGGTGGCAGCATCATGTTGTGGGGGGGTGCTTTGCTACAGAAGGGACTGGTGCACTTCACAAAATAGATGGCATCATGAGGAAGGGAAATTATCTGGATATATTGAAGCAACATCTCAAGACATCAGTCAGGGAGTTAAAGCTTGGTCACAAATGGGTCTCCCAAATGGACAATGACCCCAAGCATACTTCCAGAACTGAAAAAGCGTGTGCAAGCAAGGAGGCCTAGAAACCTGACTCAGTTACACCAGCTCTGTCAAGAGGAATAGGCCAAAATTCACCCAATTTATTATGGGAAGCTTTTGGAAGGCTACCCGAAACGTTTGACTGAAGTTAAACAACTTAAAGACAATGCTACCAAATACTAATTGAGTGTATGTAAACTTCTGACCCACTGGGAATGTGATGAAAGAAATAAAATCTGAAATAAATCATTCTATCTACTATTATTCTGACATTTCACATTCTTAAAATAAAGTGGTGATCCTAACTGACCTAAGACAGGGAATTTTGACTAGGATTAAATGTCAGGAATTGTGAAAAACTGAGTTTAAATGTATTTGGCTGAGGTGTATATAAACATCCGACTTCAACTGTACATTTATCCATCTTCCTAGAACCAGTACACAATTTTAGAAATTTGTATTCGCTTGTTTTAAAGCCTACGATGAACCATTATTCCTCATATAGCGCACATGTGGCTCTGGTCAAATGTAGTGCATTATATAGGGAATGGTGCCATTCTCTGTCTCTCTCTTCCCCTTAACTAGTGAGAAAGAGGAAGAGGAGAAAGAGGAAGGGCACGAAGACGCTACAGAACTGGTCTGTGGCCTGATCAGAGAACTCTCCTACCTAAAGTGAGTGTTCCTCTCTTTTCCCTCCTCTCCCTCCATCCTTCTACTTCTTCACCACTTTCTCCTAGTGATGACCTTTGACCTAATGAACTTTAGAAGTCAGCCTGATCCGCCCCACAGATCTCTGAGCTCTGATTGGCTAGATGGCTGTCTGCTCAGATGGACACATAGATTAGGATCTCTCCTCCTTAGTTAACACAGGAGAGGAGGAGAACAGGGGATGAGGTTCTAAACACTGCTGTTAGCTGTACCACGTATTCCTCTCCCTCCTCCTTCACTACTGTTAGCTGTACCACGTATTCCTCTCCCTCCTCCTTCACTACTGTTAGCTGTACCACGTGTTCCTCTCCCTCCTTCACTACTGTTAGCTGTACCACGTATTCCTCTCCCCTTTCACTGCTGTTAGCTGTACCATGTGTTCCTCTCCCTCTTCCTTCACTACTGTTAGCTGTACCACGTGTTCCTCTCCCTCCTTCACTACTGTTAGCTGTACCACGTATTCCTCTCCCTCCTTCACTACTGTTAGCTGTACCACGTGTTCCTCTCCCTCTTCCTTCACTACTGTTAGCTGTACCACGTGTGCCTCTCCCTCCTTCACTACTGTTAGCTGTACCACGTATTCCTCTCCCTCCTTCACTACTGTTAGCTGTACCACGTATTCCTCTCCCTCCTCCTTCACTACTGTTAGCTGTACCACATGTCCCTCTCCCTCCTCCTTCACTGCTGTTAGCTGTACCATGTGTTCCTCTCCCTCCTCCTTCACTGCTGTTAGCTGTACCACGTGTCCCTCTCCCTCCTCCTTCACTGCTGTTAGCTGTACCACGTGTTCCTCATCCTCCTTCACTGCTGTTAGCTGTACCACGTGTTCCTCTCCCTCCTCCTTCACTGCTGTTAGCTGTACCACGTGTTCCTCTCCCTCCTCCTTCACTGCTGTTAGCTGTACCACGTGTGCCTCTCCCTCCTCCTTCACTGTTGTTAGCTGTACCACGTGTTCCTCTTCCTCCTTCACTGCTGTTAGCTGTACCACGTGTTCCTCTCCCTCCTCCTTCACTGCTGTTAGCTGTACCACGTGTTCTTCTCCCTCCTCCTTCACTACTGTTAGCTGTACCACGTGTTCCTCTCCCTCCTCCTTCACTACTGTTAGCTGTACCACGTGTTCCTCTCCCTCCTTCACTACTGTTAGCTGTACCACGTGTTCCTCTCCCTCCTTCACTACTGTTAGCTGTACCACGTATTCCTCTCCCTCCTCCTTCACTACTGTTAGCTGTACCACGTGTTCCTCTCCCTCCTTCACTACTGTTAGCTGTACCACGTATTCCTCTCCCTCCTCCTTCACTACTGTTAGCTGTACCACGTGTTCCTCTCCCTCCTCCTTCACTACTGTTAGCTGTACCACGTGTTCCTCTCCCTCCTTCTTCACTACTGTTAGCTGTACCATGTGTTCCTCTCTCTCCTCCTTCACTGCTGTTAGCTGTACCACGTGTTCATCTCCCTCCTCCTTCACTGCTGTTAGCTGTACCATGTGTTCCTCTCCTTCCTCCTTCACTACTGTTAGCTGTACCATGTGTTCCTCTCCCTCCTTCACTGCTGTTAGCTGAACCATGTGTTCCTCTCCTTCCTCCTTCACTACTGTTAGCTGTACCACGTGTTCCTCTTCCTCCTTCACTGCTGTTAGCTGTACCACGTGTTCCTCTCCCTCCTCCTTCACTGCTGTTAGCTGTACCATGTGTTCCTCTCCCTCCTCCTTCACTGCTGTTAGCTGTACCACGTGTTCCTCTCCCTCCTCCTTCACTGCTGTTAGCTGTACCACGTGTTCCTCTTCTCCTTCACTGCTGTTAGCTGTACCATGTATCCCTCTCCCTCCTCCTTCACTACTGTTAGCTGTACCACGTGTTCCTCTCCCTCCTTCACTACTGTTAGCTGTACCACGTGTTCCTCTCCCTCCTTCACTACTGTTAGCTGTACCACGTGTTCCTCTCCCTCCTCCTTCACTACTGTTAGCTGTACCACGTATTCCTCTCCCTCCTCCTTCACTACTGTTAGCTGTACCACGTGTTCCTCTCCCTCCTCCTTCACTGCTGTTAGCTGTACCACGTGTTCCTCTCCCTCCTTCTTCACTACTGTTAGCTGTACCATGTGTTCCTCTCCTTCCTCCTTCACTACTGTTAGCTGTACCATGTGTTCCTCTCCCTCCTTCACTGCTGTTAGCTGAACCATGTGTTCCTCTCCCTCCTCCTTCACTACTGTTAGCTGTACCACGTGTTCCTCTCCCTCCTTCACTACTGTTAGCTGTACCACGTGTGCCTCTCCCTCCTTCACTACTGTTAGCTGTACCACGTGTTCCTCTCCCTCCTTCACTGCTGTTAGCTGTACCATGTATTCCTCTCCCTCCTCCTTCACTGCTGTTAGCTGTACCACGTGTTCTTCTCCCTCCTCCTTCACTACTGTTAGCTGTACCACGTGTTCCTCTCCCTCCTTCACTACTGTTAGCTGTACCACGTGTTCCTCTCCCTCCTTCACTACTGTTAGCTGTACCCCGTGTGCCTCTCCCTCCTTCACTGCTGTTAGCTGTACCATGTATTCCTCTCCCTCCTCCTTCACTACTGTTAGCATGTACCACGTGTTCCTCTCCCTCCTTCACTACTGTTAGCTGTACCACGTGTTCCTCTTCCTCCTTCACTGCTGTTAGCTGTACCACGTGTTCCTCTCCCTCCTCCTTCACTGCTGTTAGCTGTACCATGTGTTCCTCTCCCTCCTCCTTCACTGCTGTTAGCTGTACCACGTGTTCCTCTCCCTCCTCCTTCACTGCTGTTAGCTGTACCACGTGTTCCTCTTCTCCTTCACTGCTGTTAGCTGTACCATGTATCCCTCTCCCTCCTCCTTCACTACTGTTAGCTGTACCACGTGTTCCTCTCCCTCCTTCACTACTGTTAGCTGTACCACGTGTTCCTCTCCCTCCTTCACTACTGTTAGCTGTACCACGTGTTCCTCTCCCTCCTCCTTCACTACTGTTAGCTGTACCACGTATTCCTCTCCCTCCTCCTTCACTACTGTTAGCTGTACCACGTGTTCCTCTCCCTCCTCCTTCACTGCTGTTAGCTGTACCACGTGTTCCTCTCCCTCCTTCTTCACTACTGTTAGCTGTACCATGTGTTCCTCTCCTTCCTCCTTCACTACTGTTAGCTGTACCATGTGTTCCTCTCCCTCCTTCACTGCTGTTAGCTGAACCATGTGTTCCTCTCCCTCCTCCTTCACTACTGTTAGCTGTACCACGTGTTCCTCTCCCTCCTTCACTACTGTTAGCTGTACCACGTGTGCCTCTCCCTCCTTCACTACTGTTAGCTGTACCACGTGTTCCTCTCCCTCCTTCACTGCTGTTAGCTGTACCATGTATTCCTCTCCCTCCTCCTTCACTGCTGTTAGCTGTACCACGTGTTCTTCTCCCTCCTCCTTCACTACTGTTAGCTGTACCACGTGTTCCTCTCCCTCCTTCACTACTGTTAGCTGTACCACGTGTTCCTCTCCCTCCTTCACTACTGTTAGCTGTACCCCGTGTGCCTCTCCCTCCTTCACTGCTGTTAGCTGTACCATGTATTCCTCTCCCTCCTCCTTCACTACTGTTAGCTGTACCACGTGTTCCTCTCCCTCCTTCACTACTGTTAGCTGTACCACGTGTTCCTCTCCCTCCTTCACTACTGTTAGCTGTACCACGTGTCCTCTCCCTCCTTCACTGCTGTTAGCTGTACCATGTATTCAACTCTCTCCTCCTTCACTACTGTTAACTGTACCACGTGTTCCTCTCCCTCCTTCACTACTGTTAGCTGTACCACGTATGCCTCTCCCTCCTTCACTACTGTTTGCTGTACAATGTGTTGCTCTCCCTCCTCTTTAAGTTCTCACCTCAGTC
This sequence comes from Salmo salar, assembly GCF_965601325.2. Lineage (NCBI taxonomy): Eukaryota > Metazoa > Chordata > Actinopteri > Salmoniformes > Salmonidae > Salmo > Salmo salar. The sequence continues at coordinate 74,785,145 of NC_138292.1, forward strand.
CGTAGAGCAGCCAGCTCGCGCAGACGTCCTTCCATCTCCACCTCCGGGTCTTGTTGGAGGAGTGTTGTTGTGCTGGTCTGTTTTGTGGGTTTGTTCTGTCTGGATTGTGTGGACTAACTCTCTGAGCTCCACCATGTCTCTCTCCAGCTCTGTGAATGTATCCCTCTCAATGATGGAGGAGCAGTGCAGTTGTGGGACCTGGGTGTGTTCAGTGCTGGGGGGGTGACTATCCTCGTCTGCAGAACAGTTTGAAGAGGTGTGTTCAGACTGACTCAGGATGGGGGAGTCGTCACGAAGAGAGATCTTGTCCTGCTCTGCTCTCTCTTTCATCTCTCTCTCAATTCAATTTGCATGACAGTGGTGATCAGATGTTTTGTAAGTAGTAGTAAAAATAGCAACTGAAAATAATATCGCTCTCTCCCAATGCATCTCTTCCTCCCTCCCCTATCCTTCTCTTTTCTCCTTTTCTCTCCCTCTTTTCTTTCCTCCCTCCATCTCTATCTCTCCCTCCTTCATCCCTTTCTCTTTCAGTCGGGCAGTGATGGCTACCCATCGGGAGCTAGAGTCTCTTCGCCGTGGCAACAAGACAGCGAGGCCTCCCCCACGCCGCGTCTTCCCCCCACGACGCTCTGAGATCTAGAGTGCCTTCCAAATAGCACCCTATTCCCTATATAGTGCCCTACTTTTGACCTGGGCCCATAGACACTATATAGGGAATAAGGCTCTGGTCAACAGTAGCACACTATATAGGGAATAAGGCTCTGGTCAACAGTAGTACACTATATAGGAAACAAGGTGCCATTTGGGACCTACAGCGAACCATCATCCAATGCCCCAAAGGCTCATGGGTAACAGTCTTCACATAGCGGAGGCTCACTTGAAAGTTGATTTGTATTTATGTTTTGACTTGAAAACTCAAGATCAGTTTGAGAACAATGATCCAAAGTATCAACCCAGATTAGAACTGAATGTTTGTCAAGTTATATGGACACAACATTATAATAATAATGCTGGTCTATAATACCATTTAAGGGTTCTTTTCTTCTCCTCTGTCTTTCCTAATGCTGAGGACATCAGTTTGGAACAGTATGTAGTTACTGTGTTTTGTAGAATGTGTTATAAAATAAATCATTACTAAGGTGAATCTTTGGTTATTGTACATCTCATGTCAGTCGTGGCTCCATGAAACATGTTGCTTTTATAACTAACCAGTCTGAAAAGATTCCCAACATAAAGATCACCTTTACCACTAAGATCTAAAGTCCACCTGTAGACAATGCCCTATATAGTGCACTACTTTAGACCACAGCCCTATATAGTGCACTACTTTAGACCACAGACCTATATAGTGCACTACTTTAGACCACAGACCTATATAGTGCACTACTTTAGACCACAGACCTATATAGTGCACTACTTTAGACCACAGCCCTATATAGTGCACTACTTTAGACCATAGCCCTATATAGTGCACTACTTTAGACCACAGCCCTATATAGTGCACTACTTTAGACCACAGCCCTATATAGTGCACTACTTTAGACCACAGACCTATATAGTGCACTACTTTAGATCACAGCCCTATATAGTGCACTACTTTAGACCACAGCCCTATATAGTGCACTACTTTAGACCACAGCCCTATATAGTGCACTACTTTAGACCACAGCCCTATATAGTGCACTACTTTAGACCACAGCCCTATATAGTGCACTACTTTAGACCACAGCCCTATATAGCACACTACTTTAGACCACAGACCTATATAGTGCACTACTTTAGACCACAGCCCTATATAGTGCACTACTTTAGACCACAGCCCTATATAGTGCACTACTTTAGACCACAGCCCTATATAGTGCACTACTTTAGACCACAGACCTATATAGTGCACTACTTTAGACCACAGCCCTATATAGTGCACTACTTTAGATCACAGCCCTATATAGTGCACAGGGGCCATAGTCCACAGGCCTATGGCCCCTGATCAAAAGTAGGGCACTATTTCGGAAATACAATGCCATTTGGGACACACACATGATGTGCAGACAGGGACCCCTTTTTAGGGTCACCTCTCTGATAATTAAGACACTCAGGAGTAGCCAATACAGATATTATTGTTATTATTATAGCAGTTGTGCTGTTGTCAATAGTGATGTTCTTATAATAGTGATATTAGGCCTGTAGATTTGCAGCTCTACAGTTAGATTAGAGCATGTCGTTTTAAAATAAGAGTCAGGAAAACACAAGTATCAAATCAAATGTTATTTGTCACATGCGCCCGAATACAACAGGTGTAGACCTTACCGTGAAATGCTTATTTACAAGCCCTTAACCAACAATGCAGTTCAAGAAATAGAGTTAAGAAAATATTTACTGAATGAAGTAAAGTAAAAAATAAAAAGTAACACAATAAAATAACAATAAGGAGGCTGTATACAGTGGGTACCAGTATCGAGTCAATGTGCGGGGGTACAGGTTAGTCGAGGTCATTTGTAGGTGAAGGTAGGGGTAAAGGGGGACAACAGTTCCATTCTTTTGTAACATTTCTCCTGGTTCATCGAATCATTCCAGTAATCATGAGTGGAGAAGGAATGTGTCAAACAATTAATCTTTATTAATCACATTGATTCTCCATAACGTCACATACTAGCGATTACAACCACATTGTTTTGTTGCATACTTCACTTATCAGGAAAGAGGATGATCACATGGGAGGATTGGATATGTTCCAAGTCGCCGTCTCTGTTGAAATCATGATGCGCATCTGAGTTGTAGATCAACATACACAGATTCTGCACAAAGAACAATATACATTCAAACTGCCTGGAAAGCCTTTATTTCCATTCATTTACTTTGATATTCTTATATGCGTTGTGCTCGACGTGGCTGGACTACAGATTGAAAACCAGCCATGTCTCGGACACCGACGTCTTGCGTCCAGACAAGCAAAACACCTTCTTCGCCCGCTTCGAGGATAACGCAGTGCCACCAACGCGGCCGCTACCAAGGACTGTGTGCTCTCCTCCGTGGCCGACTTGAGTAAGACATTTAAGCATGTTAACCCTCGCAAGGTTGCCGGGCCAGACGGCATCTCAAGCCGTGTCCTCAGAGCATGCGCAGACCAGCTGGCTGGAGTGTTTATGGACATATTCAATCTCTCCCTATCCCAGTCTGCTGTCCCCACTTGTTTCAAGTTGTCCACCATTGTTCCTGTACCCAAGAAGGCAAAGATAACTGAACTAAATGACTATCGCCCCATAGCACTCACTTCTGTCATCATGAAGTGCTTTGAGAGGCTAGTTAAGGATCATATCACCTCCACCTTACCTGACACCGTAGACCCACTTCAATTTGCTTACCACCCCAATAGATCCACAGACGATGCACTCGCCATCGCACTGCACACTGCCTTATCCCATCTGGACAAGAGGAATACCTATGTAAGAATGCTGTTCATTGACTATAGCTCAGTATTCAACACCATAGTACTCTCCAAGCTCATCATTAAGCTCGGGGCCCTGGGTCTGAACCCCGTCCTGTGCAACTGGGTCCTGGACTTCCTGACGGGCCGCCCCCAGTTGGTGGAGGTAGGAAACAACACCTCCACTTCGCTGATCCTCGTCACAGGGTTCCCACAAGGGTGCGTCTTCAGCTCCCTCCTGTACTCCCTGTTCACCCATGACTGCGTGGCCATGCACGCCTCATTGTTCCATATAACTGAAGATCTCGTACAACGCTGTGTACTACTTCACAAAACAGTGCAAACTGGCTCTAACCAGAATAGAAAAAGGAGTGGGAGGCCCCGGTGCACAACTGCTCAAGAGTCTCTAGTTTGAGAAACAGACGCCTCACAAGTCCTCAACTGGCAGCTTCATTAAATAGTACCCACAAAACACCAGTCTCAACGTCAACAGTGAAGAGGCGACTCCGGGATGCTGGCCTTCTTGGATTAGCTAACACAGCGTGCCATTGGAACACAGGAGTGATGGTTGCTGATAATGGGCCTCTGTACTCCTATGTAGATATTCCATTAAAAATCTGCCGTTTCCAGCTACAATAGTCATTTACAACATTAACAATGTCTACACTGTATTTCTGATCAATTTGATGTTATTTTAATGGACAAAAAAAATTGCTTTTCTTTCAAAAACAAGAAGATTTCTAAGTGACCCCAAACGTTTGAACGGTAGCGTATATGGGCAACATCACCAGCAAGGGTTTTGGTCGGCCAACATGTTTTCTGACTGCAATGAGCGCAACAATACCCACAAATATTAAGTGAAATCAAGCTTAGAAAATAGTATTGCCATTGATTAAAAAATAAATATATATACACATATATGTATATACATTTTCCCTGGCGGAGAGCCCAAAGAGGCCCATTACTTGGAGTAATCCCTGAACGGTTTCAAAATGCCTACCTGTTGAATATCCTCTTGTCTGCAGCCAATAAATGTATTAAAGCGCATTGGTTAAACCTGGACATTCGTACTATGGAAGAGTAGAGTGGTAGACTGAAAGAACTGTATTTAATGGAAAAGATCACCCATAAAATAAAACTGCAGACAGATGTAGACTATGTGAAAAAGATCGGAACCGCTCCTTGTAAATAATATTGTGTAGACACGACTCAGTCTCAAAGCAACCAAACATATGATAATTGTATATATATATATATTATTTTTTTTATTATTACTTTAGTTTCTTAGTTCTAAAGTTATCTTGTTTATTGTATAGCCTACTTGTTGGTATGTCAGACGACCAGAACCTTAATAATAATCACCATACTTACGTCACAGACAATAATTCTACTAGTTGACTGCACGGACACATAGCAGGATACTGACACTCAGTCCGCAGTGGTCGGGAATGCGTTTTGGGGCTGGACACAACGCGAACCAGCCCCTACTGTTGTCGAGCGCACATACTAATGCCATGTTCATATACCATCGGAGTTATCGGAAATTCTAGTTCCGACTGGGAAGTTTCACTTGAATGACCCTCAAAATTGGAATTACAAGTGGGAAACGGAGAAAATATTGTTGCCAATCTATTGTCTTAAGAATTGTTCCGACTTGAAAAGAACTTGAACACAATCATGTCGGAGTTACGACTTCCCATTTTCCAGTGTCCCAGGAGAATATGAAGCCAGCATAATACGGCATTCACGTGCTAGTCGTTACTAGGAAACTGACATTTCTGACTCGCTGACATGATTGACACCGTAAAAATCATCATAAAACGGCCTTGGAAGAGCCATAAGTGTAAACCAACATAATTTATTATTTTTACATTAACCTGTTTAACTTGTATTAAATGCATTATGAAGAAAATTGTGTGATTTAGGCTCCACGAAATATGAAATGCCTTATGAAGAATATCGTGTACTGTTGCCTTCACGAAAAAAAAGGCCTTTCTGACTACAAGTGCACCAGTATCCCAAAGTATTAGTATTAAGCGAAATCAAGCATAGAAAACAGCGTTGGCATTAATAAAAATGTTTTTCCCACGGATTAAGTCGCACATAAATGTGTCTTTTCTCACAAATTCTGTTCAGAAAGTCTGCTCAGAAAAATCAAAAACATTATATATAGCAATACAAACACCATTTATAATACGGGATGAATAAATACAACATTAGGTATATTCATAACGTTCAACAATTAAGAAAAAATTGGCTATCGTGTTTAAATTATTGTATTTTCTCACGAATTAAACCACAAAAAAACGCACGAAATCTGCTGAAATACATTATGTACATGCACGAATTGATTGTGAGATTGTGTTGTCAAATTGGCCTGAACCGGTTTTGAGTGACCATTTACAGTTTATTTACATGAAATTTACAGAATAATAGAAACCACTCAAGTCAATTGGGCACACATCAATTCATGGGAGACTGCCAGGGTTGGGTCACTAACCTTGATTTACAGAAAAGTGATGATTAACGGCCCATCGACTCATATGGTGATTGGGGCCTAGACAACAATGGTTTGATGACTGTCTATCTGTGGAGCATTCTAGAAGGACTGGGCTGATCCAGAAAGCTGGTTGTGTGTCTTGTACCTCCCTACTTAGTTTGTTCATTTGGGAGTAAAAGATTGCCTATTGACAAGATTGAAACGTGTCTGTTTCCTTCCACAGTGTTTCCCAACTCCAGCCCCCCAACAGTACATATTGTTGTTGTAGCCCCGGAAAAACTCACCTGCTACAACTCAATGAGGGCTTGATGATTAGTTGACAAGTAGAATCAGGTGTACTAAGTATTTTATAAAACACAATGGAAACGACAAAGGAAAAACACAACTGAAACAGAAAGTATTATAAAACATACAATAGAAACTATATAAACAGCCATCCTACTGAAATGACCAGTCCAGGCGAATACCAGGGGCGGCGAACTGGAGCCTCTCTGCCAGCACATACTTGAGTAAAAGTAGATTCCTTAATAGAAAATGACTCAAGTATAAGTGAAAGTCACCCGGTAAAATACTACTTGAGTAAAAGTCTAAAAGTAAATGGTTTAAAATATACTTCAGTATCTAAAGTAAATGTAATTGCTAAAATATACTTAGGTATGAAAAGTAAAAAAGTAAAGCAAACCAGATGGCACCTTTTTGTTGTTCTTTATTAATTCACAGATAACCAGGGACACACTCCAACATCATTTATAAACGAAGCATGTGTTTAGTGAGTCGGCCAAATCAGATACAGTAGGGATGTTCTCTTGATAAGTGTGTGAATTAAACTATTGTCGTGTCCTGGTAAGAATTCAAAATGTAAACAATAGTTTTGGGTATCAGGGAAAATGTACGGAGTAAAAAGTACATCATTTTCTTTAGGAATGTAGTGAAGTAAAAGTAAAAACCTTCATTTAATTAGGCATGTCAATTAAGAACAAATTGGTTTTTACATTGACCGCCAAACCCGGACAACGCTGGGCCAATTGTGCGCCGCCCTATGGGACTCCCAATCACGGCCGGTTCTGATACAGCCTGGATTCGAACCACGGTGTCTGTAGTGACGCCTCAAGCACTCGGAAGCCCAAGTAAAGTACAGATCCTCTAAAAACGACTTAAGTGGTACTTTCAAATGTTTCACTAAAGTACTTTACACCACTGGACGTGACATAGACAGAGCTGTAGGTGGTTTCGACCAGGGGACAATGGTGCTTGGTGGCGGCTTGGGCCCCGGTGGCCCCGCAGAGAGGGCAGACATACAGCCGCAGGTACGGGCACATCATGTCCCCATCCTGGTCCTTGAGGCTGTGGGACACAAACACAGACTCAGACTCCCCGTTGTGTTTGCAGAAGCTGCAGAACTTTCGCTCAGGTGATGGCACCTCCTCCGGCGTGTTTCTCCCACTCTGGCCCCGGGTGCCCGCGGGGGATCTGGACGCTGCTGTAGGGGGCTCGGGACCCTCGGTGCTGCTCGGACATAAAGGAGCGTCTTCATGCAAGAGGACGATTTCGGAATCCGGGGGTTCCATTTCGTGCCATAGTGGTGGTGTCGCCGCAGGTGTTATCGGTGACAGCAAGGCTCGTGGCGGAAACTCTTCAAATTCCACCATGGTCGAGCATATCCCGGAGTCATGACCCTCAACGGTTAACGGTTTTGGGGTGAACTTGCCTAACTGCATCTCCCGCACTAGGTCAGCTAGCTTCATGTAGTCACGCCACGGTTGGAAACTCTTGTTTTCGGACTCCATGTAAGGCGGTTTGTCTTGGAGTTGACTAATCATAGCGTTCATACTATCACTTGTATTTTTTATATCCCAACAGACTAGTGTCTGATAACGATCAGAATGTACCACAATAAAGAACGCTGGGTCTAAACTGACAACTCAACTGAAGGCAAATTTGACAACATTCACGTTTTAACCTGTCAGTGTTTTGTTAAACAGCCAATCAGATGGCGTTGTGCGGAGTCCGTGGCACGTGACAACAGCCAATCAAATGGTTTCAAACTGACAACTGCTAAATTAGCAATTTTAGAAGATCAACTATTTGGGATAAAATTTTACACCTCAACAACATTAAAAACTTAAAATATAACAGTTTAATCTATTCTAGGATCTAAATTGATAGGACTTAGATTATAATTCTTAGTTATATGAAGCTGTTTGATAATAGCCAATTGTAATAAGAAAATATCAGTAAAACAACTGTTAAACTTCAAAAATGCTTTTTTATTTTTTAAATATTTATTTATTTTCACCTTTATTTAACCAGGTAGGCCAGTTGAGAACAAGTTCACATTTACAACTGCGAACTGGCCAAGATAAAGCAAAGCAGTGCGACACAAACAACAACACAGAGGTACACATGGAATAATGAAACGTACAGTCAATAACACAATAGAATAAAAGTCTATATACAGTGAACTTCCTTGCTGTTCACTATGCTTCGACGTCCTTGCTGTTCACTACTACCAAAACGATTTTATAACACAATGGAAATGACAAAGGAACAACAACTGAAACAGACAATATTATAAAACATACAATGGAAACGACATAAACAGGCATCCTACTGAAATGACCAGTCCAGGCAGGGACGGGAGTTGGGGTAATCGGGGTTTGGAGAGAGGGATGGGGGACGGAGGGGAATACCGGGATTAGAGGAATGGGGAGATGGAGGAATTTAGTTACAGTCAAATAAATACACACGCAACAATCTATACAAAGTCCTTCTGTTATCATATAAGATCAATGATTACCTCAATCACCAATAATGATTTTCCCTTTGGGGGGGATCAATAAAGTTACGTTGAAATCCATCGAATTGAAGAAAGATGGCAAAGAAGGAAGGATTTAAACAGTTTAGTAACTAAATGACACCCCATTCCCTTCCAAAGTATCAACCCAGATTTGATCTGAAAGTGCGTGAAGTTATATGGGCCCAACGTTATAATAATAATGCACGTCTATAAATCACATTTTATTGTGTCACATAAACATATTTAGCAGATGTTATTGTGGGTGTAGAGAAATGCTTGTGTTCCTAGCTCCAACAGTGCAGTAGTATCTAACTATTCACAACAATATACACAGATATAAAAGTAAAAGAATGGAATTAAGAAATATAGAAATATTAGGACGAGCAATGTCAGAGTGGCAATGACTTAAATACAGTAGAATATAATATAGTTTAAAAAATAACCATATTTAGGTAGGCAAGTCAGTTAAGAACAAATTCTTATTTTCAATGACGGCCTAGGAACAGTGGGTTAACTGCCTTGTTCAGAGGCAGAACGACAGATTTGTACATTGTCAGATCGGGGATTCGATCTTGCAGACGTTCGGTTACTAGTCCAACGCTCTAACCACTATGCTACGCTATATAGTTTATACATACGAGATGAGTAATGCAGCATATAAACATTATTAAAGTGATTAATGTTCCATTATTAAAGTGGCCAGTGATTCCATGTCTGTGTATATTGTGCAGCAGCCTCTAACTAGCAGGGTTGAATTGGCATAAAAAGCTAGCACCTGGTTTAAGGGTATACCATTTAAGGGTTCTTTTCTTCTCCTCTGTCTTTCCTAATGCTGAGGACATCAGTTTGGAACAGTATGTAGTTACTGTGTTTTGTAGAATGTGTTATAAAATAAATCATTACTAAGGTGAATCTTTGGTTATTGTACATCTCATGTCAGTCGTGGCTCCATGAAACATGTTGCTTTTATAACTAACCAGTCTGAAAAGATTCCCAACATAAAGATCACCTTTACCACTAAGATCTAAAGTCCACCTGTAGACAATGCCCTATATAGTGCACTACTTTAGACCACAGCCCTATATAGTGCACTACTTTAGACCACAGCCCTATATAGTGCACTACTTTAGACCACAGCCCTATATAGTGCACTACTTTAGACCACAGCCCTATATAGTGCACTACTTTAGACCACAGCCCTATATAGTGCACTACTTTAGACCACAGACCTATATAGTGCACTACTTTAGACCACAGCCCCTATATAGTGCACTACTTTAGACCACAGCCCTATATAGCACACTACTTTAGAGCACACCCTATATAGTGCACTACTTTAGACCACAGCCCTATATAGTGCACTACTTTAGACCACAGACCTATATAGTGCACTACTTTAGACCACAGCCCTATATAGTGCATTACTTTAGACCACAGCCCTATATAGTGCACTACTTTAGACCACAGACCTATATAGTGCACTGCTTTAGACCACAGCCCTATATAGTGCACTACTTTAGATCACAGCCCTATATAGTGCACTACTTTAGACCACAGCCCTAGATAGCACACTACTTTAGAGCACACACTATATAGTGCACTACTTTAGACCACAGCCCTATATAGTGCAGTACTGTTGACCACAGCCCCATGGCCCCTGATCAAAAGTAGGGCACTATTTCGGAAATACAATGCCATTTGGGACATACACATGATGTGCAGACAGGGACCCCTTTTTAGGGACACCTTGCTGATAATTAAGACACTCAGGAGTAGCCAATACAGATATTATTGTTATTATTATAGAAGACATGCATAATAATAAACAAACATACTATTTAAACAAAAGGTTCTTTAAAGTGAGATTAGATTTAACATTAAAGTCCTGTACAGCCAATGAAATGTCATCACATTTTATTCTTCACATGCGCCAAATACAACAGGTGTAGGTAGATCTTACCGTGAATTAATTACTTACAAGCCCTTAACCAACTAGGTAGTTTAAGAAATATAGTTAAGAAAATATTTACTAAATAAAGTAAACAATAAAATAAAAAGTAACAGAATAAAATAACAATAAACGAGGCTATATACAGGGAGTACCGGTACCGAGTCAATGTGCAGGGGTACAGGTTAGTCAAGGTAATTTGTACATTAAGGTTGGGGTAAAGTGTCTATGCATTGATACACAGCGAGTAGCAGAAGTGTAAAAACAAGGGGATGGGGGTTGGGGTTAATGTAAATAGTCCGGGTGGCCACGTGATTAATTGTTCAGCAGTCTTATGACTCGAGGGTCGAAGCTGTTAGGGAACCTATTGGACCTAGACTCGGCTCTCTGGTATCGCTTGCCGTGCAGTGACAGAGAGAACAGTCTATGATTTAGATGACTGGAGTCGTCAACCATTTGTTGGGCCTTCCTCTCCAATCTAAGTAGCATACACGTTGGAAAGTCCAAAAAAGAAAAGAAACCACACTTCTAGATCTATTAAAATACAAGTATAACACTAAAATAGTAGCTAGCATGGTAAATTACAATTACACAAAAGTAGCTCTGCACACCAAGTGATAAAACGGCAGTTGTGTTGTTGTCAACAGTGATTTTCTTACAATTGGACTGTAGACTTGCAGATGTACAGTTAGATTTGAGCATATAGTTTTAAAATAATAGTCAGGAAAACAAGCCTCAAAACAAGACAACACTTCCGTTTTTTCCTCCCCTAAGTAGCAGGGAGAAACGTGGATAAACGTCTAATTCTGCAGTGAGAGTTTGTTGATAATGGCCGTTTATTAGTCGACACAGTATTAGAGGTTGGGAGGTTTTACAAAATCTCACAGCAACATGTAAAGACCAGTTAGTTTGGTCACAGACAGACAGAGACATTTACACTTTAAAGTAAAAACAGAAAACTCAAACCCAAAATGTGTTGTAAAGAACAAGTGAACGGGCATGCAAATAATCAAAAACTACACGTCATAAATAAATAGAAATAAGTGAAAAAAAAGTTGAAAACACACGAGAAAAAGTAAAGGCAGTAAATTAAACAAATCACACGACTAACAGGCTATTACACAGTCTACAAACTAGTCAGTCTATTCCAAACGACTTCTAAGCTAAATATCCACACCTAAATCCTCTTACAATTGTCCGCATACAGTGCGCATGAGATGCTAAAGGAAGTCGCCAACACAACAGCCTGAACAGTCTCTTCGGCGCTTCTCTAGCTCTGGTCCCACCCATCTCGCAACAACAAGTTGCCTCTGTTAGTAGGTTTAGAGGGTAGCGCAGTAACGGCCTGGACCAGAGTTAGCGCTTCTATCACTTGACATAGACAGAGCTGTAGGTGGTTTCGACCCGGGGACAGAAGCGCTTGGTGTGGGCTTGAGCCCCAGCTGCCCCGCAGAGAGAACAGTCTATGATTTAGATGACTGGAGTCTTTGACCATTTGTTGGGCCTTCCTCTCCAATCTAAGTAGCATACACGTTGGAAAGTTAAAAAAAAGAAGAAAAGAAACCACACTTCTAGATCTATTAAAATACAAGTATAACACTAAAATAGTAGCTAGCATGGTAAATTACAATTACACAAAAGTAGCTCTGCACACCAAGTCATAAAACAGCAGGTGTGTTGTTGTCAATAGTGATGTTCTTATAATAGTGAAATTGGCCTGTAGTCTTGCAGATGTACAGTAAAATTTGAGCATATAGTTTTAAAATAATAGTCAGGAAAACAAGTCTCAAAACAAGACAACACTTCCGTTTTTTCCTCCCCTAAGTAGCAGGGAGAAACGTGGATAAACGTCTAATTCTGCAGTGAGAGTTTGTTGATAATGGCCGTTTATTAGTCGACACAGTATTAGAGGTTGGGAGGTTTTACAAAATCTCACAGCAACATGTAAAGACCAGTTAGTTTGGTCACAGACAGACAGAGACATTTACACTTTAAAGTAAAAACAGAAAACTCAAACCCAAAATGTGTTGTAAAGAACAAGTGAACGGGCATGCAAATAATCAAAAACCACATGTCATAAATAAATAGAAATAAGTGAAAAAAGTTGAAAACACATGAGAAAAAGTAAAGGCAGTAAATTAAACAAATCACACGACTAACAGGCTATTACACAGTCTACAAACTAGTCAGTCTATTCCAAACGACTTCTAAGCTAAATATCCACACCTAAATCCTCTTACAATTGTCCGCATACAGTGCGCATGAGACGCTAAAGGAAGTCGCCAACACAACAGCCTGAACAGTCTCTTCGGCGCTTCTCTAGCTCTGGTCCCACCCATCTCGCAACAACAAGTTGCCTCTGTTAGTAGGTTTAGAGGGTAGCGCAGTAACGGCCTGGACCAGAATTAGCGCTTCTACCGCTTGACATAGACAGAGTTGTAGGTGGTTTCGACCCGGGGACAGAAGCGCTTGGTGTGGGCTTGAGCCCCGGTGGCCCCGCAGAGAGGGCAGATATAATGCCGCAGGTACGGGCACACCACGCCCCCATCCTGGTCCTTTAGATTGTGGGACCCAAACACAGACTCTGACTCCCCGTTGTGTTTACAGAAGCTGCAGAACTGAAGCTCGGGTGATGGCACCTCCTCCGGCGTCTTGGAGCGGGTCGCCTTCTTTCTCTCCCTCTGTCCCCGGGTGCCCGCGGAGGGTCTGGACGCTGCCGTAGGGGGCTCGGGACCCTCGCTGCTGTTCGGATGTAAAGCAGCGTCTTTACGCACAGGGACAATTTTGGAATCCAGGGGTTCCTTTTCGTGCCGTAGGGGTGGTGTCGCCGCCGGTGCTATCGGTGACAGCAATGCTCGCGGCGGGAACTGTTCAAGTTCCACCATGGTCGAGCATATCCCGGAGTGATGACCGTCAACGGTTAACGGTTCTGATGTGAAGTTCCCTAACTTCATCTCCCGCACTGCGTCCGCTAGCTTCATGTAGTCGCGCCACAGTTGGAAACTCTTGTTTTCGGACTCCATTTCCGGTAGGTGTTGGAGTTGAGAACTAAACGATGCCATTGTTCAATGAATTGAGAACTAAACTGAAGGCAAGTTGGACAACACGCAGGTTTGGACCTGTCCGTGTTTTGGAAAGCAGCCAATCAAATGGTGATGTACGGACGCCGTGGCAAGTGACAACAGCCAATCAAATGGTTTCAAACGGACAACTGCTAAATTGGTCATTTTAGAAAATCAACTATTTGGAATACAATTTTACACCTCAACAATATTAAAACATTTCACAGATAATTGTTTAATCTATTCTAGGGTGTAAATTGATAGGACTTAGATTATAATTCTTAGTTATAGGAAGCTGTTTGATAATAGCCTATTGTAATAACAAAATATCACTGAGCGGGTCGCCTTGTTTCTCTGTTAAAATTCAAAACTGCTTCGGCTTCCTTGCTGTTCACTACTACCACCATTAAGTTATTGTAACATTTCTCCTGGCTCATCGAATCAATTCAGTAATCATTAGTATTGGTACTGCGGAGTTGGAGGATGGAGAGTTGGTGCGGCTGGTTTCCGGGTAAGGGAGCAGTGTGTCAGGAAGCAGTGCGGCTTGGCAGGGTAATGTTTCGAAGGACGCATGGCTCTCGAACCTCGCCTCTCCCGAGTCCGTACTGGAGTTGCAGCGATGGGGTAAGACTGTAACTACCAATTGGATATCACGAAATTGCGGAGGAAAAGGGGTAAACAGTAAAACAAAATAAAGAATGGCATTACTGAAGAGCTCAGTAACCTCAATTGTTATTATTTTTGGAAGATTGTTGTTTTATATCCCCCCCAAATTGCGGACCACCTGCAGTACCCAAGATAAGCACTGATCTAGATATTTCATCTTGTTTCAGTAACATTACTGGTCAGATACATTTATCCATCTTCCTAGAACCTGTACACTATTTTAGAAGTTTGTATTCGCTTGTTTTAAAGCCTACGATGAACCATTATTCCCCATATAGCGCACATGTGGCTCTGGTCAAATGTAGTGCATTATATAGGGAATGGTGCCATTCTCTTTCTCTCTCTTCCCCTTAACTAGTGAGAAAGAGGAAGACAAGAAAGATGAAGGGCATGAAGACGCTACAGAACTGGTCTGTGGCCTGATCAGAGAACTCTCCTACCTAAAGTGAGTCTTCCTCTCTTTTCCCTCCTCTCCCTCCATCCTTCTACTTCTTCACCACTTTCTCCTAGTGATGACCTTTGACCTAATGAACTTTAGAAGTCAGCCTGATCCGCCCCACAGATCTCTGAGCTCTGATTGGCTAGATGGCTGTCTGCTCAGATGGACACATAGATAAGAAACTCTCCTCGGAAAACACAGGAGAGGAGAAGTTGTAAACTCTCCAAGCCCTCCATCTCTTCTCTCTCTCAATTCAAGGTTTCAAGTTAAATAAAAAATGAACAGTAAACATTACACAACGTTTCAAAAGAACAAATACATTTAAAATGTAATTATGTATATATACACAGTGTTCTAATGATGTGCAAATAGTTCAACTACAAAAGGGAAATTAAATTGGGGAAACACACCGAACCATCATCCCAACGCCCCCAAAGGCTCATGGGTAACAGTCTTCACATAGCGGAGGCTCACTTGAAAGTTGATTTGTATTTATGTTTTGACTTGAAAACTCAAGATCAGTTTGAGAACAATGATCCAAAGTATCAACCCAGATTAGAACTGAATGTTTGTCAAGTTATATGAACACAACATTATAATAATAATGCTGGTCTATAATACCATTTAAGGGTTCTTTTCTTCTCCTCTGTCTTTCCTAATGCTGAGGACATCAGTTTGGAACAGTATGTAGTTACTGTGTTTTGTAGAATGTGTTATAAAATAAATCATTACTAAGGTGAATCTTTGGTTATTGTACATCTCATGTCAGTCGTGGCTCCATGAAACATGTTGCTTTTATAACTAACCAGTCTGAAAAGATTCCCAACATAAAGATCACCTTTACCACTAAGATCTAAAGTCCACCTGTAGACAATGCCCTATATAGTGCACTACTTTAGACCACAGCCCTATATAGTGCACTACTTTAGACCACAGCCCTATATAGTGCACTACTTTAGACCACAGACCTATATAGTGCACTACTTTAGACCACAGCCCTATATAGTGCACTACTTTAGACCACAGCCCTATATAGTGCACTACTTTAGACCACAGCCCTATATAGCACACTACTTTAGAGCACACCCTATATAGTGCACTACTTTAGACCACAGCCCTATATAGTGCACTACTTTAGACCACAGACCTATATAGTGCACTACTTTAGACCACAGCCCTATATAGCACACTACTTTAGAGCACACCCTATATAGTGCACTACTTTAGACCACAGACCTATATAGTGCACTACTTTAGACCACAGCCCTATATAGTGCACTACTTTAGACCACAGACCTATATAGTGCACTGCTTTAGACCACAGCCCTATATAGTGCACTACTTTAGATCACAGCCCTATATAGTGCACTACTTTAGACCACAGCCCTATATAGTGCACTGCTTTAGACCACAGCCCTATATAGTGCACTACTTTAGATCACAGCCCTATATAGTGCACTACTTTAGACCACAGCCCTATATAGTGCACTACATTAGACCACAGCCCTATATAGTGCACTACATTAGACCACAGCCCTATATAGTGCACTACTTTAGACCACAGCCCTATATAGTGCACTACTTTAGACCACAGCCCTATATAGTGCACTACTTTAGACCACAGCCCTATATAGTGCACTACTTTAGACCACAGCCCTATATAGTGCACTACTTTAGACCACAGCCCTATATAGTGCGCTACTTTTGACCACAGCCCTACGGCCCCTGATCAAATGTAGGGCACTATTTCGGAAATACAATGCCATTTGGGACATACACATGATGTGCAGACAGGGACACCTTTTTAGGGACACCTTGCTGATAATTAAGACACACAGGAGTAGCCAATACAGATATTATTGTTATTATTATAGAAGACATGCATAATAATAAACAAACATACTATTTAAACAAAAGGTTCTTTAAAGTGAGATTAGATTTAACATTAAAGTCCTGTACAGCCAATGTAAGGTGCATCGAGGTTGAAAAGTCAAATTTAAAATAAAAAAAAATAACACTTCTAGATCTATTAAAGTAATTAAAATACAAGTATAACAGTTTAAAATTGTAGCTAGCACGGTAAATGAGAAATACAAAGTAGCTCTGCACACCACGTCATAAACTAGCAGTTGTGTTGTTGTCAATAGTGATGTTCTTATAATAGTGATATTAGGCCTGTAGATTTGCAGATGTAGTTAGATTAGAGCATGTCGTTTTAAAGTCAGGAAAGCAAGTTTCAAAACAAGACAACACTTCCGTTTTTTCCTCCCCAAAGTAGCAGGGAGAAACGTGGATAAACGTCTAATTCTGCAGTGAGAGTTTGTTGATAATGGCGGTTCAGTTAGCGACACAGTAAGAGGTTGAGGTTTTACAAAATCTCATACCAACATGTAAAGAAGCAGTTAGTTTGGTCACAGACAGACATTTACACTTTAAAGTAAAAACAGAAAACTCAAACCCAAAATGTGTTGTGAAGAACACGTGCACGCAAATAATCAAAAACAACACGTCATAAATACATAGAAATAAGCTACAATAGTTGAAAACACACGAAAAAAAGTAAAGGCAGTAAATTAAACAAATCACACGACTAACAGTCTATTACACAGTCTACAAACTAGTCAGTCTATTCCAAACTGCGTCTAAGCTAAATATCCACACCTAAATCCTCTTACAATTGTCCGCATACAGTGCGCATGAGACGCTAAAGGAAGTCGCAAACACAACAGCCTGAACAGTCTCTTCCGCGCTTCTCTAGCTCTGGTCCCACCCATCTCGCAACAACAAGTTGCCTCAGTTAGTCTAGAGGGTAGCGCAGTAACTGCCTGGACCAGAGTTAGCGCTTCTATCACTTGACATAGACAGAGCTGTAGGTGGTTTCGACCCGGGGACAGAAGCGCTTGGTGTGGGCTTGGGCCTTAGTGGCCCCGCAGAGAGGGCAGATATAATGCCGCAGGTACGGGCACACCACGCCCCCATCCTGGTCCTTTAGATTGTGGGACCCAAACACAGACTCTGACTCCCCGTTGTGTTTACAGAAGCTGCAGATCTTGCGCTCAGGTGATGACACCTCCTCCGGCGCCTTCTTTCTCTCCCTCTGGCCCCGGGTACCCGCCGAGGATCTAGACGCCGCTGTAGGGGGCTCGGGACCCTCGGTGCTGCTCGGACGTAAAGCAGCGTCTTTACGCACGGGGACGATTTCGGAATCCAGGGGTTCCATTTCGTGCCATAGTGGTGGTGTCGCCGCAGGTGTTATCGGTGACAGCAAGGCTCGCGGCGGGAACTCTTCAAATTCCACCATGGTCGAGCATATCCCGGAGTCATGACCCTCAACGGTTAACGGTTCTGGGGTGAACTTGCCTAACTGCATCTCCCGCACTAGGTCAGCTAGCTTCATGTAGTCACGCCACGGTTGGAAACTCTTGTTTTCGGACTCCATGTAAGGCGGTTTGTCTTGGAGTTGACTAAACATAGTATGAACGCTATCACTTGTATTTGTTATATCCCAACAGACTAGTGTCTGATAACGATCAGAATGTACCACAATAAAGAACGCTGGGTCTAAACTTCTGAACAATGCGATGGGTTCAATTCATTGAGAACACAACTGAAGGCAAGCTTGACAACATGCATCTTTGGGCTTGTCGGTGTTTTGGAAAGCAGCCAATCAGATGGTGTCGTGCGCCAGCAGTGCGCAGTCCGTGGCACGCGACAACAGCCAATCAAATGGTTTCACAATAACTGCTAAATTGGTCATTTTAGAAGAACAACTATTTGGGATACAATTTTACACCTCAACAACATTAAAACACTTCAAATATAACTGTTTAATCTATTCTAGGGTCTAAATTGATAGGACTTCTAATTCTTAGTTATATGAAGCTGTTTGATAATAGCCTATTTTAAGATCAAAATGTCACTGAGCGGGTCGCCTTCTTTCTCTGTTAAAATTCAAAACGGCTCCGACTAACTTGCTGTTCACTACTACCACCATTAAGTTATTGTAACATTTCTCCTGGTTCATCGAATCATTCCAGTAATCATGAGTAGAGAAGGAACGTGTCAAACAATTAATCTTTATTAATCACATTGAAAAACGATTTCATCAAACACAATAGAAACAAAGGAACAACTGAAACAGACAATATTATACAAACATACAATGGAAACGACAGAAACAGCCATCCTACTGAAATGACCAGTCCAGGCGAGTACCAGTGGCGGCGAACTGGAGCCTCTCTGCCAGCACATCCCAGCACTCTGACTGAGCATCACTCTCACTGGACCTGCGGAGTTGGAGGGAATGGAGGTTGACGGGAGGGGGCGGGGTAATGGCGGAATTTAGATAGATTGGTGTGTGTTTGTGTGATCGACAACAAAAATCCATCTGTAATCATATACTATCTGTGATTACCTCAATCACTAATAATGATTTTCCCTTTGGGGATGATTAATAAAAGATGTTTAAAATCAATCTTATTGAAGAAAGAGTACAAAGACTGGATGGATTGAACAGTTTAGTAACTAGGTCCACATCTTAAATGACACCCCATTCCATATATAGTGGCCTACTTCTGACCAGGCCCTGGTCAATAACAGAGCACCAAATAGGGAATAGGGGGCCATTTGGAACAGAGCAAGGACATGTCTGGGCCTGACCTGCAGTTGGAGGGCAGAGTAGAGCTCTGGGGTGCAAACTTTGACCCTGCCATGAACCTGCAGAGACCCCGATGACCCTAACCAGGGCATGATCCCAGAGGAGGGCGTGGCCTGGCGGCAGCCGGACAGGATCATGTGATCAGAATCTGAGAGATCTGCGAGCGTACACACACGAATCCCCTGAAGTGACTAAAAGACGATGCTATAGACAAACCTGTTAGTAAAGCAATAACTATAGCTGAACCCAAACTAGTAAAGCTTTTGCAAATATCTAGCAGTATGTAGTGGTCATTGTTGATTATAAACGGGGTAGTTGGAGCCTAAATACTGATTGGCTGAAAGCCATGGTATATCAGACCATATACCACGGGTATGACAAAAAATAAGTACAATTTACTGCTCTAATTACGTTGGTAACCAGTTTATAATAGCAATAAGGCACCTCAGGGGTTTGTGCTATATGGCCTACATTTTAAATTTAACTAGGCAAGTCAGATAAGAACAAATTCTTATTTACAATGACGGCCTACCCCAGCCAAACTCAGACGACGCTGGGCCAATTGTGCGTCGTCCTATGGGACTCCCAATCATGGCTAGTTGTGATACAGCCTGGAATCAAACCAGGGTGTCTGTAGCGACGCATCAAGCACTGAGATGCAGTGCCTTAGATCGCTGCGCCACTCGGGAATCCCCAATATACACTACATGACAAAAGTATGTGGACACCCCTTCAAATTAGTGGCTTCGGTTTTTTCAGACATGTCCGTTGCTGACAGGTGTATAAAAATCGAGCACACAGCCATGCAATCTTCATAGACAAACATTGGCAGTAGAATGGCCTAACTGACTTTCAACATGGCATAGTCATAGGATGCCACCTTTCCAACAAGTCAGTTCATCAAATTTCTGCCCTGCTAGAGCTGCTCCTGTCAACTGTAAGTGCCGTTATTGTGAAGTGGAAACATCTAGGAGCAACAACGGCTCAGCCGCAAAGTGGTAGGCCACACAAGCTCACAGAACCGGACCACCTAGTGCTGAGGCACGTAGCGAGTAAAAATAGTCTGTCCTCGGTGGCAACACTCACTAACGAGTTCCAAACTGCCTCTAGAAGCAACATCAGCACAATAACTGTTCGTCGGGAGCTTCATGAAATGGATTTCCATGGCTGAGCAGCAACACACAAGCTTAGGATCACCATATACAATGCCAAGCATCGGCTGGAGTGGTGTAAAGCTCACTGCCATTAGACTCTGGAGCAGTGGAAACGCGTTCTCTAGAGTGATGAATCACGCTTCACCATCTGGCAGTCCGACGGACGAATCTGGGTTTGGAGGATGCCAGGAGAACGCTACCAGCCCCAATGTATAGGGCCAACTGTAGAGTTTAGTGGTGGAGGAATAATGTTCTGGGGCTGTTTTTCATGGTTCGGGCTAGGCACCTTAGTTCCAGTGAAGAGAAATCTTAACGCTACAGCATACAATGACATTCTAGACGATTCTGTGCTTCCAACTTTGTGGCAACAGTTTGGGGAAGGCTCTTTCCTGTTTCAGCATGACAATTTCCCTGTGCACAAAGCAAGGTCCATACAGAAATGGTTTGCCGAGATCGGCGTGGAAGAACTTGACTGTCCTGCACAGAGCCCTGACCTCAACCCCATCGAACACCTTTCGGAAGAATAGTAACGCAGACTGTGAGCCAGGCCTAATTGCCCAACAGAGTCCAAACTCACTAATGCTCTTGTGGCTGAATGGAAGCAAGTCCCTGCAGCAATGTTCCAACGCCTAGTGGAAAGCCTTCCCAGAAGAGTGGAGGCTGTTACAGCAGTAAAAGGGGGACCAACTCCATATTAATCACCATTATTTTGGAAGGAGATGTTCGACCAACAGGTGTCCACATACTTTTGGTCATGTATGTATATACAGTAGATGTATAGAGCAAGATTTTTGCTGACTCACTGAGGATGGTGCTCTCTCTCCTGTTGTGACGCTGCAACGTTTTCCCCAAACGGAGAGTCAAACAGATACTGCTGCTTCACCACACAGGCCCTCTGCTGCTCAAACTCACGCCTCTACACACACGCAGGCAGACACTTTGCAGTATTTATTGTATGTATTACAAGCATTTCGCTTCACTCGCAATAACATCCAACATCTGCTAACCATGTGTATGTGACCAATAAAACTTTGAATTGATTTGAGACACTAAGTACATAATAAAATAACCACAGTCAAACACTAAGAGGGGTTGGGTTAAATGCAGAAGACACATTTTAAGTGACTGCATTCAGTTGTACAACTGACTTTGTATCCCCCATCCCTCTAATCTTTCTTTCAATCCAAGGAGACCGTTTCCACTCCCTCCCTGTCTCTCCCGCCCCTCACCTCGTGGCCCAATCGGATGGCGGCATCGGTGAAGGCCCGTCTCTCCCTATGGAAGCTCCGCTTCTGGTGTTCTAGCTCCGCCCAGATGCTCTGAAGCCGCTCTGAAGCCGCTCCCACTCTTCCAGGAAGTAGCAGTCTGTCAGAGCGGCTGGGAGGGGGAGATGGTGAGGGAAGGTAGGTAGAGATGGAGGAGAGGAGAAGGAGGAGAGGAGAAAGAGAGGCATGGGGAGAGATGTGGATGACATGGAGAAGGGGGATGACATGGAGAACCAGAGAGAAAGATGACTAAGTAACTTTGTCTGAAATTTCAAAGCTTGCATTATCTGCCATATTAGTGACTAGACTAGCTCAGCGGATTAACATTCCTCCGTTTCATGGGTTTGAACCCAGCTGGTCACATATCTGTGTGTTTCTATGAACCCCAGTGTGTGTCGGGTCAGTTTCTTTAGTAACGAGCCGTAGCGTCTCGGTTTCTTTAGTAACGAGCCGTAGCGTCTCGGTTTCTTTAGTAACGAGCCGTAGCGTCTCGGTTTCTTTAGTAACGAGCCGTAGCGTCTCGGTTTCTTTAGTAACGAGCCGTAGCGTCTCGGTTTCTTTAGTAACGAGGCGTAGCGTCTCGGTTTCTTTAGTAACGAGGCGTAGCGTCTCGGTTTCTTTAGTAACGAGGCGTAGCGTCTCGGTTTCTTTAGTAACGAGGCGTAGCGTCTCGGTTTCTTTAGTAACGAGCGTAGCGTGTCGATTTCTTTAGTAACGAGGCGTAGCGTCTCGGTTTCTTTAGTAACGAGCGTAGCGTGTCGATTTCTTTAGTCTTTAGTAACTAGCCGTAACATTGTAGCGCGTGTCGGTTTCTTTAGTAACTAGCCGTAACATTGTAGCGCGTGTCGGTTTCTTTAGTAACTAGCCGTAACATTGTAGCGCGTGTCGGTTTCTTTAGTAACTAGCCGTAACATTGTAGCGCGTGTCGGTTTCTTTAGTAACGAGCCGTAACATTGTAGCGCGTGTCGGTTTCTTTAGTCTTTAGTAACTAGCCGTAACATTGTAGCGTGTCGGTTTCTTTAGTAACTAGCCGTAACATTGTAGCGCGTGTCGGTTTCTTTAGTAACTAGCCGTAACATTGTAGCGCGTGTCGGTTTCTTTAGTAACTAGCCGTAACATTGTAGCGCGTGTCGGTTTCTTTAGTAACTAGCCGTAACATTGTAGCGCGTGTCGGTTTCTTTAGTAACTAGCCGTAACATTGTAGCGCGTGTCGGTTTCTTTAGTAACTAGCCGTAACATTGTAGCGTGTCGGTTTCTTTAGTAACGAGCCATAACATTGTAGCGTGTCGGTTTCTTTAGTCTTTAGTAACTAGCCGTAACATTGTAGCGTGTCGGTTTCTTTAGTAACTAGCCGTAACATTGTAGCGCGTGTCGGTTTCTTTAGTAACTAGCCGTAACATTGTAGCGTGTCGGTTTCTTTAGTAACGAGCCGTAACATTGTAGCGCGTGTCGGTTTCTTTAGTAACTAGCCGTAACATTGTAGCGCGTGTCGGTTTCTTTAGTAACGAGCCGTAACACTGTAGCGCGTGTCGGTTTCTTTAGTAACTAGCCGTAACACTGTAGCGCGTGTCGGTTTCTTTAGTAACTAGCCGTAACACTGTAGCGCGTGTCGGTTTCTTTAGTAACTAGCCGTAACATTGTAGCGCGTGTCGGTTTCTTTAGTAACTAGCCGTAACATTGTAGCGCGTGTCGGTTTCTTTAGTAACTAGCCGTAACATTGTAGCGCGTGTCGGTTTCTTTAGTAACTAGCCGTAACATTGTAGCGCGTGTCGGTTTCTTTAGTAACTAGCCGTAACATTGTAGCGCGTGTCGGTTTCTTTAGTAACTAGCCGTAACATTGTAGCGCGTGTCGGTTTCTTTAGTAACTAGCCGTAACATTGTAGCGCGTGTCGGTTTCTTTAGTAACTAGCCGTAACACTGTAGCATGTCAGTTTTTTTGTAACTAGCTGCAACATTGTAGCGGGTGTAGTCCACCTGTAGTAGATGCGGCTGCAGTTTGACCAGCTGTTGACTCTGATCCAACTCTGTCTCTAGCTGGGCCAAGAGCTTATCCTGGTCAGTCCCCACAGCCACGTGACCTATACACACAAAAACCACTGAATATTTCTTTAGTCATAAACAAATTCATGTTTATCTCCTACAAGTCGCTATGTGCGTCTGAAATGGCCCTATGTTCATAAGTGGTGCACTACATAGGGAATACGGTGCCATTTCGTGCTTCATCCTCTCTCACCCTGACTCAGGAGGTCCCCTAGTCTCCTCTGCACACTCTTCCATCCCTGGACCACACCCCCTGTCACATGGTCGCCCAGGGACTCCTCTGACTGGACCAGCATCTTGGCGTTGTCTCTGTCCTCTTCCTGGTCACCCACAGTGTCCAATAGGGTCTGTGGGAAAAGTAAAAGTAGTAGCTTTCGACCGATCAGCTCAATCCTCTCACCATACCCAGGGTTGGGTTCAGTTGCCAAATGTTGCTGAATATTGCAGATAGAAATGCCATGAATAGAGCTGACATGATTCCTTATTCTATGTATCGAGAGGCATGTTAGTTCTACGTAACATGTTTATAGCTGAACGTTCCAAAATGTTGTTTCCTGCTGACCGTGCCCAAGTTCCAGTTCCCATCCGTAGCCCCTTCCTCCCGCCCCAAGACCCTGCCCCATCCGTAGCCCCTTCCTCCCGCCCCAAGACCCTGCCCCATCCGTAGCCCCTTCCTCCCGCCCCAAGACCCTGCCCCATCCGTAGCCCCTTCCTCCCGCCCCAAGACCCTGCCCCATCCGTAGCCCCTTCCTCCCGCCCCAAGACCCTGCCCCATCCGTAGCCCCTTCCTCCCGCCCCAAGACCCTGCCCCATCCGTAGCCCCTTCCTCCCGCCCCAAGACCCTGCCCCATCCGTAGCCCCTTCCTCCCGCCCCAAGACCCTGCCCCATCCGTAGCCCCTTCCTCCCGCCCCAAGACCCTGCCCCATCCGTAGCCCCTTCCTCCCGCCCCAAGACACTGCCCCATCCGTAGCCCCTTCCTCCCGCCCCAAGACCCTGCCCCATCCGTAGCCCCTTCCTCCCGCCCCAAGACCCTGCCCCATCCGTAGCCCCTTCCTCCCGCCCCAAGACCCTGCCCCATCCGTAGCCCCTTCCTCCCGCCCCAAGACCCTGCCCCATCCGTAGCCCCTTCCTCCCGCCCCAAGACCCTGCCCCATCCGTAGCCCCTTCCTCCCGCCCCAAGACCCTGCCCCATCCGTAGCCCCTTCCTCCCGCCCCAAGACCCTGCCCCATCCGTAGCCCCTTCCTCCCGCCCCAAGACCCTGCCCCATCCGTAGCCCCTTCCTCCCGCCCCAAGACCCTGCCCCATCCGTAGCCCCTTCCTCCCGCCCCAAGACCCTGCCCCATCCGTAGCCCCTTCCTCCCGCCCCAAGACCCTGCCCCCATCCGTAGCCCCTTCCTCCCGCCCCAAGACCCTGCCCCATCCGTAGCCCCTTCCTCCCGCCCCAAGACCCTGCCCCATCTGTAGCCCCTTCCTCCCGCCCCAAGACCCTGCCCCATCTGTAGCCCCTTCCTCCCACCCCAAGACCCTGCCCCATCTGTAGCCCCTTCCTCCCGCCCCAAAACCCTGCCCCATCTGTGGCCCCTTCCTTCCTCCCACCCCAAGACCCTGCCCCATCTGTAGCCCCTTCCTCCCACCCCAAGACCCTGCCCCTTCCTCCCGCACCATCTGAAGGGACTTGATAGGAGGGTTATTAAGTTGTTGCTGTACTGCTTCCACACATCTAGTCCTCTCAGATCTGGGCACTATGAAGGATTGTAGGGGCTACAGCAGTGCTTCCAGTGGTGTAAAGTACTTAAGTAAAACGTTTTGGGGTATCTTTACTATTTATATTTTTGACTACTTTTAATCCACTACATTCCTAAAGAAAATGATGGACGTTTTACTCCTTACATCAGTAGTAGAGAATATTTTTCTAATTCACACACTATCAAGAGAATATCCCCGGTCATCCCTACTGCCTCTGATCTGGAGGACTCACTAAACACACATGCTTCCTTTGTAAATTATGTTTGAATGTTATACTGTGACCCTGGCTATCCGGAATTTAAAAAAACAAATTATTTATACTTAGAGTTTTCGTACTTAAGTAAATTTATAACCAAATACTTTCACTCAAGTTGTATTTTACTGGGTGACTTACCTTTTTTTTTTTTTAAGAAATTACTCAACTATCTACTTTTACTCAAGTATGAAAATTGGGTACATTTTCCACCACTGAGTGTTCCCCAATCCTGGTCCTGGGAACCAGGATGTGTTAGAGCTGAGGCAAAAATAAAAAGTGCACCCCTTTGGTGGAGCCCTCTCCCCAGGACCAGGAAACACACCTGGAGGGGTTTCCCCTAGGTCCAGATCTAGGACCAGGAAACGCCCCGGGAGGGGTTTCCCCTAGGTCCAGATCTAGGACCAGGAAACGCCCCGGGAGGGGTTTCCCCTAGGTCCAGATCTAGGACCAGGAAACGCCCCGGGAGGGGTTTCCCCTAGGTCCAGATCTAGGACCAGGAAACGCCCCGGGAGGGGTTTCCCCTAGGTCCAGATCTAGGACCAGGAAACTCCCCGGGAGGGGTTTCCCCTAGGTCCAGATCTAGGACCAGGAAACTCCCCGGGAGGGGTTTCCCCTAGGTCCAGATCTAGGACCAGGAAACACACCGGGAGGGGTTTCCCCTAGGTCCAGATCTAGGACCAGGAAACGCCCCGGGAGGGGTTTCCCCTAGGTCCAGATCTAGGACCAGGAAACACACCGGGAGGGGTTTCCCCTAGGTACAGATCTAGGACCAGCATCCCCTCCCCCAATCATAACCTTAATCATTAGTGGAGGAAATGCAAAACAGTGTCCAGGGCCACCTTCACCCTGCTCTGAGCTATAGGAGCCGTCTAACCCGGTCCATGTCTGCTCTGAGCTATAGGAGCCCTCTAACCCGGTCCATGTCTGCTCTGAGCTATAGGAGTCGTCTAACCCGGTCCATGTCTGCTCTGAGCTATAGGAGCCTTCTAACCCGGTCCGTGTCTGCTCTGAGCTATAGGAGCCTTCTAACCCGGTCCATGTCTGCTCTGAGCTATAGGAGCCTTCTAACCCGGTCCATGTCTGCTCTGAGCTATAGGAGCCCTCTAACCCGGTCCGTGTCTGCTCTGAGCTATAGGAGCCCTCTAACCCGGTCCGTGTCTGCTCTGAGCTATAGGAGCCCTCTAACCCGGTCCGTGTCTGCTCTGAGCTATAGGAGCCTTCTAACCCGGTCCATGTCTGCTCTGAGCTATAGGAGCCCTCTAACCCGGTCCGTGTCTGCTCTGAGCTATAGGAGCCTTCTAACCCGGTCCGTGTCTGCTCTGAGCTATAGGAGCCCTCTAACCCGGTCCGTGTCTGCTCTGAGCTATAGGAGCCGTCTAACCCGGTCCGTGTCTGCTCTGAGCTATAGGAGCCGTCTAACCCGGTCCATGTCTGCTCTGAGCTATAGGAGCCGTCTAACCCGGTCCATGTCTGCTCTGAGCTATAGGAGTCGTCTAACCCGGTCCGTGTCTGCTCTGAGCTATAGGAGCCCTCTAACCCGGTCCGTGTCTGCTCTGAGCTATAGGAGCCGTCTAACCCGGTCCGTGTCTGCTCTGAGCTATAGGAGCCGTCTAACCCGTTCCATGTCTGCTCTGAGCGCGTGCAGTAGCGTGGTGAGATTGTGTCGGAGCTTCATGGCCTCACCTAACTCCGCCTCTCGCCGCTCCAGCATCACACGTAGCGCTGCCTCCTCCTTCCTTGGGGGGGGGGGGGGGGGGGGGGGGGGGTTGGTTAAATCAGGTGCATTAGTGCTGGGCTGGAACAAAAGCCTGTGTCTCAATTTCCTGGATCAGAAGAGGTGACCTCTGGGGTCCCAACCTGAGTCTACAGCCCCAGTAGTCAACAGTAGTGCACTATAAAGGGAATAGGGTGCCATTTTGGACTCAGCCTCTTACCTTCCGTTGGTCTTGGCTGGTCTGTCCCTCTTCACCTGACCTCTGGGCAACGGGTTCAACAGCTCCATGGCTACAAAGAGCGGGAGAGAGACAGGGATGCAGTTAAGCCCCGCCTTCTTCAACATATTCATCAAAGATGTGGCGAGGGCACTAGAACAGTCTGCAGCACCCGGCCTCACCCTACTAGAATCCAAAGTCAAACGTCAACTGTTTCCTGATGACCTGGTGCATTTTTCACCAACCAAGGAGGGCCTACAGCAGCACCATGATCTTCTGCACAGATTCTGCCAGACCTGGGCCCTGACAGTAAATACCAGTAAGACAAAAATAATGGCGTTCCAAAAGGTCCAGTTGCCAGGCCCACAAATATAAATTCCATCTAGACACCGTTGCCCTAGAGCACACAAAAAACTATACATACCCTTGGCCTAAACATCAGCGCCACAGGTAACTACCACTAAGCTATGAACGATCTGAGAGACAAGGCAAGAAGGGCCTTCTATGCCATCAAAAGGAACATACCAATTAGGATCTGGCTAAAAATACTTGAATCAGTTATAGAACCCATTCCCCTTATGGTTGTGAGGTCTGGGGCCTGCTCATCAACCAAGAATTCACAAAATGGGACAAACACAAAATTGAGATTCTGCATGCAGAATTCTGCAAAAATATCCTCTGTGTACAAAGTAGAACACCAAATACATGCAGAATTAGGTTGATACCTGCTAATGATCAAAATCCAGAAAAGAGACGTTAAATTCTACAACCACCTAAAAGGAAGTGATTCCCAAACCTTCCACAACAAAGCCATCACCTTCAGAGAGATGAACCTGGAGAAGAATCCGCTAAGCAAGCTGGTCCTGGGGCTCTGTTCACAAACACAAACAGACCCCACAGAGCCCCAGGACAGCAACACAATTACACCCAACCAAAGTAATTAGTAATTAGACCAAAGTCAAGTAATTAACAAAAAACTAAGCAAACTAGAATGCTATTTGGCCCTAAACAGAGAGTACACAGTGGCAGAATACCTGACCACTGTGACTGACCCAATATTAAGGAAAGCTTTCACTATGTACAGACTCAGTGAGCATAGCCTTGCTATTGAGAAAGGCCGCCGTAGGCAGACCTGGCTCTCAAGAGAAGACAGGCTATGTGCACACTGCCCACAAAATGAGGCGGAAACTGAGCAGCACATCCTAACCTCCTGCCCAATGAATGACCATATTAGAGACACATATTTCCCTCAGATTACACAGATCCACAAAGAATTCTAAAACAAACCCAATATTGATAAACTCCCACATCTATTGGGTGAAATACCAGTGTGCCATCACAGCAGCAAGATTTGTGACCTGAAATGTCTTCTTTAGTAACTTGAGTGTAATGTTCACTGTACATTTTTGTATTGTTAATTTCACTTTTGTTTAATTATCTGTTTCACATGTGAACATGTTTCCCATGCTAATAAAGCCCCTTAACCTGTTGGGGCTAGGGGTCAGTATTTGCACGGCCGGAAAAAAAACATACCCGATTTAAACTGGTTACTACTCTTGCCCAGAAATGAGAATATGCATATAGATAGATAGTAGATAGTAGATTTGGATAGAAAACACTAACGTTTCTAAAACTGTTTGAATGGTGTCTGTGAGTATAACAGAACTCATATGGCAGGCCAAAACCTGAGAAGATTCCATACAGGAGGTGCCCTGTCTGACAATTTGTTCTCCTTCTGTAGCATCTCTATCAAAAATACAGCATCTCTGCTGTAACGTGACATTTTTTAAGGCTTCCATTGGCTCTCAGAAGGCGCCAGAAAGTGGAATGACGTCTCTGCAGTCTCTGGGCGAAGAACAGCAGGAGTTTTTGTGAGTGGTCAGGCAGGGAACAATGACACTGGAGATGCGCGTCCACGAGACGACTCCATGTTTTTCTTTCAGTCTTTGAATGAATACAATGTCGCCTGGTTGGAATATTATCGCTATTTTACGAGAAAAAAAAGCATAAAAATTGATTTTAAACAGCGCTTGACATGCTTCGAAGTACGGTAATGGAATATTTTGAAATGTTTTGTCACGAAATGCGCTTGCTCGTCACCCTTTGGATACTGACCTGAACGCATGAACAAAACGCCGCTATTTGATTATAACTATGGATTATTTGGAACCAAAACAACATTTGTTGTTGAAGTAGAAGTCCTGGGAGTGCATTCTGACGAAGAACAGCAAAGGTAATCCAATTTTTCTTATAGTAAATCTCAGTTTGGTGAGGGCCAAACTTGGTGGGTGTCAAATTAGCTAGCCGTGATGGCCGGGCTATCTACTCAGAATATTGCAAAATGTGCTTTCGCCGAAAAGCTATTTTAAAATCTGACACCGCGATTGCATAAAGGAGTTCTGTATCTATAATTCTTAAAATAATTGTTATGTTTTTTGTGAACGTTAATCATGAGTAATTTAGTAAATTCACCGGAAGTTTGCGGTGGGTATGCTAGTTCTGAACATCACATGCTAATTTAAAAAGCTGTTTTTTTTATATAAATATGAACTTGATTGAACAAAACATGCATGTATTGTATAACATAATGTCCTAGGAGTGTCATCTGATGAAGATCATCAAAGGTTAGTGCTGCATTTAGCTGTGGTTTTGGTGACATATATGCTTGCTTTGAAAATGGCTGTGTGATTATTTTTGGCAGGAGAGTACCCTGACATAATCTAATGTTTTGCTTTCGCTGTAAAGCCTTTTTGAAATCGGACAATGTGGTTAGATTAACGAGAGTCTTGTCTTTAAAATGGTGTAAAATAGTCATATGTTTGAGAAATTGAAGTTATAGCATTTGAGGTATTTGTATTTCGCGCCACGCGATTCCACTGGCTGCAAGCGTCCCACCTTGCCCAGGGAGGTTAAATTGAAATTGAATTATGAGAGAGCTAATCATGTTTAGTCTATAGTTACTTTTAAAACCTCTACAGGATTGGTGGGTCCCCCGCAGGACAGTTGAGCTAACATAGGCTAATCGCATTAGCCTGAGGATGTAAGTAATAAGAACGTTTCCAAGGACACAGACATATCTGATATTGGCTGAAAGCTTAAATTCTTGTTAATCTAACTGCACTGTCCAAATTACAGTAGCTATTACAGTGAAAGAATACCATGCCATTGTATGAGGAGAGTGCACAGTGTTGAACTGGAAAAGTTGTTAAACAATTTAGGCACATTTGGGCAGTCTTGATATGACATTTTGAACAGAAATTCAATGATTCATTGGATAAGTCAAACTTTGCACATATACTGCTGCCATCTAGTGGCCAAAAACTAAATTGCACCTGGGCTGGAATAATACATTATGGCCTTCCTCTTGCATTTCAAAGATGGTACAAAAAAAGCTTTACCAGATCTAACGTGTTATATTCTCCTACATTCATTTCACATTTCCACAAACTGTTTCCTTTCAGATGGTATCAGGCATATGTGTATCCTTGCTTCAGTTCCTGAGCTACAGGCAGTTAGATTTGGGTCATTTTAGGCAAAAATTGAAAAAAGGGGCAGATCCTTAAAGCCAATAAGAAAAAGTAAAATATACTGCAGGCTGATCCAACTTTGATGTAATGTCCTTAAAACAAGTCAAAATGTGGCTCAGTAGTGTGTGTGGCCTCCACGTGCCAAAATGACCTCCCTACAACGCCTGGGCATGCTCCTGATGAGGTGGCAGATGGTCTCCTGAGGGATCTCCTCCCAGACCTGGACTAAAGCATCCGCCAACTCCTGGACAGTCTGTGGTGCAACGTGGCGTTGGTGGATGGAGCGAGACATGATGTCCCAGATGTGCTAAATTGGATTCAGGTCTGGGCCAGTCCATAGCATCAATGCCTTCCTCTTGCAGGAACTGCTGACACACTCCAGCCACATGAGGTCTAACATTGTCTTGCATTAGGAGGAACCAAGGGCCAACCGCACCAGCATATGGTCTCACAAGGGGTCTGAGGATCTCATCTCGGTACCTAATGGCAGTCAGGCTACCTCTGGCGAGCACATGGAGGGCTGTGCGGCCCCCCAAAGAAATGCCACCCCACACCATGACTGACCCACCGCCAAACCAGTCATGCTGGAGGATGTTGCAGGCAGCAAAACGTTCTCCACGGCGTCTCCAGACTCTGTCGTCTGTCACGTGCTCAGTGTGAATCTGCTTTCATCTGCGAAGAGCACAGGGCGCCAGTGGTGAATTTGCCAATCTTGGTGTTCTCTGGCAAATGCCAAACGTCCTGCACGGTGTTGGGCTGTAAGCACAACCCCCACCTGTGGACGTCGGGCCCTCATACCACCCTCATGGAGTCTGTTTCTGACCGTTTGAGCAGACACATGCACATTTGTGGCCTGCTGGAGGTCATTTTGCAGGGCTCTGGCAGTGCTTCTCCTGCTCCTCCTTGCACAAAGGCGGAGGTAGCGGTCCTGCTACTGGGTTGTTGCCCTCCTACGGCCTCCTCCACGTCTCCTGATGTACTGGCCTGTCTCCTGGTAGCGCCTCCATGCTCTGGACACTACGCTGACAGACACAGCAAACCTTCCTGCCACAGCTCGCATTGATGTGCCATCCTGGATTAGCTGCACTACCTGAGCCACTTGTGTGGGTTGTAGACTCCGTCTCATGCTACCACTAGAGTGAAAGCACCGGCAGCATTCAAAAGTGACCAAAACATCAGCCAGGAAGCATAGGAACTGAGAAGTGGTCTGTGGTCCCCACCTGCAGAACCACTCCTTTATTGGGGGTGTCTTGCTTATTGCCTATAATTTCCACCTGTTGTCTATTCCATTTGCACAACAGCATGTGAAATGTATTGTCAATCAGTGTTGCTTCCTAAGTGGACAGTTTGATTTCACAGAAGTGTGATTGACTTGGAGTTACATTGTGTTGTTTAAGTGTTCCCTTTATTTTTTTGAGCAGTGTATATTACTGTAATTTATTTATAAGGACTGATTGCTAAGGTTACCTTGGTTGCTAGCAACTTCAATTAGCACTGAGGTGTGAAGTGAGGTGTCAAAGCCCATGAGCCCAACAATGGCAGGAGAGTTTCACAGCCTCCCCCACCCAAATGCAGAGGCCTTTGAAGCCCCCTCCCTCAGTGCAGAGGTCATTACAATGGGTAGGTAGAAGGAGAGTGATAGAATGGTGTGTGAGAGACTGGGAGAAATTTAGAGAGAAAGATAGAGTGGTATAGAATATGAGCGAGCACATTAAGTGTGAGAGATGGTTAGACAGATCCTTACAGGCTCCTCTCTCTCTGTGTCTCTCTGCAAGTTGGGTTAGTCTCTCCTTCAGTCTGGCGCTGTGCTGCTCTCGACGCCTCAACTCTGACCCCTGCTGTTTACACCGAGACTGCAGGCTGGAACCCTTCAGTGTGTGTGTGTGTGAAAGAGAAAAGGGGGAAAAGGTTATTCGTCAACATGGTTGATATTTTCCATCAAACTCATGATACATGAGACACACCTTCTCTCGCTCGCGTCTCAGTGAATCCTGTAGTCTGGCAACGTGCTGATTTCTCTCAACCAGTTGCTCCTGTGAACAAAATACTTTCTTCTTTATCAACCCATATTTTACCAGGTAAGTTAACGGAGATCACATTCAGCCCAGTCAAAACTGTTCGCTGCTCTGGCACCCCGATGGTGGAACAAGCTCCCTCACGACGCCAGGACAGCGGAGTCAATCACCACCTTCCGGAGACACCTGAAACCCCACCTCTTTAAGGAATACCTGGGATAGGATAAAGTAATCCTTCTAACCCCCCCTTAAAAGATTTAGATGCACTATTGTAAGTGGTTGTTCCACTGGATATTATAAGGTGAATGCACCAATTTGTAAGTCGCTCTGGATAAGAGCGTCTGCTAAATGACTTAAATGTAAATGTAAATTAGGGGTCCATGATGGTATGAGGGCCAGATTGGGTATTTAGCCAGGAAACCAGGGTGCACACCCCCTACTCTTACGATAAGTCCCACGGGATCTTCTTGCCTTGTCTCTCAGATCGTTCACAGCTTTGTGGAAGTTACCTGTGGCGCTGATGTTTAGGCCGAGGTACATACGTCCCATCTGAAAGACAGCACAGGGCAATGTCCTCAATCACTGCCCTGGGGCATTGGGATATTTTTTAGACCAGAGGAAAGAGTGGGTGCTATTGGTCCTCCAACACCACTTCAGCAGCATCTGGTCTCCCATCCAGGGACCAACCAGGACCAACCCTGCTTAGCTTCAGAAGGAAGCCAGCAGTGGGATGCAGGGTGCCATGGAAGCCAGCAGTGGGATGCAGGGTGCCATGGAAGCCAGCAGTGGGATGCAGGGTGCCATGGAAGCCAGCAGTGGGATGCAGGGTGCTATGGAAGCCAGCAGTGGGATGCAGGGTGCTATGGAAGTCAGCAGTGGGATGCAGGGTGCTATGGAAGTCAGCAGTGGGATGCAGGGTGCTATGGAAGCCAGCAGTGGGATGCAGGGTGCTATGGAAGCCAGCAGTGGGATGCAGGGTGCTATGGAAGTCAGCAGTGGGATGCAGGGTGCTATGGAAGCCAGCAGTGGGATGCAGGGTGCTATGGAAGTCAGCA
The DNA here is from genome assembly GCF_965601325.2 of Salmo salar. Classification (NCBI taxonomy): domain Eukaryota; kingdom Metazoa; phylum Chordata; class Actinopteri; order Salmoniformes; family Salmonidae; genus Salmo; species Salmo salar. Next base: position 74,819,629 of record NC_138292.1, read on the forward strand.
GTGGGATGCAGGGTGCTATGGAAGCCAGCAGTGGGATGCAGGGTGCTATGGAAGCCAGCAGTGGGATGCAGGGTGCTATGCTGCTGGCATAAGTTGTTAACACAGAAAAACACTATTCTATCACTCACATTCTCACCTGACTGACTCTCAAATCCACAATGTTTATTTGTTAAGTACACACCACACGCACAAGCTTACCCAAGGGAGGGCCCAGTCTCTCTGTGCTCGTCCCTGCCGGACCACCAGGAGGCATGGAGAGACAGGTTACTGAGAGGAGGGCTAGGCTCCCCATGGAGTAGGTATGTGTCCTGGAGGTCTGGAGACAGAGAGAGAGGAGAGGGAGGGGATTGGATGGTGGTATGAGTGGAGAGAGGGAGGGGCAAAGGAGGTAAGAGATTATTTTTTTATTAAACTAGGCAAGTCAGTTAAGAACAAACAATTATTTACAATGACGGCCTACACCTGCCAAACCTAGACGACGTTGGGCCAATTGAGCACCGCCCTATGGGACTCCCAATCACAGCCGGTGAGATGAGGGAAAGAGGTACATACAGTGCTTGACTTGGACTGAAATAGGTTCCGGTACTCATTTTGGGTGACAGTACTGTTTATATTTAGGTGCAGCAGCTCCACAATACTTGTGAGCTAATATTTTATAAGAGGAACAGGAGCTCAAGCAGTAGAACATTTGAGGTGCCGGTACTCAGCTCCCGTGAGCTCCTGCCCAAGTCAAGTACTGGGTAGATAGATGCAGAAGTGAGAGAAGGGGGCCACGTTCAGTAGATTTTCCTCCCACGTCAAGGTGTGTGTTAATATAAAAACTTTACCTGAGCACTCCTGTCGTCTTCTCTGGGGCTGGGATCCTGCTGCCTGTCCCTGCCCACATCTAGAAGCCATCTGTGTTAACGTTTACTATCACGAACACTAAATAGCTTAACAGGTATTCAGGTGTGTGTGTGTACTGTAGGTGTTGTGTTGGCCGTTCTACCTGAGCAGAGAGGCCTGCTACTTCATTGGCAGCCATCTTCAATTGTCACCTGGAAAGTGCAACCAGGTGCTAGCATTTCAGCTAATCAATAACCTCCTTGATTGACATGCTCACAGCATTCTTTTTTCATACTGTTTGGTCGTGTTCCTCTGCTCAGTTATTGGTATTGCTGACGCATAACAGACCTTACAATGCCTGGATAGGTATTTTACGTACACTATATATACAAAAGTATGTGGACACCACAATTAGTGGATTTGGCTATTTCAGCCACACCTGTTGCTGACAGGCGTATACAATTGAGCACACAGCCATGCAGTCTCCATAGAGAAACATTGGCAGTAGAATGGCTTTACTGAAGAGCTCAGTGATTTTCCACGTGGCACAATCATAGAATGCCTCCTTTCCAACAAGTCAGTAAGTCAAATTTCTGCCCTGCTAAAGCTGACCTGGTCAACTGTAAGTGTTGTTGTTATTGTGAAGTGGAAACGTCTAGGAGCAACAACGGCTCATCCGTGAAGTGGTAGGCCACACAAGCTCACAGAACGAGACCCCTGAGTGTTGAAGTGCGTCAAAAGGCTCTGTCCTCGGTTGCAACGCTAAGTAACGAGTTCCAAGCTGCCCCTGGAAGCAACGGCAGCACAATAACGGTTTGACGGGAGCTTCATGAAATGGGTTCCCATGGCCAAGTACACAATGCCATACACAATGCCAAGCGTCGGCTGGAGTGGTGTAAAGTTCTCCGCCATTGGACTCTGGAGCGGTGGAAACACTTTCTCTGGAGTGATGAATCACACTTCACCATCTGGAAGTCCGACGGGCAAATCTGGGTTTGCCAGATGCCAGGAGAACGCTACCTGCCTGAATGCATAGTGACAACTGGAAAGTTTGGTGGAGGAATAATGGTCTGGGGCTGTTTTTCATGGTTCGAGCTAGGCCCCTTAGTTGCAGTGAAGGGAATTCTTAACGCTACAGAATACAATGTGTATCAGCTAACCACGTTATAGCAATCTGGTACCTGACAGCACAGTAGATGACATAGCACGCAACCATTGGTTGATGCGTTCAACATCTGAGCAGAGGAACACGACCTATGTGTGTAAAAGGATTGGAGAAATGTAAGCCATTTTGATTACTGACAATCCATTTAAAATGGCTTGGAATAAAATGATGTAGGCCTATAATAGTGTGTAATGTAAATGTTGATTATCTATATCAAGGGTGTCAAACTCAATTCCTGGAGGGCAGTAAAGTACAAGGGAGGAGTGAAAAGCAGCAGAGACTCAGCCCTCCAGGAATTGAGTTAGGCACCCCTGCTTTATATTCTAGGGCAGACGTTTTCAACTCTTACCCTACGAGGAGCCTGCTGGTTTTCTGTTCTACCTAATAATGAATTGCGCCCACATGGTGTCCCAGGGCTAACTCAGTCCCTGATTAGAGGGGAACAACGCAGTGGAACTGACTTCCAGGTCCAGAGTGGAGTCTGAGGGTTCTAGGGCCTACAGTACAGGCTGCTGCCAACATACTGACTCATTTCTAGCCACTTTAATAATGAAAAACTGATGTAATAAATGTATCACTAGTCACTTTAAACAATGCCACTTTATATAATGTTTACATACCCTACATTACTCATCTCATATGTATATACTGTACTCTATACCATCTCGCCTATGCCGTTCGACCATCGCTCATTCATATATTCTTTATGTACATATTCTTATTCATTCCTTTACACTTGTGTGTGTATAAGGTAGTTGTGAAATTGTAAGGTTAGATTACTTGATAGATATTTCTGCATGGTCGGAACTAGAAGCACAAGCATTTCGCTACACTCGCATTAACATCTGCAAACCATGTGTATGTGACAAATAAAATATGATTTGAAAGTATCAACATACATCACCTTCTCCCTATAAAATGGACGGACCTCATTAAATACTTAATATTGCCATGAGACAGTCCACATACATTAGAAATCTGAGAATGCACACAACTATATATTAGGAAGAATCCATACAATATATATCAATTAGAAAGCTGACTAGTTCTCCAGCAATGTTTAATTTGCCTCTTTGGAGGGCATTTCTGTTTTATCTTTTTATTTTTTGGGAAAAGGAAGAAAACAAAGAGATGAAAACAAAACAAAACCATGAACATTTTAGACCATTTGACCAAACAGAAGATGTAAGTGGGGACTGAGTCTTTATCTCAGGGATGGGTAACTCCCAAACAGAAGATGTAAGGGGGGACTGAGTCTTTAGCTCAGGGATGGGTAACTCCCAAACAGAAGATGTAAGGGGGGACTGAGTCTTTAGCTCAGGGATGGGTAACTCCCAAACAGAAGATGTAAGGGGGGACTGAGTCTTTAGCTCAGGGATGGGTAACTCCCAAACAGAAGATGTAAGGGGGGACTGAGTCTTTAGCTCAGGGATGGGTAACTCCCAAACAGAAGATGTAAGGGGGGACTGAGTCTTTAGCTCAGGGATGGGTAACTCCCAAACAGAAGATGTAAGGGGGGACTGAGTCTTTAGCTCAGGGATGGGTAACTCCCAAACAGAAGATGTAAGGGGGGACTGAGTCTTTAGCTCAGGGATGGGTAACTCCCAAACAGAAGATGTAAGGGGGGACTGAGTCTTTAGCTCAGGGATGGGTAACTCCCAAACAGAAGATGTAAGGGGGGACTGAGTCTTTAGCTCAGGGATGGGTAACTCCCAAACAGAAGATGTAAGGGGGGACTGAGTCTTTAGCTCAGGGATGGGTAACTCCCAAACAGAAGATGTAAGGGGGGACTGAGTCTTTAGCTCAGGGATGGGTAACTCCCAAACAGAAGATGTAAGGGGGGACTGAGTCTTTAGCTCAGGGATGGGTAACTCCAGTCTTCTGGGGCCTGATTAGTGTCACACTTTCCTCCAGCCCGTTACTACACCTGACTCCATCAATCAACCAATCCTGATCTTAAGGTTGGAATGCAATTATTTAAATAAATCATGACACAATTTCAAAGATTTTCCTGAGTTACAGTTCATAGAAGAAAATCAGTTAATTTAAATGAATGAATTAGGCCCTAATTTAGGGATTTCACATGACTAGGCACTGGGTGGGTATGGGAGGCAGGCCAAGCAAATCAGAATGAGTTTCGCCCCACAAAAGGGCTTTATTACAAACAGAAATACTCCTCAGCACCACCCCTCCTCCTCAGACGATCCCGCAGGTGAAGAAAGCGGATGTGGATGTCCTGGGCTGGTTACACGTGGTCTGCGTTTGCGAGGCCGGTTGGACGTACTGCCAAATTCTATAAAATGACGTTGGATGTGGCTTATGGTAGAGAAATTAACATTCAATTATCTACTTTGGTGGACATTCCTGCAGTCAGCATGTCAATTGCACGCTCCATCAACTTGAGACATCTGTGGCATTGTGTTGTGTGAAAAAAAACGGCATATTTTTGAGCGGCCTTTTATTGTCCCCAGCACAAGGTGCACCTGTGTAATGATCATGCTGTTTAATCAGCTTCTTGATATTCCTTAACTGTCAGGTAGATTAGCAAATGAGAAATGCTCACTGAAACAGATGTAAACAAATTTGTGCCCCAAAATTTGAAATAATTTTTGTGCGTACGGAAAATTGCTGGGATCTTTTATTTCAGCTCATGAAACTTTACATGTGTCTGCAAAGAGACTGTCAGTGTCCCAAATGGCACCCTATTATAGCATACAACTGTAGACCAGAGCCCCAAGGGACCTTAATCAAATGAGTACACTGGGCTATATGGAGCCATTTGGGATATCCTAGGAGGCTGCATGACGTCTCTCACATGTCCCGATAAACACTTGTTAAACAGCTAAAACATTATACCCTAAACAACCATATTCAGTAAGGTCACATGACTCCTGTTTTAACATGACACATAATAAGTGTAGCATTTCTATCTGCAGCGATGCACCCTACAGACCCCTGGCTAGTCTACAGCTGCTACAGACCCCTGGCTAGTGTACAGCTGCTACAGACCCCTGGCTAGTCTACAGCTGCTACAGACCCCTGGCTAATCTACAGCTGCTACAGACCCCTGGCTAGTCTACAGCGGCTACAGACCCCACCCTACAAAACAGAACCCCTGGCTAGTCTACAGCCGCTACAGACCCCACCCTACAAAACAGAACCCCTGGCTAGTCTACAGCTGCTACAGACCCCTGGCTAGTCTACAGCTGCTACAGACCCCACCCTACAGAACAGAACCCCTGGCTAGTCTACAGCGGCTACAGACCCCACCCTACAGAACAGAACTCCTGGCTAGTCTACAGCGGCTACAGACTCCACCCTACAGAACAGAACCCCTGGCTAGTCTACAGCGGCTACAGACCCCACCCTACAAAACAGAACCCCTGGCTAGTCTACAGCGGCTACAGACCCCACCCTACAGAACAGAACCCCTGGCTAGTCTACAGCGGCTACAGACCCCACCCTACAGAACAGAACCCCTGGCTAGTCTACAGCGGCTACAGACCCCACCCTACAGAACAGAACCTCTGGCTAGTCTACAGCGGCTACATACCCCACCCTACAGAGACAATCTCCTGTCCCAATTGGCTAAAACCTGGATCACCTTCTCTCCCTCGCAGCTGCCGGTTTGGTTAGACACTCAGACTGTTTGCTTTGATTGGTCGGTTGAATAAGGTAACCTAGGGTGAAAGGTTAGGATTCAAGAATTTATTGATCGGGACGTTGGGTTAAAAGCGACATGGGCTGGGGAAGAGGGGAGTGATTGGTAAAACTTCACAGAAGCTCAAAGTCCTTTCTGTCCTGCAGGAGGCTGTGTGTGTGTGTATAATACAACGGTGTGTGTACGTTTCTAAACCCCTATAGCCACAGTAAGTACATAAGATCCTTCTGGATGTTTCTATGTGGGCTGTGGATACATAAAACATAATGCTTACAAGCACACACACCTTTCAGTCTGCCTCAGAATGTGTTGAGACAAAAGGATATGTTTAGGCAACATTACTTAAACCTATCAACGGTTGCAATCCAGACGGAATAAGTAGGAAATCAGAAACCCTCCAACCAGAATTCCTGGAAAAACTGGACATTTGACAACCCTAAACCTATCCAATCCTTTCAGTGTCTAGTTGATTCTGGACTGGGCCTGAGAGATCAGAGAACGGAGGGATGAAGGGAGGAGAGGGACATCCATATTATCAGTCCAGTTTGGTTTCCTTCCAGCTGTTGGAAGTCCAGAGAAGGAGAGGAAGGAGGGGGGAGAAGAGGGGGAGCTACGGACGGTTGGCAGGTCTTAGCTCCCATAGTGCATAGTGTTGCTAGGCATCGCCATGGGAGACGACATGGAGATGGAAGGCCCGCCCATGGTGAACTGGCTGTTGTTGATTGGGTATTGAGGACTGTTGCCGGGCCCCGATTGGCCAGTTGCCACTCCTGAGGAAGAGAGAAACAGGAAGTGAATTGGGGTCTTCAAAGAACAGCTAGGGGCAGTTTCCCAGACCCAGACTAAACCTAGTCCTGGACTAAGAAGCACTTTATATGTAAAATAAAACAAACAATAAAAATGTCAGACCATACACTAACGGAACTGTGGACAAGACTACGACATTAGCAACAGTAAACAGCTGTAGCTCTGTAACCATGGCGACACACTCACTCACCCTGGCCCACGCCTGTACTCATGATAGACCCAACTCTAGAAGATGTATGGTTCACTACCCCTGTGTTCACTGCCCACACACACGTGCAAGTGCGCACACACACACACACGCACACACGAGAGAGGAGATAATTCACAAATTGGCAAATTTTATTTGGAGCAACAAAACACAGCAAAACTGGTATACAAAAGGTGAGTTACAGATATAGCTGGAGTCCAACATAGAGATACAAACCTGCCATTACACACAGCACAGTTAGGGTTGCAACATTCCAGTAACTTTCCCAACCTTTCCAGAAATCCTGGTAGGATGATTAACGGACTTCCTGGAATAATCTAACTGGGATTTCTGGAAAGCTTGGGGGACATTTCCAGTATTTTGTAACCCTATACAGCAGAGGTATTCAAATGTAACACTGTAGTCTAGACTACTGCTGGCTTTCTACCTGATTATTCATGACACCCACCTGGCCCCCCAGGTGGAAATCAGTCCCTGATTAGAAGGGATGAACTCTTAAAAAGCAGTGGCACTGGCTTAGAGATTCAGATGTGAATGGAAGGGCTATAGAGAACGGTAAGGAGGGTAGGGATTGGTCAGTCACACACACACAGCATACCAAGAGGGATGAGATTGTTGTGAGACACAGTGGAGCCACCGCCACCAATCACTGTACTGACGTCGTACACAGCAGGCATCCCTCCTGTCAGACAGAGAGACAAATTAACTACAGGAAAGAAACTATTCTGTATCCCCCGTCGTGTGTGTGTGTGTGTGTGTACGTACCCTGGTTCATGTTGTAGACTCCTCCATTGCTCCACATGTTCTCTGAGGGGGAGGAGTAGTGAGAGCCTGGGGGCGGGGCTGACGTGCTGCCTGTGTACCTGCGGAACACACAATCAACCAATCAGATGGAGGCGAGCTCAGGGACAGTCAATCATATTCAGAGGACTTAAACGTGTCTAGCAGGGAAAGAGGAGGTTTTAGACCCCGATGAAGAAGAGGAGGAGGATAGATGGCAGATAAATAACAGCTTTAGGAACAACAGAAGGATAGAAAGTGGAAGATGAGTGAGAGAGGGAGTGAGAGAGTAAGAGAGGGGGAGTAAGTAGAATTGTAAAAGGAAAGAGATGGAGAAAAATAAAATGGTAGAATGTCCATGCTGTGCTGACCAGAAGAAATTACAGAAAGAGAAAAGGTATAGTGTTGTCCACTTGAAGGAGAGAGAGAAGAGAAGGTTGTGTTGACTTGAAAGAGAAAAGAAAGGAAAGAAAAGGAACAGAGTGGGAAAGAGAAGAGAGTGGGAAAGAGAAGGAACAGAGAGAGAGAGGAAAGAGAAGGAACAGACGAGAGAATGAGAAGAGAGGTAGAGAGTGCTTCTGACCTGAAGAAGGGGTTCTTGAGATCCAGCAGGTTGCTAGACTTGCTTCCTGTCTGGTCCACCTGGGCCACCATACTGATGTCATAGCTCTGTCTGGGTGCACAGGTCAGATGAATCCTTTAAGGAGGTACCTTGGCAGGTGTGTGTGTGTGTGTGTGTGTGTTCAGTGTGGTAGTTACCGGTTTAGGTGTGTAGGTGGGTGTGCATGGGAGTTACCGGTTTAGGTGTGTGTGCATGGGAGCTACCTGTTTAGGTGTGTAGGTGGGTGTGCATGGGAGTTACCTGTTTAGGTGTGTGTGGTAAAGTTACCCCGGGGGTGTGTGTGTGTCTCACCTCTTGTTGGCGATGAGCGTTGCAGTGCCGGAAAGGGTGTCTCCTGCCTTGGTGAAGAGAGGGGACTGGAGCAGACAGCGGACCTGGTACCAGTGGGTCAGAGGCTCCGTAGGGGAGGTGGAGAGCCACACTGTTACCCTGGACACACAGTTAGATGGACACGCATACACACACAGTTAGATGGACACACATACACACATACAGTTAGATGGACACACACACACACATACAGTTAGATGGACACACACACACAGTTAGATGGACACACACACACACAGTTAGATGGACACACACACACACACAGTTAGATGGACACACACACACACACACAGTTAGATGGACACACACACACACACACAGTTAGATGGACACACACACACACACACACACACACACACACAGTTAGATGGACACACACACACACACACACAGTTAGATGGACACACACACACACACACACACAGTTAGATGGACACACACACACACACACACAGTTAGATGGACACACACACACACACACACAGTTAGATGGACACACACACACACACACAGTTAGATGGACACACACACACAGTTAGATGGACACACACACACACACAGTTAGATGGACACACACACACACACAGTTAGATGGACACACACACACACACACAGTTAGATGGACACACACACACACACACACACACACACACACACACAGTTAGATGGACACACACACACACACACACAGTTAGATGGACACACACACACACACACACACAGTTAGATGGACACACACACACACACACACAGTTAGATGGACACACACACACACACACACAGTTAGATGGACACACACACACACACACAGTTAGATGGACACACACACACAGTTAGATGGACACACACACACAGTTAGATGGACACACACACACAGTTAGATGGACACACACACACAGTTAGATGGACACACACACACAGTTAGATGGACACACACACACAGTTAGATGGACACACACACACAGTTAGATGGACACACACACACACAGTTAGATGGACACACACACACACAGTTAGATGGACACACACACACACAGTTAGATGGACACACACACACACAGTTAGATGGACACACACACACACAGTTAGATGGACACACACACACACAGTTAGATGGACACACACACACACACACAGTTAGATGGACACACACACACACACACACACAGTTAGATGGACACACACACACACACACACACAGTTAGATGGACACACACACACACAGTTAGATGCGACACACACACACACAGTTAGATGGACACACACACACACACACAGTTAGATGGACACACACACACACAGTTAGATGGACACACACACACACACAGTTAGATGGACACACACACAAAAAGATGACGGAAAGCAGGTCAATCAAGACTGACAGAGTTTACATAACAACACACACAAACACACACAGGGGACTCACGCTGAGCCGATGAAAGCCACATCAAACCAGAAGGCCAGACCATGGACCAGACCTGACGTCATCATGTGGAACTTAAAGGGAATCTCCATCCTGAGAGAGAGGGAGAGGGGAGAGGGGAGAGAGAGAGAAGAGGGGAGAGGAGAAGTTTAAGGATGAGTAAACCCTCAACAGTAACCTCAGTCACCACAACCCTCAGACTAAACACATCAGGCCCCCCTGTCCATTCATTATCAACTACAAATAGGCTAAATTGATCCTGGATCAGCATTCCTACTCCAAGTCTCTTTCTGAAGAGAGAGGAGAGCTCTCTAAATACAGGCCCCCCTGAAGGAGAGCTCTCTAAATCACAGGCCCCCCCCCGAAGGAGAGCTCTCTAAACACAGGCCCCCCCCAAAGGAGAGCTCTCTAAACACAGGCCCCCCCCGAAGGAGAGCTCTCTAAACACAGGCCCCCCCCCGAAGGAGAGCTCTCTAAATACAGGCCCCCCCCCGAAGGAGAGCTCTCTAAATACAGGCCCCCCCCGAAGGAGAGCTCTCTAAATACAGGCCCCCCCCCGAAGGAGAGCTCTCTAAATACAGGCCCCCCCCCCGAAGGAGAGCTCTCTAAATACAGGCCCCCCCCGAAGGAGAGCTCTCTAAATACAGGCCCCCCCCGAAGGAGAGCTCTCTAAATACAGGCCCCCCCCGAAGGAGAGCTCTCTAAATACAGGCCCCCCCGAAGGAGAGCTCTCTAAATACAGGCCCCAGAAGGAGAGAGGAGAGCTCTCTAAATACAGGGCCCAAAGGAAAGAGGAGGCGATGGACTCACCTGTGCAGATCCCCCTCTTTCGCGTCCAGGAAGTTGACGGTGTATTTGACAGACTTGGACATGAGGATACGGATATCAAAGGTGTCCTGAGAGAGAGAGATCATTACATTTCTGTATTGGATAGATATATACAGTTGAAGTTGGAAGTTTACATACAGTTAGGTTGGAGTCATTTAAACTAGTTTTTCAACCACTCCACAAATATCTTGTTAACAAACTATAGTTTTGGCAAGTCGGTTAGGACATATACTTTGTGCATGACACAAGTAATTTTTCCAACAATTGTTAACAGACAGATTATTTCACTGTATCACAATTCCAGTGGGTCAGAAGTTAACAAAGACTAAGTTGACTGTGCCTTTAAACAGCTTGGAAAATTCCAGAAAATGATGTCATGGCTTTAGAAGCTTCTGATAGGCTAATTGACATCATTTGAGTCAATTGGAGGTGTACCTGTGGATGTATTTCAAGGCCTACCTTCAAACTCAGTGCCTCTTTGCTTGACATCATGGGAAAATCAAAAGAAATCAGCCAAGACCTCAGAAAACAAATTGTAGCCCTCCACAAGTCTGGTTCATCCTTGGGAGCAATTTCCAAACGTTCATCTGTACAAACAATAGTATGCAAGTATAAACACCATGGGACCACGCAGCCGTCATACCACTCAGGAAGGAGAAGTGTTCTGTCTCCTAGAGATGAACGCACATTGGTGCGAAAAGTGCAAATCAATCCCAGAACAACAGCAAAGAACCTTGTGAAGATGCTGGAGGAAACTGGTACAAAAGTATCTATATCCACAGTAAAACGACTCCTATATCGACATAACCTGAAAGACCGCTCAGCAAGGAAGAAGCCACTGCTCCAAAACTGCCATAAAAAAATCCAGACTACGTTTTGCAACTGCACATGGGGACAAAGATCGTACTTTTTGGAGAAATGTCCTCTGGTCTGATGAAGCAAAAAAATGGCCATAATGTCCATCGTTACGTTTTGAGGAAAAAGGAGGAGGCTTGCAAGCCGAAGAACACCATCCCGACCGTGAAGCACGGGGGTGGCAGCATCATGTTGTGGGGGTGCTTTGCTGCAGGAGGGACTGGTGTACTTCACAAAATAGATGGCATCATGAGGAAGGGAAATTACGTGGATATATTGAAGCAACATCTCAAGAAATCAGTCAGGAAGTTAAAGCTTGGTCGCAAATGGGTCTTCCAAATGCACAACGACCCCAAGCATACTTCCAAAGTTGTGGCAAAATGGCTTAAGGAAAACAAAGTCAAGGTATTGGAGTGGCCATCACAAAGCCCTGATTTCAATCCTATAGAACATTTGTGGGCAGAACTGAAAAAGCGTGTGCGAGCCAGGAGGCCTACAAACCTGACTCAGTTACACCAGCTCTGTCAGGAGGAATGGGCCAAAGTTCACCCAACTTATTGTGGGAAGCTTGTGGAAGGCTAACCAAAACGTTTGACCGAGAAGTTAACCAATTTAAAGGCAATGCTACCAAATACTAATTGATTGTATGTAAACTTCTGACCCACTGGGAATGTGATGAAAGAAATAAAATCTGAAATAAACTCTCTCTCTACTATTAATCTGACATTTCACATTGTTAAAATAAGTGGTGATCCTAACTGACCTAAGGCAGGGAATTTTTACTAGGATTACATGTCAGGAGTTGTGAAACTGAGTTTAAATGTATTTGGCTAAGGTGTATGTAAACGTACGACTTCAACTGTATGTACATATAGGTATTTTATATTATAGCTACTATTCTTATTGTTGTTTATTGTTCTGAGTCACTTGGCTTCAGCAACACTCACCTTGTCAATCATGCCATTAAAGCATACTGAATTAGAGAGAGAGAACTGAGGATGAGAACCAGATAGAAGAGAGGGGAGAGAGAGGAGAGAGAGGACTGAGGATGAGAACCAGATAGAATAGAGAGAGGACTGAGGATGAGAACCAGATAGAATAGAGAGAGGACTGAGGATGAGAACCGGGGGGGCGAGGATGAGCCAGATAGAGAGGAGGACGGGTGGCCAGGATGGAGAGGACGGGGGCAGATAGAATAGAGAGAGGACTGAGGATGAGAACCAGATAGAATAGAGAGAGGACTGAGGATGAGAACCGGGGGGGCGAGGATGAGCCAGATAGAGAGAGGGACTGAGGATGAGAACCAGATAGAGGGGGAGAGAGAGAGTCTCACCACAATGGGTTGTCTGAAATACTCGTCTACTGCAGCTTCTCTCAGTGATGACAGATCAACACCATGGAACGATGGCTGATACCTGACACACAGAGAGACAGAGAGACAGAGAGACAGAGAGACAGAGAGACAGAGAGACAGAGAGAGACCGTGGGAAGTGGCTTTAGTTAGTTGACAGTGACAATTAAATATTTTTGTATAGTTGTAACAAAATCGTGGTGAATTCCCTCTCCTCCCCCCAACACTTTCCAGGTAAAAATGAAGCTTTAATAATATAGTAAATAAAGTTAACGGTTATTCACCAGAAGTTGCATAATTAAGAGTTAAACTGTAGCTTGTTAAATGAAGGTAAAAAATGAAGTGAAAGGTTATTCACCAGAAGTTGGCCTTGGTGAATTGTTCCATGTATAACTGTTCGTCTGTGAAGGGAGCCAGGTGGACGTCACCTAAAGTGGGGAACATGTTACCTAGAAGAGGAGAGAGGGTTAGGGCTGTTACCTAGAAGAGGAGAGAGGGTTAGGGCTGTTACCTAGGAGAGGAGAGAGGGTTAGGGCTGTTACCTAGGAGAGGAGAGAGGGTTAGGGCTGTTACCTAGGAGAGGAGAGAGGGTTAGGGCTGTTACCTAGGAGAGGAGAGAGGGTTAGGGCTGTTACCTAGGAGAGGAGAGAGGGTTAGGGCTGTTACCTAGGAGAGGAGAGAGGGTTAGGGCTGTTACCTAGGAGAGGAGAGAGGGTTAGGGCTGTTACCTAGGAGAGGAGAGAGGGTTAGGGCTGTTACCTAGGAGAGGAGAGAGGGTTAGGGCTGTTACCTAGGAGAGGAGAGAGGGTTAGGGCTGTTACCTAGGAGAGGAGAGAGGGTTAGGGCTGTTACCTAGGAGAGGAGAGAGGGTTAGGGCTGTTACCTAGGAGAGGAGAGAGGGTTAGGGCTGTTACCTAGGAGAGGAGAGAGGGTTAGGGCTGTTACCTAGGAGAGGAGAGAGGGTTAGGGCTGTTACCTAGGAGAGGAGAGAGGGTTAGGGCTGTTACCTAGGAGAGGAGAGAGGGTTAGAGCTGTTACCTAGGAGAGGAGAGAGGGTTAGGGCTGTTACCTAGGAGAGGAGAAAGGGTTAGGGCTGTTACCAAGGAGAGGAGAGAGGGTTAGGGCTGTTACCAAGGAGAGGAGAGAGGGTTAGGGCTGTCGGCAACACCTGTATACACCTTTTTACTAATTCCATTTCCTCATCCCCCTCTTTCTTTCCTTCCATACAGTGGGGGGAAAAAAGTATTTGATCCCCTGCTGATTTTGTACGTTTGCCCACTGATAAAGAAAGGATCAGTCTATAATTTTAATGGTAGGTTTATTTGAACAGTGAGAGACAGAATAACAACAAAAATATCCAGAAAAACGCATGTCAAAAATGTTATAAATTGATTTGCATTTTAATGAGGGAAATAAGTATTTGACCCCCTCTCAATCAGAAAGATTTCTGGCTCCCAGGTGTCTTTTATACAGGTAACGAGCTGAGATTAGGAGCACACTCTTAAAGGGAGTGCTCCTAACCGCAGCTTGTTACCTGTAAAAAAGACACCTGTCCACAGAAGCAATCAATCAGATTCCAAACTCTCCACCATGGCCAAGACCAAAGAGCTCTCCAAGGATGTCAGGGACAAGATTGTAGACCTACACAAGGCTGGAATGGGCTACAAGACCATCGCCAAGCAGCTTGGTGAGAAGGTGACAACAGTTGGTGCGATTATTCGCAAATGGAAGAAACACAAAAGAACTGTCAATATCCCTCGGCCTGGGACTCCATGCAAGATCTCACCTCGCGGGGTTGCAAGGATCATGAGAACGGTGAGGAATCAGCCCAGAACTACACGGGAGGATTTTGTCAATGATCTCAAGGCAGCTGGGACCATTGTCACCAAGAAAACAATTGGTAACACACTACGCCGTGAAGGACTGAAATCCTGCAGCGCCCGCAAGGTCCCCCTGCTCAAGAATACATATACATGCCCGTCTGAAGTTTGCCAATGAACATCTGAATGATTCAGAGGACAACTGGGTGAAAGTGTTGTGGTCAGATGAGACCAAAATGGAGCTCTTTGGCATCAACTCAACTCGTCGTGTTTGGAGGAGGAGGAATGCTGCCTATGACCCCAAGAACACCATCCCCACCGTCAAACATGGAGTTGGAAACATTATGCTTTGGGGTGTTTTTCTGCTAAGGGGCCAGGACAACTTCACCGCATCAAAGGGACGATGGACAGGGCCATGTACCGTCAAATCTTGGGTGAGAACCTCCTTCCCTCAGCCAGGGCATTGAAAATGGGTCGTGGATGGGTATTCCAGCATGACAATGACCCAAAACACACGGCCAAGGCAACAAAGGAGTGGCTCAAGAAGAAGCACATTAAGGTCCTGGAGTGGCCTAGCCAGTCTCCAGACCTTAATCCCATAGAAAATCTGTGGAGGGAGCTGAAGGTTCGAGTTGCCAAACGTCAGCCTCGAAACCTTAATGACTTGGAGAAGATCTGCAAAGAGGAGTGGGACAAAATCCCTCCTGAGATGTGTGCAAACTACAAGAAACGTCTGACCTCTGTGATTGCCAACAAGGGTTTTGCCACCAAGTACTAAGTCATGTTTTGCAGAGGGGTCAAATACTTATTTCCCTCATTAGAATGCAAATCAATTTATAACATTTTTGACATGCGTTTTTCTGGATTTTTTTGTTGTTATTCTGTCTCTCACTGTTCAAATAAACCTACCATTAAAATTATAGACGGATCATTTCTTTGTAAGTGGGCAAACGTACAAAATCAGCAGGGGATCAAATACTTTTCCCCCCCACTGTATCTCCATCTCCATCCTTCCCTCCATCTTACCCTTGGGCTGTATGCATCCCTCCCTCTCTCATCCATCACCTCCTCTATCTATCCCTCATCCATCCATCCCTCCCTCTCTCATCCATCACCTCCTCCATCCCACCCCCCCTCCCTCCCTCCCTCATCCATCCATCACCTCCTCCATCCCTCATCCATCCCTCCCTCCCTCCCTCCCTCCCTCATCCATCACCTCTATCCCTCCCTCCCCCCTCCATCACTTCCTCCATCCCTCCCTCCCTCCCTCTGTAATCCACCACTTCCTCTATCCCTCCCTCTCTCATCCATCACCTCCTCTATCCCCCTCATCCATCACCTCCTCTATCCCTCCCTCTCTCATCCATCACCTCCTCTATCCCTACTTCTCTCATCCATCACCTCCTCTATCCCCCTCATCCATCACCTCCTCTATCCCCCTCTCCTTCATCCATCACCTCCTCCTACCCTCCCTCTCTCTCTCATCCATCACCTCTATCCCTCCCTCATCCTCTATCCCTCCCTCCCTCCCTCCCTCATCCATCACCTCCTCTATCCCTCCCTCATCCACCACTTCATCCATCCCTCCCTCCCTCATCCCCCCTCCCATCCATCACCTCCTCTATGCCCCCCTCTCTCATCCATCACCTCCTCTATCCCTCATCCATCACATCCTCCTACCCGCCCTCTCTCTCTCATCCATCACCTCCTCTATCCCTCCCTCATCCTCTATCCCTCCCTCCCTCCCTCCCTCATCCATCACCTCCTCTATCCCTCCCTCATCCACCACTTCATCCATCCCTCCCTCATCCCCCCTCCCATCCATCACCTCCTCTATGCCCCCCTCTCTCATCCATCACCTCCTCTATCCCTCATCCATCACATCCTCCTACCCACCCTCTCTCTCATCCATCACCTCCTCTATCCCTCCCTCCCTCATCCTCTATCCCTCCCTCCCTCATCCATCACCTCCTCTATCCCTCCCTCCCTCATCCACCACTTCATCCATCCCTCCCTCCCATCCATCCCCTCCTCTATGCCCCCCTCTCTCATCCATCACCTCTATCCCTCCCTCTCTCATCCATCACCTCCTCTATCCCTCCCTCTCTCATCCATCACCTCTATCCCTCCCTCCCTCTCTCATCCATCACCATCCCTCCCTCATCCCACATCCATCACTTCCTCTATCCCTCCCTCATCCATCACCATCCCTCCCTCTCATCCATCACCATCCCTCCCTCTCTCATCCAGCACCATCCATCACCTCCTCTATCCCTCCCTCTCTCTCATCCATCACCATCCCTCCCTCATCCATCCATCACTTCCTCTATCCATCCCACCCTCATCCATCACCATCCCCCTCTATCATCCATCACCATCCCCCTCTATCATCCATCACCCCCTCTCTCATCCATCACCACCCCTCCCTCTCTCATCCATCACCTCCTCTATCCCTCCCTCTCTCTCATCCATCACCATCCCTCCCTCATCCATCACTTCCTCTATCCCTCCCTCCCTCCCTCCCTCACCATTGGGCTTGAGGAACTTCTTGGCGTGCAGGTAGCTCTCCAGCATTCTCTAACTTCCTCCCTCCTTCCTTCCCTCCCTCCCTCCCTCCCTCCCCATTGGGCTTGAGGAACTTCTTGGCGTGCAGGTAGCTCTCCAGCATTCTCTAACTTCCTCCCTCCTCCATCCCTCCCTCCTCCTTCCCTCCCTCACCATTGGGCTTGAGGAACTTCTTGGCGTGCAGGTAGCTCTCCAGCATCCTCTCGTTGAAGAGCATGTATCCCATGGGCTCAGAGATGATGATGTCCACCTGCTCTGGTAGAGAGATCTCCTCCACCTTCCCTGCTATCACCACCACACGATCCCCCATTCCGTTGGAGTTTACCAGCACCTACACACAAACACGGGGTTAGGGTGTGTGTGTGAGGTAGGGTGTGTGTGTGATAGTGCGCGTGATTGAGGAGGCCTCTCAGTGTAGTCTAATTAACAACAGCTTTATCACCAAGAATCACCATAATAAAAAATCACAGCAAAAGAAACAAACTGACACTCGTACAGTCAGCGTGCTGGTGGTCAGCGTGGTGGTGGTCAGCGTGGTGGTGGTCAGCGTGGTGGTGGTCAGTGTGGTGGTGGTCAGTGTGGTGGTGGTCAGCGTGGTGGTGGTCAGCGTGGTGGTGGTCAGCGTGGTGGTGGTCAGCGTGGTGGTGGTCAGTGTGGTGGTGGTCAGTGTGCTGGTGGTCAGCGTGGTGGTGGTCAGCGTGCTGGTGGTCAGCGTGCTGGTGGTCAGCGTGCTGGTGGTCAGCGTGGTGGTGGTCAGTGTGCTGGTCAGCGTGGTGGTGGTCAGCGTGGTGGTGGTCAGTGTGGTGGTGTTCAGTGTGGTGGTGGTCAGCGTGGTGGTGGTCAGCGTGGTGGTGGTCAGCGTGGTGGTGGTCAGCGTGGTGGTGGTCAGCGTGGTGGTGGTCAGCGTGGTGGTGGTCAGCGTGGTGGTGGTCAGTGTGGTGGTGGTCAGCGTGGTGGTGGTCAGCGTGGTGGTGGTCAGCGTGGTGGTGGTCAGCGTGGTGGTGGTCAGTGTGGTGGTGGTCAGCGTGGTGGTGGTCAGCGTGGTGGTGTTCAGCGTGGTGGTGGTCAGCGTGGTGGTGGTCAGCGTGGTGGTGGTCAGTGTGGTGGTGTTCAGTGTGGTGGTGGTCAGCGTGGTGGTGGTCAGCGTGGTGGTGGTCAGCGTGGTGGTGGTCAGCGTGCTGGTGGTCAGTGTGGTGGTGGTCAGTGTGCTGGTGGTCAGTGTGGTGGTGGTCAGTGTGGTGGTGGTCAGCGTGGTGGTGGTCAGTGTGGTGGTGGTCAGTGTGGTGGTGGTCAGCGTGGTGCTGGTCAGCGTGGTGGTGGTCAGTGTGCTGGTCAGCGTGGTGGTGGTCAGTGTGGTGGTGGTCAGCGTGGTGCTGGTCAGCGTGGTGGTGGTCAGCGTGGTGGTGGTCAGTGTGCTGGTCAGCGTGGTGGTGGTCAGTGTGGTGGTGGTCAGCGTGGTGGTGGTCAGCGTGGTGGTGGTCAGCGTGGTGGTGGTCAGTGTGGTGGTGGTCAGCGTGGTGGTGGTCAGCGTGGTGGTGGTCAGCGTGGTGGTGGTCAGTGTGGTGGTGGTCAGCGTGGTGGTGGTCAGCGTGGTGGTGGTCAGCGTGGTGGTGGTCAGCGTGGTGGTGGTCAGCGTGGTGGTGGTCAGCGTGGTGGTGGTCAGTGTGGTGGTGGTCAGTGTGGTGGTGGTCAGTGTGGTGGTGGTCAGTGTGGTGGTGGTCAGCGTGGTGGTGGTCAGCGTGGTGGTGGTCAGCGTGCTGGTGGTCAGCGTGGTGGTGGTCAGTGTTTGTGTGTTACCTCTGCATGCTGGGCCATGGTGCTAGCCTCCACAGCGTAGACCTTCCTGGCTCCGGCCTGCGCCGCAAAGAACGACAGAATACCTGAACCACAGCCCACATCTAACACCACCTAGAGAGAGGGGGAGGAGGAAGAGGGAGAGATCACAGATCATTGGATTGGCAGCCCACATAAAGTCAGTCACCGTGTGTCTGTGCCTGTGTGTGGTACCTTGTCCTTAAAGTCAACATGGTTCTGAAGGATGGCACGTTGGTAGGTTCCGGTCCGAACGTAGTCCTGCATCATGTTCTGCTGCTGAGAGAGATAGCCATAGAACTAGAGGGAGACAAGGTCAAAAGAGAGAAGGCAAAGGTCATTCAGAGGCCAATCAGTCAAAATTCAGATGTGTGTGTGTGTGTGTGTCCCACCTGAAAGTATTGTACAGCAGAGGACTCTTCTGTCCGGTCACTGAAGACGGAGTGTTCTGCATTGTGGCCCCGGCAACTCTTCAGAATGTTATAGAAGGAAGTAAACTCTACACACACACACACACACACAAACAGACTGAACATCACCACCGATGAGGCAATCACTGCACAACTTTTGTAAACATCCACACAGCCTACCTGCAGGTGTGGAGAACTGTAGTAGGACACTGTTGCAGCCCAGTGTGATGATGAATGACTGTTTACCCACACGACTGCATTCCGTTTCCCTGGACAACGAACACTTGAAGACTGAGGTCTCATCGCCTGTTGACAAACCATCAGAGACAGGTAAGACAAAGCCACACACACACACAATATTTCCAAAGTAGAATTAAACCAACTTTTCAAAGCACTGGTAGAGAGTTAAAATGTCAGTATCAGTGCTTCAACTGAAGCATCTGCAGAAGCATGTAAACAGGTGCAAGAGCTTGGCAAGCACGCATGCTTCTATTTTCATCTTGTGCACATGCTTCATGCGAGAGACATTTTAACACCCTAGTACTTTGAAAAGTGTATTTAATTATACTTTTTTTGTATTGTTAATGGACCAACCGCACGGTTAAAAGTAAGTTAAAAATATTTTTATTCAACATTCTGGCTTGCAGAGGTCGAGGGAGTTAACTTTCCTGATCACAACGATTCAATTATGCCCAACATCAAATTCAATGAAATCCAACGTCGGGTTTCCAGGCTAACTGACCTGCTAACGTTACTCTACAATGAAGACTTGTAGTTACAGGACAAAGCCACCTAGATGTATAGGCATAGCCAGCCTCAAACTTAGCTAGTTCACTAGCATGCTCTCTCATAACGTTAATAAAATGATATTGTATATGTACTGTATCGATATTCTGGTAATAACCACCCAATTTCTACAACAGCAACATTAGTTCGATTTGAAAAACACATTTTGGGTAAACTTGTGCTATGCCAACGCACCGGCTCATCACAGTGAAATGCTACCTGGTTAGCTACCTAGCAAGATGCTAAAGTTGGTTAGCCGCCGCTTTACTGAATCCTATTCATTCTTCATAGCATCGTGAAGGGTTCTCGGGCTACCTACCACAAGGCAGGAAGCGCTAGCTAACTAGCGGATAATCAATTCGCCGGGAGCTGGTTTTAGCAGCTACTTACTATTGGAGAGATTAAGGAGAGCCGTGTCTGGGGTGCTTTTAACCTCCAACCTCAGGGGCTGTTGCTCGGAGTGTCGCTGGATCTCTCCGTTCGCGTCCCCGATGGACCGCAACCGCACACAGGGAAACACCGATACCGCCATCTTCGCTACTTGACTTTGCTTCGTCGGGTCAGACTTCCCGATCAAGCAAACTACCGTGCTGCTCGCTACTGCCACCCACAGTAGTAGCTGCATCTTGTGAAATACCAAGGCTATCTGTCCTTGTTTCTCACTATATATATATATATATATATAAGTTTCAAAAGTTTGCGGTCACTTAGAAATGTCCTTGTTTTTGAAAGAAATGCTATTTTTTTTGCCCATTAAAATAACATCAAATTGATCAGAAATACAGTGTAGACATTAATGTTGTAAATGACTATTGCAGCTGGAAACGGCAGATTTTTTATGGAATATCTACATAGGCGTACAGAGGCCCATTATCAGCAACCATCACTCCTGTGTTCCAATGGCACGTTGTGTTAGCTAATCCAAGTTTATCATTTATGAAAGGCTAATTGATCATTAGAAAACCCTTTTGCAATTATGTTAGCACAGCTGAAAACGGTTGTTCTGATTAAAGAAGCAATAAAACTGGCCTTATTTCGTCAGTCTATTCTTGTTCTGAGAAATTAACGCTATTCCATGCGAGAAATTGCCAAGAAACTGAAGGTCTCGTACAACGCTGTGTACTTCTCCCTTCACAGAACAGCGCAAACTGGCTCTAACCAGAATAGAAAGAGTGGGAGGCCCCGGTGCACAACTGAGCAAGAGGGAAAGTACATTAGACTGTCTAGTTTGAGAAACAGACGCCTCACAAGTCCTCAACTGGCAGCTTCATTAAATAGTACCTGCCAAACACCAGTCTCAACGTCAGCAGTGATGAATTCATGAACTTCTTTTAGGAAAAGATCATGATCATTAGAAAGCAAATTACGGACTCCTCTTTAAATCTGCGTATTCCTCCAAAGCTCCGTTGTCCTGAGTCTGCACAACCCTGCCAGGACCTAGGATCAAGGGAGACACTAAAGTGATTTAGTACTATATCTCTTGACACAATTATGAAAATAATCATGGCCTCTAAACCTTCAAGCTGCATACTGGACCCTATTCCAACTAAACCACTGAAAGAGCTGCTTCCTGTGCTTGGCCCTCCTATGTTGAACATAATAGATGGCTCTCTATCCACCGGATGTGTACCAAACTCACTAAAAGTGGCAGTAACAAAGCCTCTCTTGAAAAAGCCAAATCTTGACCCAGAAATTATAAAAAACTATCGGCCTATATCGAATCTTCCATTCCTCTCAAAAATTTTTGAAAAAGCTGTTGCGCAGCAACTCACTGCCTTCCTGAAGACAAACAATGTACACGAAACGCTTCAGTCTGGTTTTAGACCCCATCATAGCACTGAGACTGCACTTGTGAAGGTGGTAAATGACCTTTTAATGACGTCAGACCGAGGTTCTGCGTCTGTCCTCGTGCTCCTAGATCTTAGTGCTGCTTTTGATACCATCGATCACCACATTCTTTTGGAGAGATTGGAAACCCAAATTGGTCTACATGGACAAGTTCTGGCCTGGTTTAGGTCTTATCTGTCGGAAAGATATCAGTTTGTCTCTGTGAATGGTTTGTCCTCTGACGAATCAACTGTAAATTTCGGTGTTCCTCAAGGTTCCGTTTTAGGACCACTATTGTTTTCACTATATATTTTACCTCTTGGGGATGTCATTCGAAAACATAATGTTAAATTTCACTGCTATGCGGATGACACACAGCTGTACATTTCAATGAAACATGGTGAAGCCCCAAAATTGCACTCACTAGAAGCCTGTGTCTCAGACATAAGGAAGTGGATGGCTGCAAACGTTCTACTCTTAAACTCGGACAAAACAGAGATGCTTGTTCTAGGTCCCAAGAAACAAAGAGATCTTCTGTTGAATCTGACAATTAATCTGGATGGTTGTACAGTCGTCTCAAATAAAACTGTGAAGGACCTCGGCGTTACTCTGGACCCTGATCTCTCTTTTGAAGAACATATCAAGACTGTTTCAAGGACAGCTTTTTTCCATCTACGTAACATTGCAAAAATCAGAAACTTTCTGTCCAAAAATGACGCAGAAAAATGAATCCATGCCTTTGTTACTTCTAGGTTGGACTACTGCAATGCTCTACTTTCCGGCTACCCGGATAAAGCACTAAATAAACTTCAGTTAGTGCTAAATACGGCTGCTAGAATCCTGACTAGAACCAAAGAATTTGATCATATTACTCCAGTGCTAGCCTCCCTACACTGGCTTCCTGTTAAGGCAAGGGCTGATTTCAAGGTTTTACAGCTAACATACAAAGCATTACATGGGCTTACTCCTACCTATCTTTCCGATTTGGTCCTGCCGTACATACCTACACGTACGCTACGGTCACAAGACGCAGGCCTCCTAATTGTTCCTAGAATTTCTAAGCAAACAGCTGGAGGCAGGGCTTTCTCCTATAGAGCTCAATTTTTATGGAATAGTCTGCCTACCCATGTGAGAGACGCAGACTCAGTCTCAACCTTTAAGTCTTTACTGAAGACACATCTCTTCAGTAGGTCCTATGATTGAGTGTAGTCTGGCCCAGGAGTGTGAAGGTGAACGGAAAGGCTGGAGCAACGAACCGCCCTTGCTGTCTCTGCCTGGCCGGTTTCCCCTCTTTCCACTGGGATTCTCTGCCTCTACCCCTATTACGGGGGCTGAGTCACTGGCTTACTGGTGTTCTTCCATGCCGTCCCTGGGAGGGGTGCGTCACTTGAGTGGGTTGAGTCACTGACGTGGTCTTCCTGTCTGGGTTGGCGCCCCCCCTTGGGCTGTGCCGTGGCGGAGATCTTTGTGGGCTATACTCGGCCTTGTCCCGGGATGGTATGTTGGTGGTTGGAGATATCCCTCCAGTGGTGTGGAGGCTGTGCTTTGGCAAAGTGGGTGGGGTTATATCCTACCTGTTTGGCCCTGTCCGGGGGTTTCATTGGATGGGGCCACAGTGTCTCCTGACCCCTCCTGTCTCAGCCTCCAGTATTTATGCTGTAGTAGTTTATGTGTCGGGGGCTAGGGTCACTCTGTCACATCTGGTGTATTTCTCTTGTCTTTTCCGGTGTCCTGTGTGAATTTAAATATGCTCTCTCTAATTCTCTCAGAGGACCTGAGCCCTAGGACCATGCCTCAGGACTACCTGGCTTGATGACTCCTTGCTGTCCCCAGTTCACCTGGCTGTGCTGCTGCTCCAGTTCCAACTGTTCTGCCTGCAGCTATGGAACCCTGACCTGTTCACCGGACGTGCTACCTGTCCCAGACCTGTTGTCCCAGACCTGCTGGAACCCTGACCTATTCACCGGACGTGCTACCTGTCCCAGACCTGCTGTTTTCAACTCTCTAGAGACAGCAGGAGCGGTAGAGATACTCTCAAAGATCGGCTATGAAAAAGCCAACTGACACTTACTCTTGTGTTACTGACTTGTTGCACCCTCGACAACTACTATGATTATTATTTGACAATGCTGGTCATTTATGAACATTTGAACATCTAGGCCATGTGCTGTTATAATCCCAGCACAGCCAGAAGAGGACTGGCCACCCCTCATAGCCTGGTTCCTCTCTAGGTTTCTTCCTAGGTTTTGGCCTTTCTAGGGAGTTTTTCCTAGCCACCGTGCTTCTACACCTGCATTGCTTGCTGTTTGGGGTTTTAGGCTGGGTTTCTGTACAGCACTTTGTGATATCAGCTGATGTAAGAAGGGGTATATAAATAAATTTGATTTGAAATTTGATTTGAACAGTGACTCTGGAATGCTGGCCTGCTGCCAAGAAACTGAAGTTTGTTTTGTGGGAACATTGGAAGTATGCCTTTCAAAAATGTTTAGGCATCAACAATCTATCCAAAGAACCACCCACATACATACATAAAGTAGACACACACACACATAGTGGTAAATGTGATTTACTAGGTTGGAAACACAGTTACAAAGTTAGTTAAGGCACAGAGGATCGACAGTATATCAGGTATCAAATTAAAACTCATCATTCAAGGCAGGTAGCTAGGCTAGACAGTTCAACGATAAAAAGAAACTTTGATATAGGCTGATGGAATCATAAAAATGGCAGTGATGGTGATGTGGCTAATCAGTAACCTGAAACAAGCTGAAGCACCAGCTGTGGCATATGGAAATGAGTGTTGTTTGTCTTAGGTAAACGCGTTCCCATTTGCTATAGTGTTATATCGGTGACTGAATGCAGGCTAGTGGAAAAACGTGAGAAGGACATGAGCATTTCCAGGGAGAAAGGCCAGGACAGGAGTGTCTTCCTAAAAAAAGGTACAGGAGGGCACAACAATGTAACATTTAAGATCACATCAGTATCATCATAACCAAATGAACGAACCCTTCGATAAAAAGGCTGATTATTTCATAAAATCTTAAATAAAATAGACGAAAGTTTAAAAGAAACATGTAACTGCCAGTCTCTTGTATAGAGTACAACTGGGGATATGTGGTTAGTGTTCTGCATGAATTCTATATTCTAATTCTATGGTTCTGTATCCCTGGGTTGAGAATGTCAACCTGTACCATGTGGTAGTTTGTACCAGGAAGTATACTGCATGTGGAACACAAGCAATAGAGGGTGACAAGACAGCATGTAGGCCAATAGGCTAGAACTGTAGGCTAAATATCAATACATACCCTGGTTAAAACATTCCACTGTTGGTCACTTCCTTATTGTGCTGTACATGTCGTCGGACACATAAGTTGCATCCCAAATAACACCCTATTCTCTATGTACTGCACTATAGGGCTCTGGTCAAAAGTAGTGCACTATATAGGGAATAGGGTGCTATTTGGGAGACACAAAGAGACAACCTCAAAGGCACATTCACTGGCTGCCTGCCTGTCAGAGGCTGATATCATACTGGTGGAAAGTACAGTGCATAGATACTGTAGTTCTGCAACCCTACATTGTAACTTTCCAAAACTTGCCAGATTTTCCAGAAATTCCAGTAGAAGATTCCTGGATTTTCTGCTTATTCCCTCCTGATTCCAGGAATCTTCCAACAGAAATTTCTGGAAAACTGGGGAATTTTCAGGAAGTTACAACCCTAATACAATGTCATCATCATCATCATAACAAATAGGATATCACATCAACATCCTGAACATACATGTATAATGGCACTACTAGACTTTATCTTAATACATGGACTGTCTATCCTGGTCCCAGATCTGTTTGTGCAGTCTTGCCAACTTCTATATGGTCATTGTCGTGCCTTGGCATGCCAGATCTGGGATCAGGCTAGAGGTTAACATTGGGATAGCTGCAGCACACAAATGGACCAGCAGTAGAGAGAGAAGAGGAAGGGTCCTTCATAGGACATACAGCAACAACTCCTCCTCCATACACTGACTGCTGCTGCAGAGAGAGACAGAGGGGGTGGGGAGAGACACACAGACAGAGAGAGAGACAGACACAGAGAGAGACACACAGAAGGGGTGGGGGAGAGATAGAGAGAGAGGGAGAGAGAGAGAGAGAGAGAGGGTAAATAAACAAAACACTATCAACCACACATAATTATTATAATTAGAAGCATCTGACATATTGCCAATTCACCAGCATCTATCTCATCCAAAACCCAGACAGGAGAAGGAGACTGGAACAGGTGAGAGAGTGGAGAAGGAGACTGGAACAGGTGAGAGAGTGGAGAAGGAGACTGGAACAGGTGAGAGAGTGGAGAAGGAGACTGGAACAGGTGAGAGAGTGGAGAAGGAGACTGGAACAGGTGAGAGAGTGGAGAAGGAGACTGGAACAGGTGAGAGAGTGGAGAAGGAGACTGGAACAGGTGAGAGAGTGGAGAAGGAGACTGGAACAGGTGAGAGTGGAGAAGGAGACTGGAACAGGTGAGAGTGGAGAAGGAGACTGGAACAGGTGAGAGTGGAGAAGGAGACTGGAACAGGTGAGAGTGGAGAAGAGAGAGGAGGAGACTGGAACAGGTGAGAGAGTGGAGAAGAGAGAGGAGGAGACTGGAACAGGTGAGAGAGTGGAGAAGGAGACTGGAACAGGTGAGAGTGGAGAAGAGAGAGGAGGAGACTGGAACAGGTGAGAGTGGAGAAGAGAGAGGAGGAGACTGGAACAGGTGAGAGTGGAGAAGAGAGAGGAGGAGACTGGAACAGGTGAGAGTGGAGAAGAGAGAGGAACAGGTGAGAGTGGAGAAGAGAGAGGAGGAGACTGGAACAGGTGAGAGTGGAGAAGAGAGAGGAGGAGACTGGAACAGGTGAGAGAGTGGAGAAGCGAGAGGAGGAGACGAAGGTGTACATCCTCAGAACAGGCTGCAGGATTCTGGAGAGAGAAGGAGAAGAGTGGGAGAAGAGAGGAGGAGACGAACAGGTGAGAGTGGAGAAGAGAGAGGAGACGAACAATGACGGTGTCCTAGACTACCTCAGAACAGGCTGCAGGAGTCTGGAGAGAGAAGGAGAAAAGGAGGAGAGTGGATGATGGTGTCCTAGACTACCTCAGAACAGGCTGCAGGAATTAGGGGGTGAGAAAAGAAGAGGAGGAAAGCAGATTGTGTACTAGATTACCTCAGACCAGGCTGCAGGACTTGGCAGAAAGAGAGGTAATAATAATAATAATAATTTTTTGGGGGGGCCTATATTTGTCCTGTTACACAAGTGTGTAATGTAAATGTGTTTCTTGCATATCCCAACTCCGCCTGTGGGGTCACGACCAGGGTCACCATTGTACAGCGCCCCTGGAGTAATTCGGGTTAAGTGCCTTGCTGAAGGGTACAGCGACAGATTTTTCACCTTGTCGGCTCCGGTGTCCGAACCAGAGACCTTTTGGTTACTGGTCCAATGCTCTAACCTCGAGGCGACCTGCCGAGAAGAGGAGGAGGAAGAGAGTGGACGAAGGTGTTCTAGGCTACCTCAGAACAGGCTGCAGGACTTGGGGGGTCTGAAGGGGTTGTCACTGGAGGGTACCCCCATCAGGAGAGGGTCCTGGTGAGCGTTCTGCAGACAGTAGTTCTTCAGGTCCACCGCAGCTTGAGACACCTGGGGGTTCATTATAATAATTATTCATTACAGAATACAACAAGATATATGACTGGGACTGATGCATTATGGGGTGGCTTCCCAGACACAGATTAAACCAAGTCCTGAACTAGACAGTGATCTCAATGGAGAATATCTATTAAAAGCTGCTGTTAGTCCAGGACCAGGCTTCATCTGTGTCCGGGAAACTGCCCCTAGATACCAGGGATCTCCAACCCCGTTCCTGGAGAAATACCCCTCCTGTAGCTTCACTCCAACCCCGTTGCTGGAGAGATACCCTCCTGTAGCTTCACTCCAACCCCCCGCTTCCTGGAGAGATAGCCTCCTGTAGCTTCCACTCCAACACTAATCTAGCACACCTGATTCTAATAATTAGCTGGTTGATGCGTTGAACCAGGTTATTTACAACTGGAGTTGGAGTGAAAACCTACAGGAGCTATATACACTATGGACCGGTTTCCCGGACACATATCAAGCCTAGTTCTGGATTAAAATGAGCTTTAAATAGAGAATCTCAATGGAGCATGCTTTTAGTCCAGGACTAGGTTTAATCTGGGAACCCGGGCCTGTATGCTACTAACACATGACAGGTGTAGACACAGTGGAGAGCGGACATGGAGGAAACAAGGGCTCCGTACTGCATATTGACTGCCTGCATCACTGCTTGGTATGGCAATAGCACCGCCCTGGATCGCATGGCGCTACAGAAGGTTGTGTGGACAGCCCAGTACATCACTGGATCCGAGGTCCCTGCCATCCAGGACCTCTATATCAGGCGGTGGGAAAAGAAGGCCCGGGAAAATCGTCCAAGACTCCAACCACCCAAGCCATAGACTATTTTCCACACAGCAACAGGTACCGGTGCATCAAGTCTGACACCAACAGGCTCTTTGAACAGCTTCTATCCCAGAGCAATACGACTGATAAATAGATAAGAGTTTACCTTGGATCTTTATTGACCTTTTATTTCAATCTTTGCACTGGGTCTATGCACACTCACAGGGCCCTACACACTGTCACTCCCACACACACACACACACACACACACACACCACACACACACCACACACACACACACACACACACACACACACACACACACACACACACACACACACACACACACACACACACACACACACAGTAGCAGCAGTGTGTGTCTTATGCTGTTGCCCTGTCCCCTATACATATCTACCTCCATCCCTCCAGTATCCCCTTACCATATCTACCTCCATCCCTCCAGTATCCCTGTCCCCTTACCCCTATACATATCTACCTCCATCCCTCCAGTATCCCTGTCTCCTTACCCCTATACATATCTACCTCCATCCCTCCAGTATCCCTGTCTCCTTACCCCTATACATATCTACCTCCATCCCTCCAGTATCCCTGTCTCCTTACCCCTATACATATCTACCTCCATCCCTCCAGTATCCTTACCCCTATACATGACTACCTCCATCACTACAGTATCCCTGTCCCCTTACCCCTATACATATCAACCTCCATCCCTCCAGTATCCCCTTACCATATCTACCTCCATCCCTCCAGTATCCCTGTCCCCTTACCCCTATACATATCTACCTCCATCCCTCCAGTATCCCTGTCTCCTTACCCCTATACATATCTACCTCCATCCCTCCAGTATCCCTGTCTCCTTACCCCTATACATATCTACCTCCATCCCTCCAGTATCCCTGTCTCCTTACCCCTATACATATCTACCTCCATCCCTCCAGTATCCTTACCCCTATACATGACTACCTCCATCACTACAGTATCCCTGTCCCCTTACCCCTATACATATCTACCTCCATCCCTCCAGTATCCCCTTACCATATCTACCTCCATCCCTCCAGTATCCCTGTCCCCTTACCCCTATACATATCTACCTCCATCCCTCCAGTATCCCTGTCTCCTTACCCCTATACATATCTACCTCCATCCCTCCAGTATTTCCTTACCATATCTACCTCCATCCCTCCAGTATCCCTGTCCCCTTACCCCTATACATATCTACCTCCATCCCTCCAGTATCCCTGTCCCCTTACCCCTATACATATCTACCTCCATCCCTCCAGTATCCTTACCCCTATACATAACTACCTCCATCACTACAGTATCCCTGTCCCCTTACCCCTATACATATCTACCTCCATCACTACAGTATCCCTGTCTCCTTACCCCTATACATATCTACCTCCATCCCTCCAGTATCCCTGCACATGTAAATATGTTATTGGAACTGACTTTTAAAATACTTTCTGTATATAGAATGCTGACCTACTTACTGTATCATGTACTTCATATTTCACATTTTTCTTTCTAGTAATACATTGTTATTGATTATTGCATTGTCAGGTTTTGAGTTGACAAAAAAGGCATGTGACATTAAAACTTATATTGCTCTGTATCGCACTGGTGTTACTACACAGCCTCATTTCCATAGTAAACAGATTAACACAGGAGTTTTGAATACATTTTCTGGTGACTAAACTAGTTAGGCTACAGCTGGATTTCCAATGCAAAGAAGAGAGTACTTCATGCCCTGTACAGGAAGTAGCCTACCCCATTCATAGATGCTAACTACTTTAGTGCTTATTGACGATAAGTGTCTTCTGACCAGGGGATGTTTGTTAGGAGCCCTGATGCTTGCTATAAACATGAAAACACATCGCTCCTGGTACTGTTTTGGAAACATAAGGAACGCATCAAGAGGCGTCACTACAGCCCCTGGTTCTATTCCAGGCTGTATCACATTTGGCCGTCATTGTGAGTCCCACAGGGCGGCGCACAATTGGCCCAGCATCGTCCGGGTTTGGCCGGGGTACATTTTACATTTTAGTCATTTAGCAGACGCTCTTATCCAGAGCGACTTACAGTAGTGAATTCATACATTTTTTTTCCTGTGCTGGCCCCCCGTGGGAATCGAACCCACAACCCTGGCGTTGAAAACACCATGCTCTACCAACTGAGCTACAGGGAAGGCCAGGGTAGGCCGGCATTGTAAATAAGAATTTGTTCTTAACTGACTTGCCTAGTTAAATAAATATATCTCTTTCATGTCTGAGAAATTAATTAAAAAAAAAAAAAACATGTAAATGATTACACGCCATAATATAGTTACGGTTAGTGTTCCCACACGGCCACATGTCCATGTTACAGCGCTTGTCTGCGGAAGACATAGCTAATTAACACAGGTGGCGGCCTATCTAGCTGCTCCAAACACCCGTGCGTAACGCGTGCCACACTTTGTAACAATGCGAAGGGCTCCGCATAGCTCCACATTTACATGATTGGTTGACGGGGTGAGGCGAAAAATTGGTTTGAACTCCTGGAAAGAGATCGGGGAGGTAATGGGGATAGATGCGGTAAAGAGGTCATTGGAATGCAGACAGTGGGGGATAGGATGCTGGATTGGTGCACAGCCAACACATTTGAAATAAAGTGGATATTTGTCAAATCCGTCATGATTGATGTATTGAGGCCCACACTGTGGTTACTAAAATCTGATTTAGATATATTTGGCTGTTTTCACTGCATAACATTTAGAAGTTGTTTCTTTTCAGGTTTAGAAGAAGTGACTGCTAAATGCTAACTACCATTCGTATAAACTGGTAGCATAACTAGCTTACAGAAATCATTGGTGGTAGTCAGTCGTTAAACTAATGCAGTTGATTGATGACGTGAACAAGTATTGGGGTTTAACGTCAACATAGTGTGAAATGCACATAGCCAAGGGGAGTGGTCTTGAGGGTGCTGCAGCACCCCCTGACAAATCAGTTAAAAGATCATTCATATTTCCCCCCCATCAAATCAAAATTAGTGCACTAGGCCTTTAAGGCTACTCGTGTATGGGCCGAGCAGAGAGAAATGCCGCCCCCTATGGTTACAATAAGATACACACGTCAATGATCATCGATTTCCCGAAACGGTTTTCGCAACCTATACTCCTTATCTTTAATGTCAGCTAGAAATAATCTTTCAAATAAAAAATATACACCTACTGTAGACATAGCCCCTCCCCACCCACCCAACCAGCGTCTATGGCTACAGTAACTTTTTTATTTAAAAGATTCGGAGAAAAGACAAGGGGCATATCAACATAGGTTCAGAAAGCGATGATTATTGACGTTAAAACACAGCTTCAGAATTGTAGTTTACACACACAGAGCCAAATGTGGGCGAATGTAATGGCTTAAAACCATACATGCGGAAAAGGCTTTTCGGGAGCTAGAAGTAACCTAGCTACACTATACAGAGGCACTTATATAACAAGTTTACTTAGAGAAAGAAAAAATGGCTTCGGAATATTACTAACCCGTGGGAATGTCAGTGTACTGACTCATCCAAGATAGGCCTACACTCTGACCCGACTTTCAATCTATTTCACTAGGCCACCGATGCAGGACCGTGGTCCAAGGACTGTCTCGATAGCAGGCAAAAGTTGATTGAATTATGAATTACTTTCCTATTTGATCGCCTTTATTATTTTGGCTATGTCAACAATACTAGCCTACTGACGGGAGGCGACGATGTAGACTAGCCTACTGTTCAATAGACATTTGTAACATGACAACCTTGATACAAGGTAGCAACAGTTACAACATGTACAACTCTATTATACCTAACATGACAACTTCATAGAGCAACCTTTGCATCATTGTAACTTCGTGTTTGCTACTTTGTTTCACGTCAGTAGCCTAGCATACTCAAAGCGGCTACGCTGTCCCAGCGACAGGAGTGTCGTTAACAGCTCTTCCGTGTTTGTTCGGTGTTAGTGTTGCTGCTGCTATCCCGTTTACCTTGATCCTCCGGACACTGGCCTCCAACCGCAGCTGTTTCACTACTCTCTGAGCGACGACCAGGTTGCTGCTGGCGTTGTTGTTTGACATGTCGAGGGTCAGAAGTGTGAAAACAGGTTCTCCTACTAGGGCGACTGTGAGAGAAAGTGGCAGTTTGTGAAGCGGTCTGTCTGTCGTTCTCTCCCCGCCCACTCCGCACAACGTTTCCTCAACAACGACATTCTAATTGGTTGTCGGTCAATCGATCACTTAGTACGTTTACATTCACACTCATTATTTCATATTAAACTGACTGTGGGTGAAGGCCGATTATGGCAATAGTCATGTAAACACCTTGCTCTTCTTATCTTAATCGGCGTAAGGTCATGGTCGAAGTAAGCATACGTTGATTAAAACACCTGGGTTTCTGAGCAATTTTTTAAAAATGATTAGGACACGTCAACAGCATAATCGGTGTAGCAAGCTTCGCTCTTCGGCGCGAATGATTAGAGTTCGGAAAAACTTAAAGTATGCATCCTAGAAACAATTTTCACATACAAACTTTGTCTTTATATGTCTTAACTCCGAATCAAATAGTCTTCGCAAAGATAACATGGTCACTGTGGTAGAACGTTTATTTTGATTTGCGATTTTCTGCATTTATCAAAAGGCCCATCAGTAGCCTGATTTCAGATGTGGCCATATAAACTGGCTTATTAGGGAACTCGTTATTCTTGCAAAACATGTAAACGTTTTAAAACGAACTATCATATTAATCTGACTATCCACAACAATCGTCTTATTGTGTACATGTAACCACTTTGTAGTCTACGCAGTCTCTAATATGGTGTAATTGCAGAACGCAATTCGGGTTGTATCTTGATGTGATCGTTTCTTGACATCAGGAAACGCCCATTGGTGCTTGTCTTTGGTCAGTTCCGATGATAATGAGACTGGCCGTTTCTCGACACAAATTATTTGTTTATATAGCAGGTTAGGATAACTAACGTGGCGGGTTAGGCTTCACTACAGTGAGTAGGTTCGATTAATCGCGCCCGTTTTACACCAGCTGAAAGTTGATCGCAATAGATTTGGAACCTGGCTGCCTCCATGGCGAAGTCGGGTGAAAACAGATGTGACTTAACCTGGATTGATGAGTACTATTCAGTGTGTTCCAATGCAAAAGTGATTGCTTTTTGATAAGTGCTTTATCTGTATTTGGTACATGGGGAATTTAACAGCAAAATGTATTTAATGTGCACTACGTCATCACGCACAGCCTTTTATCTGCAACAAGTCAAGTTGATGAAAAAACTTGTCTGTTGAGAAAATGCGCATATTGTTTTTATGCGGATTTGAGAATATTCGAATGAAAATCTGTCATCAATTGGATGGAAACCTAGCTATTGCTAGTCGTCAACAGCTGTTGTCCCC
The DNA here is from genome assembly GCF_965601325.2 of Salmo salar. Lineage (NCBI taxonomy): Eukaryota > Metazoa > Chordata > Actinopteri > Salmoniformes > Salmonidae > Salmo > Salmo salar. The sequence goes on from NC_138292.1 coordinate 74,853,588, forward strand.
AATGCGAAAGAAACGGCCACGGATCAATGGGTGTAATTTAACTCAAGAAATGGCTATATCAGAAAACGCCTGTAATTGCGGTCTGTATTACACCCGTCTCAGTGGCAGATTTACAATTAGGCATAACAGTCAACCGAGACGGAAGAGGAAGCTAGACACACCACTCACTTTTTTTCTGGTTCAATTAAAGTTAATGAACCATAGTAGACCAAACCCAGCTACTATTCCATTGGTGTCTATGGCAGTCACCCAGTCCGGAACTGACAATGTTTTTCAATGATAAAAGGCCTGAGTAAACGATCTTCATTCATCCACCATCTTTATTTTGAAATATGTATTTAAAAAAATATATAGAATTATGGTAACAAAATAAAACAGGGCCTACATAATTGCCTTAATGTTCATGCTTGAGGCTTTACCGGGCTGGGTCTCAAATTCTGAGAATTGATGTGGGCTGGGAGGGTTTCGGACTCTGTATCAAGAAAAAGACTGCATGAGTACATTTTACTACTTCTGTCTCTCAGCTGTAGCCACTGGCGGAGCAATGGTTCCAATGTTCGATGGGCCTGGGATAGAGAAATGTGTGGCCATGATTTTAAAATGATTGAAATGTTTCAAACTGCGATACGAATAGGCTAGAGAGCACTCAGAAGAATGATGTTCCACCAGACCAGGACAGGCAGTGTATCTCAGAATCAGGAGAAGCCCATAACTCTAATTGTATCTGTTAATACCAATATACAGTATATCCTAGTAACAATATCACTGTCCTACTAATGTGCATCACTATACTTGGTAAACTATCAAAAGGAGACCCATAGGCCTAACTGATCCAAATATTTTCCTCAGACATAGGCTTGTTAGTTTGTAATGCAATTTTAAATGTGTCTGGCAGAAAATCTATGTATGTATTTGCTTAATTAGACAAGGCACAGACCTTATTTTTGCCATTTATCCAAAAAAAGCCATTCATTTTCCCATTTTCCCAATGAGCCATTGCAGAGTTACGCTGCTTTCAAGTGCTAGTTGTAACTAGAAAAAACCTCACATTTCCAACTTGCTAACTGGTAGTAGTTATATCGTGTTGTTGTATGTGTCGAACTGCTTTGCTTTATCTTGGCCAGGTCGCAGTTGTAAATGAGAACTTGTTCTCAACTTGCCTACCTGGTTAAATAAAGGTGAAATAAATAAATAAAAAATATATGTGCAGTGTTCAACGAATCAGCAAGTAGGACATTTCTCAGTTTCCTAGTTCCGAATAGCTTTGGTGCCTACACAAATACACCATTTATATTGCTCTCTATAGACATGGGCCTCCAAATCCTAAATCCACCCTGAGTCTGTCACATCTACTGCAGCGTAGCCCCCCCCCCAGGTAACCATGATTAACATTCATGATTTGCCAAGAAAAAACGAATTCCTGTACATGTTTCTTATGTTCTGTTCAGAGACAGTCATTAGAAACTAGGCTAAGAAAGCAACAAAGAGTTATAAAACACCTGTGGGATGTACTTCAAGGTATTTTTGTAAAAGCCTATGCTACGCTTTGTAGTCTACACTTTCATCTGTTTTGTATTGTAGATGTGATTTGTGCAATAAAAAAACATGGCCTAGACAAGGGGCATGTTCAGCAGGACACAACGTTCTGGAACCTTCAGATAGAAATAATGTTATGTAGAACAAACATGTCTCTATGACATGTAAAACAATGAATCATGTCGGCTCTATTCCTGGCATTTCTATCTGGAGACTGAACGTGGCCCATGCAATGACTGTGCAGCAACACTGATGTTTTTTTCTTTAATGCATAAAACAATTGCATTACAGTATGGATGTGGTACAGACACCTTATAGTTAACCAAGCTTGGTTGAGAGCTTTTAAGGCCAAACTGTCACCAGATAGTCACCTATCTAACTTCCATCCAAGGTAGCTTATGGTATCTTTGGCATTAACCATTGTGTCCCCTACCATGACATTAAAGCCGAGGGACCTGCTCCGTTTGATACAAGAGAATACAGTCTTAACCCAGGGGTAGAAAAAGTACCCAATTGTCATACTTGAGTAAAAGTAGACACCTTAATAGAAAATGACTTAAGTATAAATGAAAGTCAAACCGGTAAAATACTACTTGAGTAAAAGTCTAAAAGTATTTGGTTTAAAATATACTTAAGTATTTAAAGTAAATGTAATTGCTAAAATATACTTAAGTATCAAAAGTTAAAGTTAAAGTATACATCTTGTCAAATTCCTTATAAAGTAAACCAGGCTGCACCATTTTCTATTTTTTTTAAACTTACGCATAGCCAGGGGCATGCTCAGACATAATTTACAAACCAAGCATGCACTTTGTGAGTCCACCAGATCAGAGGCAGTGGGGATGTTCTCTTGATAAGTGTGTGAATTGGACCATTTTCCTGTCCTGCTAAGCATTCAAAGTGTAATGACTACTTTTGGGTATTAGGGAAAATGTATGGAGTAAAAAGTACAATATTTTCTTTAGGAATGTAGTGAAGTAAAAGTAGTCCAAGTCAAAACTATAAATAGTAAAGTACAGATACCCCCAAAAAACAACTTTAGTACTTTCAAGTATTTTTACTTAAGTACTTTACACCACTGTCTAAACCCCTCTCCCACTCCACCATGTGACACAGCAAAACATGTCTGTAAGACTGTGTCGTAGGCTGTGACTATAAGAGATGAATGGCTGCGGTCGGAGAGTTCAGTCCAAACCCAAGATAGAGAGGCTCAGTGAATGTGGTGTGGAATGTATACAGATGGGTCAGTGTGCCCAATTGGTTGACCATGTAAAAGGACAAAGTGCCGGCCGGCCAATCCAGAAACACTCCTACCCTGTAGGGCACATGTGCTTTGATTTTGGGGAGCTGTAACCTGTGTAGAATTTCTTTGTGCTGTGCATGGCCCTGATACTTCGAGGTGTACAAAGTCCAAGAATTGGCATTGCATCCTAGTGTTACGCTTTCACCGGTTCCTTTTCTCTCTATTCCCTTGTAGGCCATGCCTATTTGAACGTTGTGTAGACACTCCACCTCCAGGTAATGCCGCTTGTCGAGGCCCTCCTTGCAAAGCACCTGGTTGCATTTATCAAACCTGTTTTGGGTGATGGGATACTGCTGATCCTTCCTCTGGCGCGTCACCTTCTTGTCCCCCTCAGACAGAACGAGGAAACCGTTCGCTGTGCTGGGGTCTAGTGTGAGTTCATATGCATCTGAAATGTGTTCAGATTAGAATTAGGTTTCAGTTGCCTGTGTCTATTAAAAATCTTCCCAGCATGAAATAGTTCCCAATCGATCTGATCGTGACGTCATGCTGTACAATTTATCACAGCGTGCAATTATTGAACTGGGAACATTTTCACGCTGGGATAAATTTTACGACATGTATTCTTTTTTATTTCACCTTTATTTAACCAGGTAGGCAAGTTGAGAACAAGTTCAAGTTCTCAATAACAACACAATCAGAACGATTGGGAACTCTTCTCACACTGGGAAGAATTTTACATGACAACCTGCAACACAAGCTTTGCTGTCACACGACACGTATCGGTACATCGGTACACCGCTAGATGTCAAAGATTCCAGAGGCCACTGTGAATTACTGTGTTCGCAAAGGTGATAATGATAGATGGATATTTACTCACATTTCTGCAGACCTGGTTTATTCCTGTTCTCTCCTCTATGCTCCAGGCTGAAAGACACAAAATAAAGAGGGAGGAATGAAAACCTGGAAATGCTCACACTACTCAGGCGATGCAGTATATTTTCTATTTATTTAACTAGGCAAGTCAGATAAGAACAAATTCTTATTTACAATGACTGCCTAGGAACAGTGGATTTCCCACTACAATGAACTACCTTGTTCAGCGGCAGAATGACAGATTTTTACCTTGTCAGCTCAGGGATTCGATCTAGCTACCTTTTCGTTACTGGCCCAACGCTCTAACCACTAGGCTACCTGCCGTCCCAAATTATATTGACACTAGGATGCAACAAGGGTCATAGCTAAAGGTAATTCACTAACAGATCATTGTTGTTGTTCTAATCTGTCAACGTTTATATCTACTTGTGAATATTTGATTTAGAAGCACATTAGCATTCTTTTACACAATCTAACTCACTTCAGCTTCAGTTGAAAAGGGAAATCCAATTCAATGTCTCCGAGGGGATTGTAGCTCAGATCCAGCTCTTTCATCTGGAAGGGGTCGGACCTCAAAGCTATGACCAGTACAGAGGACACGTTCTCAGGCAATGTGATCAAACAACCAGAGAGTCTGTAAATGAATAGGGAAAATAATTATGAAATAAACATTTGTTTCACCTTTAAAACTAGGAACATTGAAGAACCATCTATAGCCACAAGTCAGCAGAGTTCAGTGATTAAGGCAAACCCTTAATGTGTACATACTGCTGTACATACCTCAGTGCCTGCAGCGTGCAACGCTCGTAGAGGGCAAAAGCAAGGGACTCCAACCCCAAGTCCCCAAGGTCATTGCAGCTGAGGTCCAAGGTCAGAAGCTTCGAGGTGGGACGAATTAGCACTTTGCAGAGTTCCTTGACACCTTGCTCTCCAACATTGTTGTGGCTGAGGTTCAGAGTTTTCACCTTGCAGTTGGCGTTCCACAGCCCATCACAAAGGCGTTTCACCCCTCCATCGCCCAGGTTGTTGTGGCCCAGATCCAGGACTGTAATACAGGAATTCTGAGATCGGAGAACTGAGGCCACAGTTGCACATAGTGGTGTCATATGACAACAGTTGAGCCTGTGAAAGAGTTCAAAGTTGCTGTTTTAATCTTTTCAATTTGAACATCACAATGCAAACTTAAAACATGTTTGATAAACGCACTTAATGTTATGATACACATTTCACAGTGATACTTACAGTGCTGTAGTGCAAGACCGCAAAGCAGGAGCCAGTCTGTAGAAACCCTCCTCCGAAGTTTGTTTATTCCTGAAGTCAAACTCTTCAGGCTTCTCTGACATGAACATAAAAGCCAAGAGAGAGCACTGAAAGGGAGTTAGCGGTGTGTCTGAAGACGATACTTGGTTGTCATTCTGTAGTATAGTGTGGTCCTTCAGCTCAAGCAGACAGTGGATCAGGTTGATGCATCTCTCTGGGGAGAGGGACTTTCTTTTCAACACCTTGATGTATCCAATTAACTTCTTGTTGTGTTCTGAACTGCTGAGTGTCTCTCCCAGAAGTCCTTGAAGGAGGTCCCGGCTGGAGTCGTGAGAGATCCCGATAAGGAAGCGTGTGAAAAGGTCCAGGTGTCCATTTTTACTATCTAATGCACTGTCCAGAGCACCTTTGAGAAAATATAAAAAATCAATCGGAGTGCTTCCATTCTTCTTTTTGATTAAGGCTTTCACCGAGTCAATCCTGCGGTTTTCAAATTCATGAAATGCGTACAGAGCTGCGAAGAACTCCTGAACACTCAGGTGTATGAAACAGTACAGTTTCTTGGGATACAGTCCATGCTCTATTTGTACAACTTCAGTACACAGGCCAGGGCATTTAGCAGCATCCATTACACTAATACCACAGTCCTTCAAGTCCTGTTCTGTGAACTGCACATTTTGAATTAACAGGTTCTGATACGCTAGCTGTCCCAATTTGAAAATGACATCTTTGTTTTGCTTCAAAATATTTTCTTTACCATCTTCATGAGTTGAACCGTACTTCTTAAAACTGACAATTGTTTGGTTCACTAGATAATGGATGTACAATTCAGTAAGGGTTGTAGGTAAAGATCTAGACTTTGGGCCGACTTTACCCAGGATATCCTGAAAAACAGTTGCTGCTATCCAGCAGAACAACGGTACATGGCACATGATGTAGAGGCTCCGGGTTAATTTAAGGCCTGAGATGATTCGACTGGCTATCAATGGATCACTGATTTTCCTTGTGAAGTACACATCCTTTTGTGAATCATTGAACCCTCTGATCTCTGTCACTCGATCACGACTCTCTGGAGGGATCCGATTGGCAGCTACTGGACGAGAGGTTATCCAGAGGAGAGCATTAGGGAGAAGATGGCCAGTGATGAGGTTTGTAAGTATAACATCCAGTGTAGCAGACTCTAACACATCAGATATAGGAATGTTTTTTTGAAACTCCAGTGGCAGATGGATCTCATCCAGGCCATCAATAATGAACAAAATCTTATGGTCATAATATAGCTTTATGTCTATGTCCTTAAGTTCAGGGTATAACACCTGAAGAAGTCCATGCAGGCTGCATTGCCTATGTTTAAACAAATTTAGATCCCGTAAAGAAAGAAGAATTAAAAGGTCTAGATGTTGATTCTCTTTCCCATCTGCCCAGTCCAGGATGAATTTCTGGACCGCCACAGTTTTCCCAATGCCAGCTACTCCCTTTGTCACCACACATCTGATGGGTTCTTCTTCATCATGCTTGATGATATCTTGACATTTTATGACAGAGGCCTCCGAGGTGTTTTGGAGGTGTGCGGTTTCAGCTTGCCACACCTCATGTTCTTTATTGACGGTGGCAGAATCACAAGTGACCATATAAGTCTCTGTGTAGACCTTGTTAAGGGCTGATTTACTTTGTGTCACACCCTCTAGTATGGTCCCGTACCTCTTCTTAAGGGCTAATTTGATCTTGCCTTTGAGGCGAATGGTGTCTGCAAAGAAAAACAAATATATATATTACTTTGGGTGAAATTAATGGATTGTCTTGTTTTTTCTTCATCTGAGGTACCAGCTGAATTTGACTTACTTTCTTCCTTCTTGCTCTGGTCATTCAGTGGCACCAGTCTTGGTTGAGTCATCTACAGGAAGTAAAGACAGAGCAGTAGATACATTTCCAAAACATGTAGAGCAATCTTATGAAGATTGTGTATAATAAATTATATCACAAAACCTATCCATTACCTGGTCAACCATCTCCGGTCCAGGGTCCACACCTGTCTGCCTGGCATGGCCTAGAGAGAGGGAACATTTTATAAAACACCATCAAGTGAAAACGGTAAATCAATCAAATCAAACTATCTTCTGTCCGGAGATGAGCTTCTCTCACCGTAATAAACATTCAGGTCCCCTTTAACTGAATTCCGAGTTGTTATTGGTGCAAAAATATTGCTTCTATTAGTTGCTGTGATGGAAGTATGTTCAGCGAGTGCTCCTCCAGCCTGGTTGGCCTCAGACAGCGGTGTTACATCCATCGCCGTTGGTGTAGGAAAAGAAACAATAACAGCTTAGCCTCGTCATCACGTACACATCTAGAGGGGATATTCATCTCTCACTGGAATTAATTGACAATGTATTTACAGTACCAGTCAAAAGTTTGGACACCTACTCATTCAAAGGTTCTCTATATTTGTACTATTTTCTACATTGTAGAATAGTAAAGACATCAACTATGAAATAACATATGGAATCATGTAGTAACCAAAAAAAAGTGTTAAACAAATCAAAATATATTTTATATGAGATTCTTAAAAGTAGCCACCCGTTGCCTTGACAGCTTTGCACACTTGGCATTCTCTCAACCAGCTTCACCTGAAATGCTTTTCCAACAGTCTTGAAGGAGTTCCCACATATGCGGAGAACTTGTTGGCTGCTTTTCCTTCACTCTGCGGTCTAACTGTTCCCAAACCATCTCAATTGGGATGAGGTCGGGTGATTGTGGAGGCCAGGTCATCTGATGCAACACTCCATCACTCTCCTTCTTGGTCAAATAGCCCTTACACAGCCTGGAGGTGTGATGGGTCATAGTCGCACTAAGCGCAAACTAGATGGGATGGCGTATCGCTGCAGAATGCTGTGGTAGCCATGTTGGTTAAGTGTGTCTTGAATTCTAAATAAATCACAGTGTCACCAGCAAAGTAGCATCACACCTCCTCCTCCATGCTTCACGGTGGGAACCACACATGCAGAGATCATCCGTTCACCTACTGCATCTCACAAAGACACGGCGGTTGGACTCATCAGACCAAAGGACAGATTTCCCTTTGGTCTAATGTCCATTGCTCGTGAATCTTGGCACAAGCAAGTCTTCTTCTTATTGGTGTCATTTAGTAGTGGTTTCGTTGCAGCAATTCGACTATGAAGGCCTGATTCAAGCAGTCTTCTCTGAACAGTTGACGTGTCTGTTACTTGAACTCTGAAGCATTTATTTGGGCTGCAGTTAACTCTAATGAACTTATCCTCTGCAGCAGAGGTAACTCTGGGTCTTCCTTTCCTGTGGTGGCCCTCATGAGAGCCAGTTTCATCATAGCGCTTCATAGTTTTTGCAACTGCACTTGAACAAAGTTCTTGACATTTTCCGGATTGACTGACTTTCATGTCTTAAAGTAATGATGGACTGTCATTTCTCTTTGCTTATTTGAGCTGTTCTTGCCATAATATGGACTTTGTCTTTTACCAAATAGGGCTATCTTCTGTATAACACCCCTACCTTGTCACAACACAACTGACTGGCTCAAACGCATTAAGAAGGAAAGAAATCCCCTAAATTAACTTAACAAGGCACACCTGTTAATTGAAATGCATTCCAGATGAGCACAAACCCACCGTCGCTGGACCAGACAGGAATGGCAAAGAGTGCTCTTCACTGACGAGTCGCGGTTTTGTCTCACCAGGGGTGATGGTCGGATTCGCGTTTATCGTCGAAGGAATGAGCGTTACACCGAGGCCTGTTCTCTGGAGCGGGATCGATTTGGAGGTGGAGGGTCCGTCATGGTCTGGGACGGTGTGTCATAGCATCATCGGACTGAGTTTGTTGTCATTGCAGGCAATCTCAATGCTGTGCGTTACAGGGAAGACATCCTCCTCCCTCATGTGGTACCCTTCCTGCAGGCTCATCCTGACATGACCCTCCAGCATGACAATGCCACCAGCCATACTGCTCGTTCTGTGCGTGATTTCCTGCAAGACAGGAATGTCAGTGTTCTGCCATGGCCAGCGAAGAGCCCGGATCTCAATCCCATTGAGCACGTCTGGGACCTGTTGGATTGGAGGGTGAGGGCTAGGGCCATTCCCCCCAGAAATGTTTGGGAACTTGCAGGTGCCTTGGTTGAAGTGTGGGGTAACATCTCACAGCAAGAACTGGCAAATCTGGTGCAGTCCATGAGGAGATGCACTGCATTACTTAATGCAGCTGCTGGCCACACCAGATACTGACTTACTTTTGACCCCTCCTTTGTTCAGGGACAGATTCCACTTCTGTTAGTCACATGTCTGTGGAACTTGTTCAGTTTATGTCTCAGTTGTTGAATCTTATATTCATACAAATATTTACACATGTTAAGTTTTCTGAAAATAAACGCAGTTGACAGTGAGAGGACGCTTCTTTTTTTGCTGAGATATATATATACACACATACATACACACACATACACACACATTTTTTTAAAGCCCATTATGCCTACCTGTTGGTCATCCACCTCCTCGTTAATGGCAGTTGAGGTCAGATTTCCATCGTTCTCATTGCCTATGGACGAAAGGCGTTTCTTTATCTGAACTTGGTGAAAAACCTGCCAATAATTTACCACCCTTTTTAGTTAAAGGTCGACTTTGGGCACGAAAAACTGTCCAACTCCTCTTCCTCAACCTTCAAACAGAAATGGGGTGTGCCTTTGCTGGTTCATTGATGTGTAATTTTTGTCATGCGCGCTGCGTTTGATGTAGCTAGTTTGCTAGCTAAACTAGCCACTGTAGCTAGCCAGTAACTCCTCCAGTATGTGTTGACATCATTTCACAGGGTTTGTTTTGGACGGAAGCTGTTGTGATCGTTAAATGAAACTTTTGTAGCCAAATATCTTATTATTGTTTTCTTATTTTGTTTATAAAGTTTAAAGCTGTTATTTTTGCGGTTTTGCCCAAAGTCAACCTTTAAAGGAGTAGGTTCAATCTGGGTCCAGGAAACCGGCCCATAAAACACAGAATAACCCTGCATAGGTTTAACAGTTGTAAAATAATCACACACACATTTTTTAATCTGAGGGGAGTTTAACCTACCTGATATGTTCATATACTGTTGTACCAATTATGAAATCATTTGACTAGTAGAAAAACATAAATGCTACTGAGTAAATACTGTAAACCAGGTCAAATAAAATGCATCTAAGAATTCCTCCTGCAACAAAACATTGAGTATTAATATTGAGTATTAATGCCTATACTCACCCTGCCGTCTATGTCTCCGTTTACGCCGACCTTTGATGCGTTTTAGAATTGAGGACACAACGTCACTAGCACCTCCTCTATACGTGTCTGTAATAACTGACACAATGGCTTTCACGTCCATCCTCCTCACACTGACGTCATACATCTTCCTCAGACGGCGTTTAAATCGTTTTAACTTCCTTGAACTCAAACGCATCAATTTGGATTCCATGCTCCTCATCTTAAAATAAACACAAATAAATAAAAAGGTATTTAAAGTGGAACTGACATGAAATCCTATTACCATCTGTTCATATACACCCCCAGGAAGGACACCTTTTAAAATATTTTCTGACAAGCGAGCAATTAGATATATTCATTTTCACAAATTCATAGAATGTTTGGGAATGACGTATAGTAAGGCATTTGTGAAAATTCTAAAGCGATAGTGAGAAAGCAAAATCAAATAAAATGTTATTGGTTAGATTACTTGTTAGATATTACTGCATGGTCGGAACTAGAAGCACAAGCATTTCGCTACACTCACATTAACATCTGCTAACCATGTGTATGTGACAAATAAAATTTGATATTTGTCCAGCCTTAGCTGCTATGCTTACAGATGTGCATAATATGATGCAACCCAAATCAAAAAGTATTTAATAACAAAAACGTACCAATAGTTTTTTTGCACTACATGGATCACCAGTGTGGTTGAATGCAGCATAGCTGTATGGTGCACTCAAAATGTATTGTAGTTGAGTAGCCAGCCTAGGCTCCAGCTCTAATGTTGCTGTAATAGTTCTACATGTTTCTCCTTTGTGTGGTGTTTTGTTGCAGGTTTAGGTTTTTTTGTTATTCATTGTCAAGCTTTTAAAACCGAAGACTGACTACAATATTTTAGCAGCCTTGCTAGGACTGTGGCATGTGTGTGTTCACTTTCCCTTCGCTGTGCGCTGTAAACGGGACACACGAAAGCAGCGCAATTGAAGTTGAATTCACTGATGCATCAGGTTGTAATTTCATAAAGTAGATGACTCAACTGTTGACTCATTTATGTAGACCCACTTGTGTGCCCTATTCGGCCCGCGGGCCTTGTTTGGCACGCTGCCACCAGCCTATTAGCTGGGTTATGACTGACTTGTGATCATTTCCCTTTCTAGTTGGATTGTATTGACATGCCCAGCCTTACAGTTTTTGTTGAAAATATTGAGTAATTGAAACAAACAGTTTTAATGTTTGTACTTTTCTCTTAACTAATGTCTGTGTTCTATTCATGTGCTGTTCTAATAACCAATTTCTGTGTTCATGCAAGTGGCTGACTGTACAAATCCTCACTTATCAGTAGCTGCCATTTGGCAGTATGCCCAGACGTTGTTTTGAGAAGATCTCAGTTTCAAGGTCTCAGCTTAGAGAGAAAGACTCCTCGTGAGGTGTTGGTATGTCACATGTTATGAACCAGTATTGGTTGGTCACATGAATGAAACAAAACGCTAATGATGAATGAATCATGCTAAATCATGCAAATATAACTTGTCTGTGTATAGCCGTATATAAGACACCTGCTGGGACTGCCCCAGCAGAGCTCCTGATTGACATGTGTACTGTTGTGCATTGAGTTGGTCTCCAGCACGCTGACAATAAACAATGATTCAGTTAAGATTGACTTTGAGTGTCCCTGTGTAAGAATTTCCACGACACAGTGCATCCCCATTGGGTGGAGGCAGCAAACAATGTACCAGGCCAGCTGTGATTTACCTCATAGCAACATTTTTATGGACTACCAATAAATGTGATGGTGAATTATACTAATCATGCATTGAACTGCATCCATCTTTTCTGCCAACAATACCTTACTGTACTTCATGAATTTTTACTCAAATATAACCTATTTTTAAAACCTCTTCTATAAAGTTGGTTTTGAGGCATAAACTAGGAATTTGATCTTTTTGACTGGTATTAGGATTGTCTGTTTCATATCTGCAAAGTAGTTAAAATGCTGTCAGTTCCACTTTAAAGTACATACAGTCTGGTTATTGTTACTCTCTATTTCACAATGTGAGTAGCCATGTGAAGTTTAGGCCTGTACCTTCAATCCCTTATCCCTCCCTGCCCTGGTTTATTATTTGGTTTAATGTGAGAAATTCATGCAGGTCATTTACCTGGGATGATAATAACTAGTACACATCGTAGCAAACAGCTGCAAAACATTCAGCAATGAAAATTAGAGTTTATATTGGACAAATTCAGGTAAGTCCCTCCCCGTGTACTTCCTAGTTAAAACACCCCCAGAACAGGTAGACTTTAATTATCCCTGTCTTAGTTCACCTTCTTAAACACGTAAATAATGAGTCATGTAATCTTTGTTGCTCATGTATCAGCAAGTACTTTCAATGCTGTGTGTGGCCTACATTTCCAGAACCACACTCACCACTAAAAAGGACAAGCCGGCAAGAGCCAATAATCGAGAACCTATGCTCTCTTGAAATGGCGCGCAAAAACTAAATCCTACATTTGAGCTACTGTGCAATATGGTTCAAGCCCTACAGCCATGATGAATTGACTAAAGTAACTTTATGAATTATTTAAATGAACGACTTAATACTAAACTTCTTGGTTTCCTACTGTATTGGCTGCACAAAAACAAGCACATTTCCTTGTTGGCCTCAACACAGACGCAAACATGGGCATGGAAGGACAATGAAGCTTTCAGATAAAGTGCATTATTCAACGAATAACGTTAAGTGAAATTCAATCAGACAGTAAGTTATAATGAAAGACAAACAGTTGTTTCACTCACATCTAGACTACTTTAAAAAGTGTTACCTGCCTTCAGATTTGGTGATTTCCCTGCTCAGCTCCAGGAAAGTAGCCTATTAGCCTAACATAAATTAAATTCTGCCAATAAAGCTTGTCTTTCTGACTGTGTTGTAAGCACTTTTTTTTAAGCTCAACTTCTCGACGAATGTATCAAACGCCGTTGGCTAAAATAACTCATATGGATATAACAGGTGTGAGGGGGGAAAAATGGCGATAGGTGCATTTCTAAGAGCCTGGCTGACACGCAAACAATGTGTCACCCAGAATATCAGAGCCTGCCTCCTCAGCGTGGGAGGCGGGTGGAATTCAACTTGGGGCATTCAAATGGATCGCCGTTTGGGTCATAAAGCACGTGGTCAAAACGTGATATTTTTAATGCTACGCGTGTAAAGTAAGCGGGTGCAGGCGCTAAATGCACGCGTTGAGTTAACGCCTACACGGTCAAATAAGCGCGTGCAAATGTGCTAAATAAACGGCTGCAAGCGGTCCTGCACACTTCTAATTAACACCTACAGCTGCTAAATATACACGCTAACTTTTGTCTTTGAAAATTGTTGTTACTGAATCATACAGTTTATCAGCTAGTTTACAGTGGAAGGATCTGTTTCTCATCACTGGCTATAAAATTCAGCTAACATTAATCTAGCACCAGGATCAGCAGTGCTTAGCATAAACTAAGTCAGATACTGGCTAGCTAATTTAGCTAACATCGGTTGCCTCGAACCCCAGCCATGTTATATCATATAGTTAGCATCACACTCTGACTGGCCATACTGCTAGCCGCAGTGAACATCGCAGTCTTGTGTTTTATTAAGAAAAAACATGCTGAAAAAACATGTCAACCGTAACAGCCACGGAAACACATTGGACTATGTCAATACTATCGAGGTAAATTACATACTAGCAAGATTGTTGCTTGAATGCAGGGCCAGGCATACATAGATTAGACAACGGAGATACTCCAAAAACATAATGTTCAAAATCCTGCTAGTTTTCGATTTTTGGACTGTTTTGGACAATACCTAAATGTGACTAATAGGCTAGTACTGAAGCAGGACATGTTTTTTGTTGTTGTATTTAATTAAGCTAAACAACAGCTGAAGGTAGGCAACTTCTTCAGCCTGACTGGCTGTCATTTCAATGCTAGCGTTAGCCGTGCTACCTCTCGATTAGCATGAACACACTGAAAAGCTCACAAAGCAAATTTGGCCAGTGACAACCTTGTAAAACCTTTGCTAACATCTACAACATATCAACTTTCGAACAGAATATTCTTTAATGTGCACGTTCACTTCGTTTTCAGAATATTTACATCCCATTGAAGCCTATTAGGGTAAAATAACACCTTCCGGCATATACCCAGTACGATATAGTACTGCTTCAAAGGAATAAGGTTTCTATTCCTTCGGCTTTATTTTCACACAATTGTGTCTTGCAGAAGGGAACCATAAAGAGGAGCTTGGAGTGGGCAAGGGGTAGGCTGATAAAGCAGCAGAGAAGTCCTGATTCATCAAGTATCACGCTTAATTCTGGTGATTCTCATCTGGTTGGCATGCACAACACTGCAAGGTATGCACCATTAAACCCAATCAAATATCCAATGTTATTAAAACATGTATCCCAATCTACAGTCAAGCAACGTTTAATGTCAGTTGTGCGTAAATGTTATGAACTACAAACAGTCTATGGTTCTTGGAGTCAATGAATCAATTGAAAGTGACAACAATTAAACATTATTTTAAAACCACTGTGCCAGTAAAGATGACAAAGGAATCTGCTCTTATGTTTCTGTTAGAATTTTTCCATACACTTCAATCTGACACTCTTGTTAATGTTTGACGTCAGGCAAAACGTCTTCACCTACCGTAGGATGGAGAGCCACTGGTTGGCAGTTTTGACTGCAGTGTCTGTGTGGGTGTACCAGGAAAGAACGTTAGAAGTTAGGTCCCCATGATATCGCAGCGTCTTACCATCTCCACTGCAGCCCAGTTGATATCGATTTTAAAAACTGGAACAATAGATATCGTGTAGCACATGGTAGCAAAAATTCACTGGACCAACTTCAGTTTGCTTATTGTCCCAACAAATTTGTCAATTATGGATTTTACATACGTCAGAGTGCGTTTTCTTTTATAGCTCTGCTTTCAACACCATCCTGACCCACAAACTGGTTAGCTGACTCAGGCCTCTGGGTGTAAACCCTGTAATAACAAATTCGATTTTTTACATTATCACAAGAATGTGTATCCCCAGAATGGACGCAACACCTAAACATGCTGACAACCCTACCATGGTACACCTGATCACCAGTACATGAAGGAGCTGTGGGACCTGACATAAGGGTGATAGGACAACAGCCTCAGCGTAAGCAAAACGGTGAGACTTAATGACCATTCTCCCATCTACTGTACATTACCATGGAGATGATCAGCAGCTTCAAGTTCCTGGGCACCCTGATATCCTTTTCTGCCCTCAGTCACTTCACTCATAAAGTCCCACCAGTGCTTCTCCACCACCCTCATCAACTTGCTGCACCACCTCCAATGTACCAACTACAGTGTCTGTTGCTATGGCCATAACACATGTAAATGAAATGTCCATATTTACTGTAATATTTATTTATGCTAACATTGCACATATTGTAACATTATAGTCCCCTTGACATACACTAGGGGCGGCAGGTAGCCTAGTGGTTAGAGCATTGGACTAGTGACCCAAAGGTTGCAAGATTGAATCCCCGAGCTGACAAGGTAAAAATCTGTTGTTCTGCCCCGAACAAGGCAGTTAACCTACTGTTCCTAGACCGTCATTGAAAATAAGAATTTGTTCTTAACTGACTTGCCTAGTTAAATAAAGGTAAATAAAAAAAATACACGACTTAACTACTTTGCATAATGCTCAGTTTACCCACTAAGAAATCATACATTTATTAAAGCTGCATTATGTATTACTGTGTCCAACTTTTTTTGCTGATGGCCGATCCTGTTGGAAACTTTCATAATATCAACCGTTTTGGGACACATCACCAATTAAGATTGGCTGCAGTATTTTTACTACATAGTCATGCAATAAACATTTTGGATAATTCCCCTTAAATGAATTCCCTTTAAATCAAATACAATTTTATTTCTCATATGCTCCGAATACAACCGGTGTAGACCTTACAGTGAAATGCTTACTTCCAAGCCTTTAACCAACAATGCAGTTAAGAAAAATACATACAAAATAATAAATTAAAGTAACAAATAATTAAAGAGCAGCAGTAAAATAACAATTGCGAGGCTATATACAGGGGCTACCGGTACAGAGCCAATGTGTGGGGGCACCGGTTAGTCGAGGTAATATATACATGTAGGTAGCGTTATTAAAACCTGTTGGGGCTAGGGGGCAGTATTTGCACGGCCAGATAAAAAACGTACCCGATTTAAACTGGTTACTACTCTTGCCCAGAAACGAGAATATGCATATACACATTTGGATAGAAAACACTCTAAAGTTTCTAAAACTGTTTGAATGGTGTCTGTGAGTATAACAGAACTCGTATGGCAGGCCAAAACCTGAGAAGATTCCATACAGGAAGTGCCCTGTCTGACAATTTGTTATCCTTCTGTTGCATCTCTATCGAAAATACAGCATCTCTGCTGTAACGTGACATTTTCTAAGGCTTCCATTGGCTCTCAGAAGGAGCCAGAAAGTGGAATGATGTGTCTCCTGTCTCTGGGTCGAAAAACAGCAGGAGATTTTGTGAGTGGTCAGGCTGGGAACAGTGACACTGGAGATGCGCGTTCATGAGAATTCTCCATTTCTTTCTTTCAGCCTTTGAATGAATACAACTTCGCTCGGTTGGAATATTATCGCTATTTTACGAGAAAAATTGCATAAAAATGTATTTTAAACAGCGTTTGACATGCTTCGAAGTACAGTAATGGAATATTTAAAAAAAAATTGTCACGAAATGCGCTCGCGCGTCACCCTTCGGATAGTGACTTGAACGCACGAACAAAATGGAGCTATTTGGATATATCTATGGATTATTTGGAACCAAAACAACATTTGTTGTTGAAGTAGAAGTCCTGGGAGTGCATTCTGACGAAGAACAGCAATGGTAATCCAATTTTTCTTATAGTAAATCTGAGTTTGGTGAGGGCTAAACTTGGTGGGTGTCAAATTAGCTAGCCGTGATGGCCGGGCTATGTACTCAGAATATTGCAAAATGTGCTTTCGCCGAAAAGCTATTTTAAAATCTGACACCGCGATTGCATAAAGGAGTTCTGTATCTATAATTCTTAAAATAATTGTTATGTATTTTGTGAACGTTAATCATGAGTAATTTAGTAAATTCACCGGAAGTTTGCGGTGGGTATGCTAGTTCTGAACATCACATGCTAATGTAAAAAGCTGGTTTTTGATATAAATATGAACTTGATTGAACAAAACATGCATGTATTGTATAACATAATGTCCTAGGAGTGTCATCTGATGAAGATCAAAGGTTAGTGTTGCATTTAGCTGTGGTTTTGGTTTTTGTGACATATATGCTTGATTTGAAAATGGCTGTGTGATTATTTTTGGCAGGGTACTCTCCTGACATAATCTAATGTTTTGCTTTCACTGTAAAGCCTTTTTGAAATCGGACAATGTGGTTAGATTAACGAGAGTCTTGTCTTTAAAATTGTGTAAAATAGTCATATGTTTGAGAAATTTTTGAGGTATTTGTATTTCGCGCCAAGCGATTCCACTGGCTGTTGACTAGGTGGGACGCAAGTCACTGATTCCAGGCTGTATCACAACCGGCCGTGATTGGGAGTCTCATAGGGCGGAGCACAATTGTCCTAGGTCGTCCGGGTTTGGCCGGAGTAGGCTGTCATTGTAAATAAGAATTTGTTCTTAACTGACTTGCCTAGTTAAATAGAAAAATAAATAAAAAATAAATAAAACATGTATGTGTGTGTTTGTGTGTGTGTGTGTGTGTGTGAATATGTATGAATTGAAATAATAAAAATGTATGTGAATTTTTTAAATCCAAAATTGTTGCAGATGGCCCCTTTATAGCCTACATGAAGAAATAACTAAATAAGTAGGCTACAGTTTGAAGTCAAATGTTGTGTTTGTTTATTGAAGTGACAGGAAACTCACATGGTGTCCATTTGACACGGCTAGTCTATTTATTAGCCTACATTAACCCCTGCTGGCGTAAACTGTTTACTGCAGGGTAAATAGACAATCATTAGACAATGAGCATCATCATACAGAGTTATTTATTGACATCATCAAATCACAGCATACACACACAGCAACTCAGGTTTGGGGAAATTATCAGTCCTAAAACAATAAAAGTCTATGTGTATACAACATACACAGTACAATGAAATCACACTGTAGTGCATAAATTCTTTACAATATTCAATTAAAGTAATTCTGTACCCTTGACAGTTATTTGGTTGTGCTGGGCTGTACGTCGGGATGGAGATCAGGGGAGTAGTGGAGGAAGGAGCTCATCCTTCAGATGACGTTCCCAAGGCTCACTCCAGACTCTGGGCCCCTGGGGGGGGGGAAATCAGACAGTTAGAGAGGAAACCCACCAGAACGACGGCCGAGTGCTTCTGACCAGAATATTATAGTGGGAGAGATGATGATCTTCATGGACTCTGTGACTGGCTGAAGTGGGAACACAGCGTGTGGTCAAACACAATGTATGGCATTACTTAGAGAAATAACCATGCTTTACAGTTCAAAGAGCACGGGACATCCTGAGCTCAACCTCCTTCCCGCCATATACAGGAGATTCCATTTGTCCCCAGCCGCCCTCAAGGCTGACAGTGATAAAACTGGACCTGACGTTGTGAATGTAATTGTGTGAATTAAATTGTCGTGTTTAATTTGTTTTGAAATCTTATCAAGAGCTGCATATTTTTATGTGCCTTATTGTATCGTATGCATTCCGGTGTTCAGTGTCTTCAGACAGTATTCACACCCCTTTACTTTTTCTACATTTTGTTGTGTTACAGCTTGAATTTAAAATGTATTAAATTTTGATTTTGTGTCATTGGCCTACACACAATACCTTAAAATATCGAAGTGGAATTAAACGTTGTTTCTTTAAATTGTACAAATTAATTGTTTTGAGTCAATAAGTAATCAAGCCCTTTGTTATGGCAAGCCTAAAAAAGTTTAACAAATCTGATTATAAATTGCATATACCCACACTGTGTGAAATAATGTTTAACATGATTTTTGAATGACTACCTCACCTCTGTACCCCACACATACAAGTATCTGGAAGGTCCCTCAGTCAAGCAGTGAATTTACGACACAGATTCAACCATAAAGCCCAGGGAGGAAGATGGGCACCTATTGGTAGATGGGTAAAACAAAACAAAAAGCAGACATTGAATATCCCTTTCAACATGGTGAAGTTATTAATTACACTTTGGATGGTGTGTCGATACACCCAGTCACTACAAAGATACAGGCGTCCTTCTTAACTCAGTTGCCGGAGAGGAAGGAAACTTCTCAGGGATTTCACCATGAGGCCAATGGTGACTTTAAAACAGTTACAGAGTTGAATGGCTGTGATAGGAGAAAAGTGAGAATGGACCAACAACATTATAGCTACTCCACAATGCTAATCTACACTGAGTATACCAAACATTAGGAACCCCCCCCCCACCCTCCCCTTTTCCCCTCAAAACAGCATGGACTCTACAAGGTGTCGAATGCGTGATCCTGGCCCATGTTGACTCTAATGCTTCCCAGAGTTGTGTCAAGTTGTCTGGATGTCCTTTGGGCCGTTCTTGATACACACGGGAAATTGTTGAGCGTGAAAAAAACAGTAACGTTGCAGTTCTTGACACAAACCGGTGCACCTGGCACCTACTACCATACCCTGTTCAAAGACACTTACATTTTCTGTCTTGCTCATTCACCCTCTGAATAGAACACATACACAATCCATGTCTCAATTGTCTCAAGGCTTAAAAATCCTTCTTTAGCCCCCTTGAGTCGATTGACGTGCTTCAATCTAAGTAACATAATAAAAAATCACCATCAATATTTGTCAGTTTAAGCTAGAGATATGTTTTTTTTGCATTGGTTGCTTCTCAATCCACCACATCCTCCAGTGTCGCACGTCCGCATCTATGGTGAAAGGTCCCGAAAATCGGTCTTCTCATGGAAACGTCTGTAGCATCCGAACCGTTTGGCCTACCACTCTACTGAAAGGGGAGACTCTCACGAACACGATGGTGGTCTCCATTTTGCTCTATGACCCCCACAAGTGTCATGGGACTCGTCTGAAGGTAACCGCTAACACTAAAAATAATGAATGGAAGTATGGAGGGAGTTTTGTACCTATCCAAAAAAATGGGGTTAAATACAAAAAAACACATATTTGCTGAGCGTTCTTATTTCTCCTAGATAAAGGACAGACAATTCAAAATTGTTTTCATTATGATTTTTTTTATACTGTCTTTTTTTGCTATTTATTAATGTGTTATTCGATGCGTTTCTATGGGCTATAGTAGTAAAGGCCAAATTAAATATTTTATGAAATATTTTTTATTCTTTTTTTGGGAAACCTAAAGGGGTCCTAAAATTCCAAATCAAATAGCTAAATGATCTATGGTATGAACATCTTTAAAACCATTCCATATGTCAGCTCAGAACCCCCCAACGGCTTAGACTCTTAGGAATTAACCTGTCTACTCCCCTTCACCTACACTGATTTGAAGTGGATTTAACAAGTGACATCAATAAGGGATCATAGCTTTCACCTGGATTCAGCTGGTCAGTCTGTCTTGGAAAGAGCAGGTGTTCTTAATGGTTTGTATACTCAGTGTAAGTGACAGAGTGAAAAGAAGGAAGCCTGTATAGAATAAAATATACATTCCTGAGGCACTGAAGTAAAGGCACTAAAGTAAAACTGCAAATAATGTTAACAAAGAAATTAACTTTATGTCCTGAATACAAAGCTTTATCTTTTGGGAAAATCCAACACATCTCTGAGTACCACTCTTCATATTTTCAAGCATGGCGGTATGCTTGTCATTGGCAAGAATGAAGGAGTTTCTTTTAAGGATAAGAAGAAACAGAATAGAACTATAAGCACAGGCAAAAACCTAGAGGATAACCTGGTTCAATCTGCTTTCCAACAGACACTACACTGGGAGACAAATTCACCTTCAGCAGGACAATAACCTAAAACACAAGGCCAAATCTACACCTAAGTTGCATACCAAGACGACATTGGATGTTCTTGAGGGGCCTAGTTACAGTTTTGACTTAAATTGTCTTGAAAATCTATGGCAACACTTGAAAATAGCTGTCTAGAAATGATCAACAACCAACTTGACAGAGCTTGAAGACTGTTTAAATAATAATATGCAAATATTGTACAATCCAAGTGTGCAAAGCTCTTCGAGACTTACCCAGAAAGGTTCACAGCTGTAATCGCTACCAAAGGTGATTCTAACACGTGTTGGCTTAGGTGGTTGAATACTTACAGTGCATTCGGTAAGTATTCAGACCCCTTCCATTTTTCCACATTTTGATACATTACAGCCTTATTCTAAAATTGATTAAATGAATTGTTTTCGTCATCAATCTACACACAATACCACATAACGACAAAGTGAAAACACGTTTTTAGAAATCTTTGCAAATGTTTTAAAAAATTACAACTGAAATACCTTATTTACAAAATAGACGCTGTGCCACTCGGGAGAATATCATTAGATTTGAGATTCAACACATGAAGAAAGAATATTAAAAGAACAATTACTCCACTGTTCAACCTCATATTCATTATCTCCAGCACGATGTCATTATCAATGTACAGTGTGGAACGAGATTATTGACACCCTGTAACGCCCTGGCCATAGAGAGGGGTTTTTGTTCTTTATTTTGGTCAGGCCAGGGTGTTACATTGGGTGGGTGTTCTATGTGCATTTTTCTATGTTGGTTTGTTTCGTTGATTTTGGCCGTGTGGCTTCCAATCAGGCACAGCTGTAGAGTGATGTTGTTGATTGGGAGTCACACATAAGTGCCTGTTTTTCCGTTGGGGTTTTGTGGGTAATTGTTTCTGTTAGATTATTTCCTAACAGGACTGTTTTGCTGTCGTGTTTTTGTTCAGTTTTGTATAGTGTTCTTACGTTAATTAAAATCATGATGAACACTAACTCCGCTGCGCCTTGGTCAACTCTCTCTCCCGACAGCCGTTACAGAATTACCCACCAAAAACGGACCAAGCAGCGGAGGAAGGAGAGGCACCAGGAGAAGGAAAGTAATATGGACTCATGGACTTTGGAGAAGATGGAGAGGAACGTTCAGGATTTTTGGAGATGGGAAGAATTCATGGACGGAAAGGGACCATGGGCTCAAGCTGGGGACTATCGCCGCCCGAAGTGGGAGATCGAGGTAGCGATAGCTGAGAGGCGCTGGCATGAGGAAAGGGAGCGCAACAGGCACGAGAGGCAGCCCCAAAAATGTTTTTTTGGGGGGGGCACACGGGGAGTGTGGCGGAACCAGGAAGGAATTCTGGGCCAACTCCCCGTGCTTACGGCAGGCAGCGTGGTACTGGTAAGGCACCGTGTTATGCTGTGAAGCGCACGGTGTCTCCAGTGCGCGTGCATAGCCCGGTGCGCTATAGGCCAGCCCCCCGCAAGTGCCATGCGAGTGCAGGCATTGAGCCAGGGCGGATGGTGCCAGCTCAGCGCATCTGGTCTCCAGTGCGCCTCCTCGGTCCAGGTTATCCTGCGCCGGCGCTGCGCACTGTGTCTCCGGAGCGCTGGGAGGGCCCAATTCGCCCAATGCCTGCGCTCCGCCCGTGCCGGGCCAAAGTGGACATTCAGCCTGGAGTGTGGGTAAGGAGCCTACGTACCAGAACTCCAGTGCTCCCCCACAGCCCGGTTTATCCTGTGCCTCCTCCTAGGACCAGGCCACCAGTGAGTCTCCCCATTCTGGTCTCTCCTGTGCCGCCTCCACGGACCAGGCCTCCAGTGGGTCTCGCCAGTCCGGAGCCGCCAGAGCCGCCCGCCAGTCCGGAGCCGCCAGAGCCGCCCGCCAGTCCGGAGCCGTCAGAGCCGCCCGCCAGTCCGGAGCCATCAGAGCCGCCAGCCGGAGCCGTCAGAGCCGCCCGCCAGTCCGGAGCCGTCAGAGCCGCCCGCCAGTCCGGAGCCGCCAGAGCCGCCCGCTTGTCCGGAGCTGCCAGAGCCGCCCACCTCACCGGAGCCGCCAGAGCCGCCCGCCTGTCCGGAGCCGCCAGAGCCGCCCGCCTGTCCGGAGCCTCCAGAGCCGCCCGCCTGTCCAGAGCCGCCCGCCTGTCCGGAGCCGCCAGAGCCGCCCGCCTGTCCGGAGCCTCCAGAGCCGCCCACCTGTCCAGAGCCGCCCGCCTGTCCGGAGCCACCCGCCTGTCCAACGCAGCCATCGCTGCCCGCCAGCCGGGCGCAGCCATCGATGCCCGCCAGCCGGGCACAGCCAGGGTCGCCCGCCAGCCGGGCGCAGCCAAGGTCGCCCACCAGTCCTCCGGCGCGGCCAGGGGCGCTACCTAAGTGGGCGACGCCGAGGGTGGAGCGGAGGCCACGTCCCGCACCTGAGCCGCCGCCGTAAGAAGGCCCACCCGGACCCTCCCCTTCAGAGTCAGGTTTTGCGGCCGGAGTCCGCACCTTGGGGGGGGGGGGGGGGGGGGGGTACTGTAACGCCCTGGCCATAGAGGGGTTTTTGTTCTTTATTTTGGTCAGGCCAGGGTGTTACATTGGGTGGGTGTTCTATGTGCATTTTTCTATGTTGGTTTGTTTCGTTGATTTTGGCCGTGTGGCTTCCAATCAGGCACAGCTGTAGAGTGATGTTGCTGATTGGGAGTCACACATAAGTGCCTGTTTTTCCGTTGGGGTTTTGTGGGTAATTGTTTCTGTTAGATTATTTCCTAACAGGACTGTTTTGCTGTCGTGTTTTTGTTCAGTTTTGTATAGTGTTCTTACGTTAATTAAAATCATGATGAACACTAACTCCGCTGTGCCTTGGTCAACTCTCTCTCCCGACAGCCGTTACACACCCTTAATAAAAGATGATCAATTATGATCAATTAAATCATTCAAATACTGTGCTATATTGTATGCTATATTTGGGGGGAAATTATGTAAGGGATTAACACAGACGTTCTGTATATTACCTCGGAAATAATGGATGACGCAGCGGGACGAGGTGGAGCCGAGTTTGATTACAAGGTGTCCCGATATCTTATTTTTTTTGTCTTTTTTTTGTTTTAATGTCCTTTCTAGAATGCCCTTTTAGCCAATCATGAACTAATATTCAACAATGCTGTTGTATAAACTATTTTATACTAATACAATTGATCAGATACAAATATATATATAGTAATACTTTTAATCTCAAAAAGGTAATTAGTTGCACCCTTAAAGAATTCTTATCAATAAAGTAGTCAAAAGTTTAGTATTTGGTCCCATATTCCTAGTACCCAATGACTACATCAAGGTTGTGATTCTACAAACTTGTTGGATGCATTTGCAGTACGTTTTGGTTGTGTTTCAGATTATTTTGTGCCCAATAGAAATTAATGGTAAATAATGTGTTGTCATTTTGGAGTCACTTTTATTGTAAATAAGAATATAATATGTTTCTAAACACTTCTACATTTAATGTGGATACTACCATGGTTACGGATAATCCTATATGAATCGTGAATAATGATGAGTGAGAAAGTTACAGAGGGTCAAAGATCATACCCCCAAGACATGCTAACCTCTCACCATGACCAATAACAGGGGAGTTGAACATGTCATTGGGAGTATGGGACAAAATACTAAACTTTTGACTACATTTTTTATAAGAATCTTTAGGGGTGTCAATAATTTTAATCCCTACCATTTTGAGAGAAAAAATATTACTTGTTAACCAAATTTCTTTCTCTGAGCAATTGTATTAGTATAAAAAAAATATAATTTCCCTTTTTTTTAGCATTAAATATAGCTCAGTATTTGAATGATTTATTTTAAACAGTTATTATTGCTAATCTTTATCAAGGATGTCAATCATTTCGGACCTGGCTGTATGTGAAAATTGCGTGTTTCTATGATCGGTGGTTAAAAAGAGAAGAAGAAGAAAGGTCCTTTAAAAATGGTAGAATCTAAAATTAAAAAAAAAAAAACAGTGATTTTTCGAGCCAGAGGGAGGGTATTTTCATAATCTCATAGTATTTGAAAATCAATATTTTTTAAATGTTAAACTTTATATATTATTTCTACAAAACGTCGAAATTTGCAGTTTTCACATATGTAGACAATGGTATTGTGCTGGAGATAATGAAAATGAGGTCGAAAATTGGTGGAATTGCCCGTTAATTATTTAATTAATAAAAAAGTATTTGTAAGTCTGCTGCTGTTGTGTTGTGATGATGCAGACTTCTACCAGTGTTTCTGTGGTAATACTGACACCTACTGGTTCATCATTGTCTTGACTGATCCCAAAGAGAAAGAACTAAGCTATAGCAGTAGTACACTACATGCCCAGTGCATTATTCATACATTAATACATTTATACATATATTTATCATTTATATTTTATTAACACTATTAAATTACTGCACATACAAAGCATTTTGGAGCAATAGGATTAAATAATATTCTAGCAGCAGTTTAAACTACAAAAGGGAGATGTTTGTGTTGGTTCAAAAATAAATGTTTTGCCAATTATTCTAGCTGTAAGAAAAATATAAAAATATCCTTAAAAAATCATTATTTATAACTGGATGTATGTAAGATGTTAAATATGAAATGGCTTGGTTTAGGACATAAATTATGTATAGGTGAGATAGGTTTATGAACTTCACATAAATAATTTAGATAACTGTATTCATTGTTTATTTAGGATACAGGAATACAGGAAGCAAGTTCAATCTTCATTCTGGGACCCTGAAAGTCAAAAACAAATACACTGTTAGTTATTTAGTTTGTTAGTTACTTAGTTACATGAGTGTCATTCACTGACATCAAAATAATTTGTTTGATTGACATCTATTCACCTATTGGTTTTGATTGATAACTTATGAGGTTGTACTCACAGGTGATTGGTCCGATGGTGAGGGGTTTGAGGGGAACGGAGGGGGTAACAGAGCGGTATTTCCTTTTGGCGCACACCTGAGGAGAGAGACGAGAAGGAGTCAGAGAGACCAGACACAGACAGAGAGACGAGAAGGAGTCAGAGAGAACAGACACTGAGACAGAGAGACGAGAAGGAGTCAGAGAGACCAGACACTGAGACAGAGAGACGAGAGAGAGTCAGAGAGACCAGACACTGAGACAGAGAGACGAGAAGGAGTCAGAGAGAACAGACACTGAGACAGAGAGACGAGAAGGAGTCAGAGAGACCAGACACTGAGACAGAGAGACGAGAAGGAGTCAGAGAGACCAGACACTGAGACAGAGAGACGAGAAGGAGTCAGAGAGACCAGACACTGAGACAGAGAGATGAGAAGGAGTCAGAGAGACCAGACACTGAGACAGAGAGACGAGAAGGAGTCAGAGAGACCAGATACTGAGACAGAGAGACTCAGGAGAGTCAGAGAGACCAGACACTGAGACAGAGAGACTCAGGAGAGTCAGAAACCACCACACACAAAATGAGGGAGACCAGAGAGAGACCACAAACAGAGTGGATGAGTCAGCGGGAAAGATGCAGGACTCACTGGAGTGCAGGAGGAGCTCCTCTGGTCACACAGGCTGAGTCTGCAGTGCAGGAATACGTCCCGGTAGTCCCCCTGGTACAGGAACAGCAGAGCAGAGAAGCGAGCCCTGAGGGACGAGCCGCTCTCCTCCACCCTCACCTGACGGAATTCAGTCGGACATCTAGGAAACAGGGAGGGCCAGGGTTTAGGTTAGATAACGCAACCAAAATACACAAATATTAGGGTTCGGTTTCCCAGACACAGATTAAGCCTGGTCCTGGAGTAAAAAGCATTCTCAATGGAGAAGCTCCATTTAAAGTGTTGTTAGTCCAGGACCAGACATAATCTGTGTCTGGGAAAACCTCCTCCATACGTTCCTTGAGTATGAACAAAGACACACATACTTGTTCTGAATGATGTAGTATCGCATGATGTCCTCAGGGTCGGGGGATTGCGTGGCATAGCAGTTCTCCAGAACGACCACAAAACGCTCCGTCTCGGACTCCTCTACGGACACACCCACGTGCAGCACGGAACCCACCGGCAAGGTGACTCCGCCCGCTGGGTAAGCCTTTGTGAAGTTGTCGCTGTGGTACAGAGTCATGTTGGAGCCCACTTTGGAGCCCTTACCGACTTGGACATCCTTCAGCCTGTCAAATGGGCGAATATGAGATTTGGTTAATAAGAGATGCAGTGTGAGAAATGCACTTTACAGGCTAAATAAAATGAATCGTTATTATCATTATTTAGAATAATAATAATAATAAATACACATTATTTTTGAAGCACTTTTCAAGACACCCAAAGTCACTTTAGATCGGTAAGATAATAAATTATTATTATTCTTATTATTGTTATTATAGTTTTAACACTATTACACAGCCAGCTTCAGCTACGTATCTTGGTGGAACAACCAGAACAACCAGTACTGTGATGAGTGGACAGAGGAGGTGCAAAACTCTTAACTAGTTATCTAAAGGATCATCAAGAACCACAGGTTTAGAGTAATAACTGTCTATACATTAACAGAATACTGACAGTCCGACACGTGTTAGCCTGCATTGTGTTACATTGTGTTACAGGGGCGCAACTTTGTTTTTAGAAGTGGGGGGGACATAATTATTATCATTTTTAAATCCAGTCGGTAAACACTCTAAACAGCCTACCAAACCACTCGGAGGCGTCCGCATGGTCCTAAAGTACACCGTTGCCTCGAATTGTATCACATTCCAATGATAAAACTCGGGAGGGACAAAAATGCAATTTCAGAATGTGGGGGGAGGGGGACATGTCCCAACTGAAAGTTGCGCCCCTGTTGTGTTACATTGTCCATGTTTTACATTGTTTACTGTAACGTAACGTCTCCACTTACGACAGGTAGGGTTTGATGGCCACATCCAGGCTGGTCTCTGATTCCAGAGGGTAGGCACAGGAGAAAGGTACGCTCACGGGTCGGCTGAAGGACACGTCGTCAATGTGGTAGATGAATAAACTGTTGGAAAAGATGGCGTCAGTTCCGTTTGTCTGGTGAAAGGGGAAAAGGGGGAAAAGGGAAGAAGATTAGAAGCTAGGAGAGGACCTCTCACCAGAATAATACAATTCTTGGACTATTGTATTTCAGTTTATCTGTTCATAATTTTCTGTTGATGGCAACATGTCTCACATCAAGAGTTCTGTATTGAAAGTTCCGGTGAGGAATGGGGTAAACGGGTCGGCGTCTGTTCTCACCTCCAGAGTGTTTCCGCAGGCGCCCTCTGTGCGCTCCACCTGGTACCATACTATGCCGCCACGCTCTTCGTGAGCGTTACACTGGGGGTCGGCCAGGTTAGCGGTGGTGGCGTCCAGACCAGCGGCCTCCAGGTTAGTCCTGTTGAGACCCACCTGTACCAGGCTCCGCCCACATACCAGCTCAGGTCGCAGCAAAACAGGCTGATCTGTAAGAGAGAGAGCGAGAGAGGGATGAGAAAAGAAAGAAAACGGGAGAGTGTTATTCAAGAACCCCAAATGAAAAGAAGGAATTACAAATTCTCATATGCACTCTTAAAAAAAAATATTCCAAAAGGGTTCTTCGGCTGTTTCCATAGGAGAACCCTTTTGGTTCCAGGTAGAACTGTTTTTCGTTCCAGGTCGAACCCTCTAGGGAAGGGGTTCTACTTGGAACCCAATAGGGTTCTACCTGGAACCAAAAAAGGGTTCTTCAAAGGGTTCTCCTATGGGAGCAGCCGAAGAACCCTTTTAGGTTCTAGATAGCACCTTTCTTTCTAATAGTGTACATAGGTCCTCAAGCAGGTGTTTTCTGAGAACTCACCTGGCCTCTCACACCGCCAAGTGACCCCATTGGTGCTCACGCAGGTCTCCCCCGCTCTGCATGTACCACACATTGCTTTTGGCGTAGTTGTGGCAACCTGTGACTGTGTTGTTGTTGTGGTGCGATTGTTGTCTACTGGTGTTTTTGTTGAGGTGACAACATCTACTGGTGATTTTGTCATAGTGGTGATATTTATGGATGTTTGTGTTGTCGTGGTGATCTTAATAGGTGTTTGTGTTGTCGTGGTGACCTTAACAGGTGTCTGCATTATCGTGGTGATCTTAACAGGTGTTTGCGGTGTTGTGGTGATCTTAGCAGGTGTTTGTGTTGTCGTGGGTATCGTAACAGGTGTTTGTGTTGTCGTGGTGATTATTACAGGTGCTTTTGTTGTGGGTGGTTGTTGTTGTTGTTGTGGTTGTTGTTGTGACTGGTTTTGGTGTTGTGGTGAGAGCTGACACATCTGGAACAAGGAGTTAAACAGGAGACACAGTTATGAGGGAACATTCATCGCTCATGTTTTGAAAGAACTAGCATGCTGGTATCACCAGAATCATACAATACGCCTATATGAATGGATGAATATGCTGAGTACTGTTGATATCTAGGGCCATAAGAAGAACATCATGGTTTATATAACCAGCTGGTGAATGACTAAGCAGTAAACAGTTAAAAAAAGAAATACCATAACTTCAATTCAAAAGATGGAACAACAACAAGCCCCACTCAGAACTTGGCAGAGCAGGGGGCGAAACCTTACATGCACAATAGGCGAAGTAGCACCCGGGAGGCATGACGAACTTGTACACAAAGTAGTTCCCAGGGCATGCCTTGACGTGGATGGGCTGAGACTGCACCCAGCAGCAGTCCCCTCTGAAGCTGGCGCAGACTGCACTCTGGACAATCTCATCCACCTGTTGGGGGGGAGGAAACGCCAGCCACAAGGGAGCCTGGGTGCCGCACATTAACGAATCTACACACTTGTCCGGCATGGACACGCTCTGGTTGCCGATGAACATGCGGTAATAGCCGTCCCAGTGGACGTTGCGGTCACAGTGTTTCTCGCCCTCATTGTTGTTGGTGGAACGCCACAGGTCGTTCAGGACCGTGTAGCTCTTGCAGGGGTTGGCGCACTGCTGGATGCCATCGACCGTGATGCAGTCCTCCCCATCAGCGCACTCATAAAAGCCGCAGCTGAACCGGACATGGGCAAGGTTGGTGTTGGAGGTGGGGTAGGAGCGGCGGACACGGCGAGGGGCATGGTGGTCGTCGGTGGCGGTGTGGCCGGGTAAGCAGATGAGGCCGTCTCCGGAGAAGCCCTTCTTACAGGTGCATGTGATGTCACCTGCCGTGGGCGAGGTGCTGCAGACGGCTTGTTCGTGACACGCCTCGCAGCTGGTGACAATCGTTCCTGTGGGAATTTGGGAATATATGGGTTCATCGTCTTTTTAGGTTGAGGTATCATGATACACCTGCATTGTTTTGATGCCTCCATTTTTAGGTTCTGAGACTAGAGAGCAGAGAAAATACAGAAGTCAGTTGTGTGGTGGGTTATTTAAGCAATAAGGCATGAATATATGTATATGGCCAATATACCACAGCTAAGGGCTGTTCTTAGGCACGATGCATACCACAAACCCGAGTTACCTTATTGCTATTATAAACTGGTTACCAATGTAATTAGAGGAGTAAAAATAAATGTTTTGTCATACCCCTGGAATACGGTCTGATATTGTAACGCCCTGGCCATAGAGAGGGGTTTTTGTTCTTTATTTTGGTTAGGCCAGGGTGTTACATTGGGTGGGCGTTCTATGTTCCTTTTTCTATGTTTTTTTATTTCTTTGTTTTGGGCCGTGTGTGGCTCCCAATCAGGCACAGCTGAAGCTCGTTGTTGCTGATTGGGAGTCACACAGAAGGAGCATGTTTTTCCTTTGGGTTTTGTGGGTAATTGTTTCTGTTAGTGTTTGCACCTGACAGGACTGTTTGGCTGTCAGTTTTCTTGTTTTGTTTGTATAGTGTTCTTTCTGTGATTAAATATTCAATGATGAACACTAACTCCGCTGCACCTTGGTCTACTCTCTCTCACGACAGCCCTTACAGATATACCACGGCTGCCAGCCAATCAGCGTTAAGGGCTCGAACCACCCAGTTTATAAATACTATTATACTCTATAAAAGTACTTAGTAAATACAATACTTAATCCATAATACATGTATCCCTATACTGTCTAACCAAATATATTTGATCTCTTAATATGGCAGACACTCAATGAGAAAATCTATTTTACAAATGATATATATTGTCTGTCATATATAATATTCATTACGTTATATATATATATATATATTACATAATGAATACTATATATATATATTGGACACACCTACTCATTCAAGGGTCTATCTTCTGAATACCACCCTTATCTTGTCACAACACAACTGTTTGGCTCAAATGCATTGAGAAGGAAAGAAATTCCACAAATTAACTTTTAACAAGGTACACCTGTTAATTGAAATGCATTCCAGGTGACTACCTAATGAAACTGGTTGAGAGAATGCCAAGAGTGTGCAAAGCTGTCATCAAGGCAAAGAGTTGCTACTTTGAAGAATCCAAAATATAAAATGTGTGATTTCATAGTTTTGATGTCTTCACTATTATCCTACAATGTAGAAAATAGTAAAAATAAAGAAAAATCCTTGAATGAGTAGGTATGTCCAAACTATTGACTGGTACTGTAAATATTTTGATGTATTAAATATATAGTATAATTGTGCGTACCTGAGGTATGTCCAGCGCTGGACAGAACCAGTAGAGGAACCAGCAGAGCTACCAGGATCATCCTCATCAACACTAGTTACTTATACAGGGGCAGAAACCGGGAACACAACCTGAAGGAAAATACACTTATTATATTCATCCACACTTTATCCACAATTTACATCTACTGGAAAGTCAGTCACTTTTAATGCACTGTAAATAAAAGTTTGATTTAATTTTATATACAGGTTCTCATTGTGATTAAAAAACATATATTTTTTAACTGCAATAAACCACGTTAAAAAAACAAATGTTACGAAACATCAAATATATATATTTTTGGACATTAAGCATAAACATACAAATTCTCTGGAGGGTATTATAACATTTCAAACTTAATCTGTTCAGATATATTAATTTCACCAAACCAAAAATAACTTTGTTTAACCATACAGTATGAATAGTGATCTGAGAGGAGTACTGACTTACCAAATGTTGATGCTGACTGCTGGAACCCACCTGTAAGCTAGGCATTTATACACTGGTTATCAGGGAGTGGGGGAAACGGGACACATTGTGTAATATTCCCAGGGACAATACCTTAGCCTGGGTCCCCGTATGTTCAGCTCTCATTCCACTCCTTGCCACTCCTTGTCATGATAAACAGTTTGGCAATGACCCTGAGTAAAGGAGTGAAATGTCATTAGAAACTGACTGGACTTCAGGCTAACAATGGGTCTGGAAGAGGTTGAATCACAACTATCAACATTCATACGTAAGGAATGCAACAATGGCCTGATAACCATGGTAACCTGGGGTGTGGTTAAGGTAAAGTCTATATGCTCTGTTGGGTGGCATGTCGAATAAATTGGATGTTTTCAAACGAATTAAGCGAACTTAAAATAAATCTCCAAAACCTTAAATCAACAGGACAGGTGTGGTGGCTGATGGGTGGTATTAGGTGAACACCATATGATTTATGAGGTGATTAATGTCTCACGATAACCCAGAGAACAATTTAACATGGCTGACTTCTTACCCCCAAGACATCCTCTCACCATTACAACAACAGGGGAGGTTAGCATTTCTTTTGGGGGGGTATGACATTTAAATGTCTTACTCATTATTAACAATTCATTCAGGATTATCTGTAACCATGGTAGCATCCACATTAATGTAGGAGTGTTTAGAATCATATTATATTCTTATTTACAATAAAAGTGATTCCAAAATAACACAATACATTATTTACCATACATTTCTATTGGGCACAAAATAATCTGAAACACAAACAAGAACAAATAGCAAATGCATCCAACTAATTTATGTAGTCATTGTGTGCTATGAATATGGGACTAAATACTTAACTTTTTACTACTTTAATACCCATATAAGGGAATTTGTCCCAATACTTTTGGTCTCCTCGACCGTATACAAAAGGTGCTGTAATTTCTAAACAGTTCACCCGATATGGATGAAAATACCCTCAAATTAAAGCTGACAGTCTGCACGTTAACCTCAACGACAGCAAATCATTTCAAATCCAAAGTGCTGGAGTATAGAGCCAAAACAACTAATTATGTGTCACTGTCCCAATACTTTTGGAGCTCACTGTCCAGTGTTCTTGTCATTGTTCCCTTTATCTTTAAGTTTTTTGTCTTCTGTTTGTACTATAGATATGCCTGTTTCAACTGTGTTGCGCTCACGTAATACATCTCCAATTAGTCAGTGGATTAATAACAAGAAAAGATCTGACCCAATCCCTTTGTCTTATTCCAAACCCTTTTCTCTTTGCTCTAGATGACCAACAATAGCCAGTTGTCACCATGATGACATTATATAAACTATTCACGCTGAGGGAAAGGTGAACTGTTCCCTCTAAACACAGACTCAAATGGCACCCTATTCCCTGTATAGTGCACTACTTTTGTTTACTAAGATGGTCAAAAGTAGTGCACTAAATAGGGAATAGGGTACCATTTGAAACGGAGCCATAGTGATCCACAGGCATTATCCCTCTCTCAATGGCTTATAGACGATACAGCAAGTTTTGTTATTTTGTTTTAGTGTTCAGTCAGTTGTACATGCTTGAACAATTTGAGAGCTAGGTATTTCATGTTTAGAGTCCCTGAAACTCATGTATGAAGTTAGCACATACTTTAAAAAAAAATGGTTGCTGTCACGCTTATCGACGGTGAAGGAGGACCAAAACGCAGCAGGCATGCGGTTGTTCATTTTGAACATTTATTCACTCCAAAATGAACACAAAATAACAAAAGAGAACGAATGATAAACTGACAGTCCTGTAATGTAGACATACACTAAACACGGAACAATCTCCCACAAATGACAAACACACCCTAATATTGACTGTATGTTTGTTTTACTCCATGTGTAACTCTGTTGTTGTATGTGTCAAACTGCTTGCTTTATCTTGGCCAGGTCGCAATTGTAAATGAGAACTTGTTCTCAACTTGCCTACCTGGTTAAATAAAGGTGAAATAAAATAAAATAAATAAATATGTCTGATGTTCTGAACATATTGCTCACTACATGTCTGATGTTCTGAACATATTGCTCACTATTTTTCAGCTGCAGAGAGACAAGAGATCATGAGAAAATTTGTTTTGATAGTCATGGAAATAAAAGTGTTGAAAACATGTTGACTCACTATTTAAAAACAAGATGGAGAGCAAGATATAGGATGAAAAATGTTGGAGTTTTGGTGCAGTATCAATCTAAGTCAGATTTGGCTCAGTTGATAGAGCATGGCATTAGCAACGTCAAGGATCACGGGTTCAATTTGAATGTAAATGAAAACCAGGAAAAATGTAATTTGGCAAACACAGTGTGTAAACATATGATATTTCACCCAGGTAGGTCTGACGGCTACATCCAGGCTGCTCTCCAGGGAATAGATACAGGAGAAAGGAAGGCTCCCTGGTCCAGTGAAGGAGTCAGCAGCTTCTTAAAGTAATAGGCTGTTGGAGTAGACAGCATGGGTGGTGCTGGTCTGGAGAAAAGACAAAAGGCAGTAAGGTAGATGTTTTATTTACATAGTCAATTACTCCTCCAGTGTTGCATAATCATTTGGCACAAATTGAGGAAATTTGTTCTCACCTCCAGAGTGTTCCAACCTGGAACCACACCTTGCCGTTAGCCTCCTTGGGGTCAGCCAGGTAAGAAGAGGAAGCGTTCAGACCAGCAGCCTCCAGGTTAGCCCTGTTGAGCCTCAGCTGTACCAGGCTCCGTCCACACACTAGCTCTGGGGCCGTGATAGGTTGCCCTTTAACGTGGACAGAAGGGGAGTGGAGAGAAAAGTTGAAAGAGGGAAAGATAAAAAGATGGAGCGAAGGTTACTATCAGCCAGTGTTACTATCAGCCAAGGTGAGCATGCCTACAGTCAAAAACACATATAGGAAGTTGCGCTTCCACACCAGCTCTGGAGCTCAGTGATAAAGTCAGCAGGTTAAAAAACATCAACAGAAAAAAAAAGTTAAATAAAATATACAAAAATGACATCAGCAACTTAAAGTGAAACTGAGAGCATTTGAACTACTTAGCAGATATGAAACAAACAGACAATCATAATATCAGTGAAAAATATGAAATTCACAGTTTATGCTACAAATACAACTTCATAACAGGTTTTTAAAATAGGTTATATTTGACTCCAAATTCCATGATGTTGTCAGAATAGATGGATGCAGTTCAATGCATAGTTAATATAATTCACCAATAAATGTATTGGTATGACCCCTCTATGGAAAGATGAGATTCACCAACACCATGGTGTTCTCTGTTTTTCTTTTGCATCCGAACAGTTTGGACTACACACTAATAACCCCTCTGTGGAAAGGTGAGTCTCTCATGAACATGTACAAGTCGGTTGTTTTGCTCTAGGACACCCACAAGAATAACAAGACTCGTATGAAGGCCCTGGTACCAGTTTTAAAAAAATTATTGAAGTATATACGGAGCTAGTTTAGTGCGAAAGACAAGGGGTCAAATATATATATACACATATATATATATAAAAAATACAATAAAACATTTCCTGATCTCTCAGATATGGGACAGACACTTCAGAACAAACTTCCTTTAGATTTTTTGGGGGACTATCTGTGAATCTGTTAGTCAATGCGTTTGTATGGGCTAATAGCATTAAGGCCAAATTCAAACATTTTTGTATATACACTACTGGTCAAAAGTTTTAGAACACCTATTCATTCAAGAGATTTTCTTTATTTTTTACAACTATTTTCTACATTGTAGAATGATAGTGAAGACATACAAACTATGAAAGAACACATGGAATCATGTAGTAAACAAAAAAGTGTTAAACAAATGAAAATATATTTTATATTTGAGATTCTTCAAATAGCCCCCCTTTGCATTTTATGACAGCTTTGCACACTCTTGGCATTCTCTTAACCAGCTTCACCTGGAATGCTTTTCCAACAGTCTTGAAGGAGTTCCCACATATGCTGAGCACTTGTTGGCTGCTTTTCCTTCACTCTGCGGTCCGACTCATCCCAAACCATCTCAATTTGGTTGAAGTCGGGTTATTGTGGAGGCCAGGTCATCTGATGCAGCACTCCGTCACTTTCCTTCTTGGTAAAATAGCCCTTAAACAGCCTGGAGGTGTGTTGGGTTATTGTCCTGTTGAAAAACAAAAGATAGCCCAAACCAGATGGGATGGCGTATCGCTGCAGAAGGCTGTGGTAGTCATGCTGGTTAAGTGTGCCTTGAATTCTAAATAAATCACAGAGAGTGTCACCAGCAAAGCACCCCCACACCATTTTATATTTTTTATATTTTTTTATTTCACCTTTATTTAAGCAGGCTAGCAGGTAGGCTAGTTGAGAACAAGTTCTCATTTGCAACTGCGACCTGGCCAAGATAAAGCACAGCAATTCGACACATACAACAACACAGAGTTACACATGGAATAAACAAAACATAGTCAATAATACAGTAGAACAAAATAAAACAAAAAGTCTATATACAGTGAGTGCAAATGAGGTAAGATAAGGGAGTTAAGGCAATAAATAGGCCATGGTGGTGAAGTAATTACAATATAGCAATTAAACACTGGAATGGTAGATGTGCACAAGATGAATGTGCAAGTAGAGATACTGGGGTGCAAAGGAGCAAGATAAATAAATAAATACAGTATGGGGATGAGGTAGGTAGATAGATGGGCTGTTTACAGATAGGCTATGTACAGGTGCAGTGATCTGTGAGCTGCTCTGACAGCTGGTGCTTAAAACTAGTGAGGGAGATATGAGTCTCCAGCTTCAGAGATTTTTGCAGTTCGTTCCAGTCATTGGCAACAGAGAACTGGAAGGAAAGACGACCAAAGGAGGAATTGGCTTTGGGGGTGACCAGTGAGATATACCTGCTGGAGTGCGTGCTACAAGTGGGTGCTGTTATGGTGACCAGTGAGCTGAGATAAGGCGGGGCTTTACCTAGCAGAGACTTGTAGATGACCTGTAGCCAGTGGGTTTGGCGACGAGTATGAAGCGAGGGCCAACCAATGAGAGCATACAGGTTGCAATGGGGGGTAGTGTATGGGGCTTTGGTGACAAAGCGGATGGCACTGTGATAGACTGCATCCAGTTTGTTGAGTAGAGTGTTGGAGGCTATTTTATAGATGACATCACCGAAGTCGAGGATCGGTAGGATGGTCAGTTTTACGAGGGTACGTTTGGCAGCATGAGTGAAGGATGCTTTTTGCGATATAGGAAGCCCATAATAGATTTAATTTTGGATTGGAGATGCTTAATGTGAGTCTGGAAGGAGAGTTTACAGTCTAACCAGACACCTAGGTATTTGTAGTTGTCCACATATTCTAAGTCAGAGCCGTCCAGAGTAGTAATGCTGTACGGGCGAGCAGGTGCGGGCAGTGATCGATTGAATAGCATGCATTTAGTTTTACTTGCGTTTAAGAGCAGTTGGAGGCCACAGAAGGAGAGTTGTATGGCATTGAAGCTCGTCTGGAGGTTAGTTAACAGTGTCCAAAGAGGGGCCAGAAGTATACAGAAGGGTGTCGTCTGCGTAGAGGTGGATCATCGAATCACCAGCAGCAAGAGCAACATCACCTCCTCCTCCATGCGTCACAGTGGGAAATACACATGTGGAGATCATCCGTTCACAAAGACACGGCGGTTGGAACCAAAAATCTCCAATTTGGACTCCAGGCCCAAATTTCCACCGGTCTAATGTCCATTGCTTGTGTTTCTTGGCCCAAGCAAGTCTTTTCTTCTTATTCGTGTCCTTTAGTAGGGTTTCTTTGCAGCAATTCGACCATGAAGGCCTGATTCACACAGTCTCCTCTGAACAGTTGATGTTGAGATGTGTCTGTTACTTGAACTCTGTGAAGCATTTATTTGGGCTGCAATTTCTGAGGCTGGTAACTCTAAAGAACTTATCCTCTGCAGCAGAGGTAACTCTGGGTCTTCCATTCCTATGGCTGTCCTCATGAGAGCCAGTTTCATCATAGCGCTTGATGGTTTTTGCGACTGCACTTGTAGAAACTTTCAAAGTTCTTGAAATGTTTCTTATTGACTGACCTTCATGTCTTAAAGTAATGATGGACCGTCATTTCTCTTTGCTCATTTGATCTATTCTTGCCATAATATGGACTTACTATTTTACCAATAGGGCTATCTTCTGTATACCCCTCCCCTACCTTGTCATAACACAACTTATTGGCTCAAATGTATTAAGGAGGAAATAAATTCCACAAATTAACTTTTAAGAAGGCACACCTGTTAATTGAAATTTATTCCAGGTGACTACCTCATGAAGTTGGTTGAGAGAATGCCAAGAGTGTGCAAAGCTATCACCAAGGCAAAGGGTGGCTATTTGAAGAATCTCAAATATAACATATATTTAGATTTGTTAAAAAAAGTGGTTACTACATGATTCCATATGTGTTATTTCATAGTTTTGATATCTTCACTATTATTCTACAATGTAGAAAATAGTAAAATAAAGAAAAACCCTTGAATGAGTAGGTGTTCTAAAACTGTGTATGTATTGTTATACTACAAGTGTATATATTCTTATACTACAAGGGGTTTGACATGTAGTGAATCTGTAAGTCAATGCGTTTATGGGCTAACAGAATGAAGGCCAAATTCAAATAATTTATGTATATATATATATTTTTATACATCAATGGGTGTCATATTCGTGTATGTAGGTGGCAGGGAAGTCAGGCGCAGGAGAAACCAAGTTGGTTAATATGGAGTATTTAATGAAAAAACAAACTCCAAAACCAAAGTACAAAATAAAATGGGTAAAGGATACCCGTCGCACACCGATACACAAACCCACGTAACATAACACACAATCACCAACAAGGACATGAGGGGAAACAGAGGGTTAAATACACAAGTAATTAATGGGATTGGAAACAGGTGTGATGGAAGACAAGACAAAACCAATGGAAAATGAAAAACTGATCAATGATGGCTAGAAGACCGGTGATGTCGACCGCCGAGCACCACCCGAGCAAGGAGGGGCATCGACTTCAGCAGAAGTTGTGACAATGGGTTTTAAAATTCCAAATCAAATAACTAAATGATCCTCGGTATGACCCCCCCCCCCCTCCCAACCCCTGCGGTTTAGACAGGGTTTAGATTATGGAGGGTTAAAACATCCGTGTGAAACAGCGCCCCTCTGTCTCCGTATGTGTAGACCATGTATCTGATGCTGTCTGGACAAACAGAGCATGTCATACTATTTCTGTCCAGACAGCATCAGATACATGGGCTACATATAGAGGGGCGCTGTTTCGCTCACTCGGATGCTTACTCTGGTGACATCATTTCAGCAGAGAGGAAGAGGCGAAGAGAGAGGGCTCACTCTTGCCAAAATCTGTCCAGAATAAGCCCAAATTGCCCAATTGCGTTTCTATAGGCATAATTTGCACAAATTATATAATTACTTCTGTCTGGGTCTATGTTTTTGGTTGGATAGGTTTCTCAATTTCTTTCTTAGGGTTTTGCTGTCTTCATACTGTTTAGGCTTTCTACTGCCAAGTTACACCTTCACTTTCTTCTTAATATTGTGCAGTTGCTTTGGCTTTGATGCCTCATGATTGAGTATTGCTCTGTTCAGGTAGACTGTGATTTTGCTGTGATCTGATAGGGGTGTTAGTGGGCTGACTGTGAACGCTCTGAGAGACTCTGGGTTGAGGTCAGTGATACAGTAATCTACAGTACTACTGCCAAGTGATGAGCTGTAGATGTATCTACCATAGGAGTCTCTTCAAAGCCTAACGTTGACTATGTACAGACACAGCGTGCAACAGAGCTGCAGGAGTTACGACCCATTTGTGTTGGTTGTTTTATCCTAGTTGGGTCTAGGGGGGCATATTTGGGAGGGAATATTGTCACCTCCAGGTAGCTGTTTGTCGACCTGTGTGCTGACAGTGTCAGGGTCTTGTCCAGTTCTGGGATTTAGGTCCCCACAGACTGGTAGAATACATGTACCTGGGCCTGGAAATGGTTAATCTCTCCCTCTAGGATGGAGAAGCTGTCATCGTTAAGGTATGGGGATTCTATTGGGGGGATTTAGGTAGTACACATGAGGACATTTTTCTCTGTTGAGATCATTTCCTTGTTAATTTCTAGCCAGATGTAAAATGTTGACTAATTTAATAGAGTGGGTTAGGTCTGCTCTATAGCAAATTAGCATACCCCCTGAGTCTCTTCCCTGTTTCACACCTGGTAGTTTGATGGATGGGACTACCAGCTCTCTGTAACCTAGTGGGCAACCAGTGGGTCCACCTCCTCTGTACCATATTTCTTGTAGGATGACAATGTCTGTATTTCCAATTTCTTTGATAAAGTCTGGGTTCCTGCTCTTCAGGCCAAAGGCAGATGACCTCAGAGCTTGTATATTCCAGGATGAGATAGTAAAAGCTTTGTGTTCCATAGTGTCTAGTGTTGCCTCTCTCGCTTTTACTTTTTTCCCCCACCACCATCCCCCCCACCCTCCTCTGTAGAC
This sequence comes from Salmo salar, assembly GCF_965601325.2. Classification (NCBI taxonomy): domain Eukaryota; kingdom Metazoa; phylum Chordata; class Actinopteri; order Salmoniformes; family Salmonidae; genus Salmo; species Salmo salar. Next base: position 74,894,316 of record NC_138292.1, read on the forward strand.
TCTCCATCATTGGACTCTCCTGCAAGACAGAGTGCGAGTGCTGTTAAGTTTAATGTCTAGTGATGTAGCGATGTCCATGTTGTCCTGCTGATGATGTAGAGGCCAACAGGAAGCCATGCACTGTTGCTAGGGTTACTATGATAAACAAAAAACATTCTTGGAAATGGTACATAAGGCTTAAATGGGAAATGTAGTCACATATTTAGAAATACATCATTTCTTTATGTCAGTGTATTTATAATTGTGAAATACATCATGTTGATGATGAGGAGGATGAAGAAAGTAGAACTTCTACCCAGAATGCAGTGGACTCTCAGCCCGTGTCCACGCTGACGCAGAATGCATTGCTCATGACCCCACCCTCTACCAATCAGCCTATCAGGCGCTGGACCAAAAAGCATTGGCTGTCTACCAGAGCCTCGACGATGTCACAGCTACTGACTCTGAATTGACTCTGTAGAACTAATTAAAGTCTATTATGTAATTAAGTTCTAATATGTAATTCTATGGTCTGTAGTCTGAAGAGAAGAGGTTGTCTGATCGTCTGGTTGTGACACAGTGTTCTTGTTACCAGAGCTGGGGTCCAATTCCATTAAATTGAATACCATTTCAATACAGACAATGAATCGCAATTAAATGTATCATTGATGACCATCATTTTCCATGTGGAATTCTCAATCCATGAACGGAATGCCACTTAACTTCCTGAACTGACTGAGTTGAAACATATAGTTCATTAGAATAACTGTAACCTCGTCCCCAGGCTCAATAGAGAGAGAGAGATGACTGGTGGTGGAGATTATAGTAGATTTATTAATCAGTACTGATAACATTCTGTAGGGGGCGATGTGGAGGTCGTTCTATTGGTTTACTGAGATCTCAGTAGCTTGTCTGTTATGTGATGACATCATTCATTAAGGGGAGTTGGGTTGTAGAGGAGGGATGTTTCTTCTGTTCAGAAACTCATCTGTTGAGTTGATCATTTACAAAGACTGTATTTGGATCAATTAAATGTCAGAAAAAAGTAATAAAATATATTGATGTTTACTTTAACTATATTGTCATCATGTCAACAATGTGTTCCTTCTCTGCTGAAACAAACATGGTAACCTTAGAACAGAGCAGTCAATTAACAGTTTTAACACTTAGTCACCACAGCTAGCTGAGTTGTCTTGTGGTTTAGAAGTCTAACCTCCGGCTGGTTTGAACCAGTTTCATTCTGCAGCACATATAGACCTAGAGACACTGAGGTCACTACATAGAAATCAACAGGATGTGTAGGATAATGCCCACCCATTCCACCACCACCATCACTATACTCATCTCCTTGACATGCAGAGAGAAAGAGAGAGAGAGAGACTGTTCATTTTGATAGTTTATTTCACTTTTGTTTATTATCTACTTCACTTGCTTAGGCAATATGTTTCCCATGCCAATAAAGCCCTTAAATTGAAATTGAGCGAGAGCGAGACAGAGACAGACAGACACTCTGCTTTGGCAATGTAAGCATGTTTCCCATGCCAATAAAGCCCTTTGAATTTAATTTAATTTAAAGACAGAGATAGACAAAAAGACAGAGACAAAAACACAGAGAAAGAGAGAAAGAGAAAGAGAGAGAGAGAGAGACAGAGGAGAGGGTGGGGGTGTCAGATGAGGGAGGAGCTTTCAATTAAGAAACACCCTGCTATCAAACTAGTTGCTGACAGAGAAGCTGTTGTGGACCTGTGCTAGCTGGTAGTATAGTAAAGTAACTTAAACAATATAGTTACTGTGGAAGTAAAGTAACTTTAACAGTATAGTAACTGAGGTAGTAAAGTAGCTTAACAGTATAGTAACTGTGATAGTAAAGTAACTTTAACAGTATAGTAACTGTGATAGTAAAGTAACTTCAACAGTACAGTTAATGTGTTAGTAAAGTAACTTTAACAGTATAGTAACTGTGGTAGTAAAGTAACTTTAACAGTATAGTAACTTTGATAGTAATGTAACTTTAACAGTATAGTAACTGTGATAGTAAAGTAACTTTAACAGTATAGTAACTGAGGATTAACTGTCCAGAATGAAGATACTCCATGTGGTCTCCTGCTGTCTCCTCTCAGGTGAGTTCTGTCTGTCTGTCTGTCTGTCTGTCTGTCTGTCTGTCTGTCTGTCTGTCTGTCTGTCTGTCTGTCTGTCTGTCTGTCTGTCTGTCTGTCTGTCTGTCTGTCTGTCTGTCTGTCTGTCTGTCTGTCTGTCTGTCTGTCTGTCTGTCTGTCTGTCTGTCTGTCTGTCTGTATCAGTTTCTATAGTACTAGACTGTATACTGTCTGTAGTCTGTATCAGTTTCTATGGTACTAGACTGTATAGTGTCTGTAGTCTGTATCAGTTTCTATAGTACTAGACTGGATACTGTCTGGATGATATAATATACTAAGATAATGATTTGTCTATAAGGAGCCAGAATGTGATACACTAGAGATATGATCAGATGATATATCTGCATATTCATGGTAGAATGTACTTAACTTATCTCATGTCTCTGTTGATGGGTACAGTAGGACTATGATGGTGTTGAGGACAAAGAGGTCCAGTTCCTCTTTAGTGACCGTATGTTTCTGTTTTACAGCTCTCTGTTGATGGGTACAGTAGGACTATGATGGTGTTGAGGACAGAGGTCCAGTTCCTCTTTAGTGACCGTATGTTTCTGTTTTACAGCTCTCTGTTGATGGGTACAGTAGGACTATGATGGTGTTGAGGACAAAGAGGTCCAGTTCCTCTTTAGTGACCGTATGTTTCTGTTTTACAGCTCTCTGTTGATGGGTACAGTAGGACAATGATGGTGTTGAGGACAAAGAGGTCCAGTTCCTCTTTAGTGACCGTATGTTTCTGTTTTACAGCTCTCTGTTGATGGGTACAGTAGGACTATGATGGTGTTGAGGACAAAGAGGTCCAGTTCCTCTTTAGTGACCGTATGTTTCTGTTTTACAGCTCTCTGTTGATGGGTACAGTAGGACTATGATGGTGTTGAGGACAAAGAAGACAGTTCCTCTTTAGTGACCGTATGTTTCTGTTTTACAGCTCTCTGTTGATGGGTACAGTAGGACTATGATGGTGTTGAGGACAAAGAGGTCCAGTTCCTCTTTAGTGACCGTATGTTTCTGTTTTACAGCTCTCTGTGTTGTGGAGTCAGTCATCACTAAGGCGACTGGAGTTGTTGGAGGACAGGTCACAATTCAGTGCTCATATGCAGATAAATGGTTTGTAAAAAGCAATGACAAGTACTTCTGTAGGAAGAAATGTGACAGTTACAATGACATTCTGGTTCAAACTCAGAAGAACAAGAACTATATTGAGAAAGGAAGATACACCATTATTGACAAAAGAAATGGAGACTTCACTGTTACCATCAAGAATCTGATGAAGTCAGACTCTGGGACCTACTGGTGTGGAGTCGACAGATCTATAAAAGATTCATACCAAGAGGTGCGTCTCACAGTTACAGATGGTGAGTGAACCTTTAAGTACATTTGTCTTGACAAATTCAGATGTTAATGTTTGTTACAGGCTTCATGACTTCATTAGAGAAAAGTAAAATGTTGACAGTATTTGTGGCTGCCTGTTCTTTTGTTTTACACACAGCTCCTCCTAAACCATCAACTGTCACCTCCAAACCTCATGTCACCACAACATTCATTCCATCAGGAGACATCAGTGTTGGTCCTTCACAGACAGCAGGTATGATGGACTTGTCCCTTGCAATCAATCTTTCACCAACAGACAACTTTAATGTGCTGCTATAGACAGAAACAACAATATCTGGTCAAGCATTAGACAAATCTCACTCCATCTTTCTTTTCTCTCTATTTCTCCCCTTTCTCTCTCTATTTCTCTCTCTCTCTTTTTTTCTCTCTCTCTCTTTTTCTCTCTCTCTCTCCTGCAATTCAAGTGGTTTTATTGGCATAGGAAACAAATGTTTACATTGCCAAAGCAAGTGAAATGGATGAACAAAGTGAAATAAACAAAAAGTGAACAGCAAATATTACACTTACACAAGTTCCAAAAGAATAAAGACATTTGAAATGTCATGTGTCTATATACAGTGATGTAAAATAGTTAAAGTAGAAAAGGGTTAGACCCAGATGCAGACCACGTCAGATAAACTATAGTTTAATAATCCAACAGGGGCAGGCAATAGACAGGTCAAGGCAGGCAGGGGTCAGAAACCAGGTGGGGCAACGGTTGGGTCTAATTGTGTTGCAGTCCTGGGGCTCGGTGGGGTCTGTTTGTGAACAGAGCCTCAGGACCAGCATGCTTAGGATAGTCTTTTCCAGGTTCATCTCTCTGTAGGTGATGGCTTTGGAATGGAAGGTTTGGGAATTGCTTCCTTTTAGGTGGGTGTGAATTTTATTAGCTCTTTTCTGGATTTTGATACTTAGCTCTACTTGTTCTCCCCACTGTATTTTGGTGTTTTACAGAGGATCTTTTTTGCAGATTTCTGCATGCGGACTCTGAATTTGGTGTTTGTCCCATTTTGTGAATTCTTAGTTGGTGAGCGGACCCCAGACCTCACAACAGTAAAAGGGCAATGGGTTCTATGAATTATTCAAGAATTTTTAGCCAACTCTTAATTGGTATGTCCAATTTTATCTTCCTTTCCATGGCATAAAAGTCCCTTGCCTTGTCTCTAAGAATGTTCACAGTTGTGGAAGTTACCTGTGGCGCTGATGTTTAGGTCGAGGTATGTGTAGTTTTGTGTGCAAAAGAGCAACGGTGTCTAGATGGAATTTATATTTGTTGTCCTGACACCTGGACCTTTTTTGAAACATCATAATTTTTGTCCTATTGAGCTTTACTGTCAGGGCCCAGGTCTGACAGAATCTGTGCAGAAGATCTAGGTGCTGCTGTATGCCCACCTTGGTTGGGGACAGAAGCACCAGATCAGCAAACAGTAGACATTTGACTTCAGATTCTAGTAGGGTGGGGCCGGGTGCGGCAGACTGTACTAGTGCCCTCGTCAATGTGTTGATATGTGACCTGATTCAGGAAACTAGGCCTGTCTCAAGTCACGACTTCACAGGAGAGTCGTATGAACGTAAATTTTTTTTTAATCAAAATGCGTTTTTTGGCAGAAATGCCTTCTCGAATACGTGAACATTCATGTGCCTTAATAACAAACTTGTATGCCATCTGTAAATACGAATAAAATGGTTTCATTACAAGCCTTGTAGGTTAAGCCACAGAAAGACGGCAACCTTCCAACTATCCATGATTGGCTTATCAGGATTCAAGCTAAGACCCAAGTGCACACTGTGAAGTAACAATGTTTATTGTAACCACAGGGGCAGGCAAACGACAGGTCAAGGCAGGCAGGGGTCGATAATCCAGAGCAGAGGTCAAGGTACAGGACGGCAGGCAGGCTCAGGTCATGCAGAGGTTGGTAATCCAGAGGAGGAGCAAAGGTACAGGACGGCAGGCAGGCTCAGGGTTAGAGACAGGCAGTGGTCTGGTGGGCGGGCACAGGGTCAGGACAGGCAAAGGTCAAAGTACCAATTTATTGCGTAATTAATAGCTGATTCTAAGATTTGTAATTGATAACGTATGTTTTTGCTGTTTGTTCTTTGTTATAGAGACAAAAAGATTGGAGAAATGGCTTCTCCACACATCTCCATTTTGGAAAGATAACTCTTTGTGTTGTTGTTTGTTTAGTGTGTTGTTTAGATTCTATGGATTCTGCAATTACACTGAGGCAATTTCTGACATGCTGTTCCTTCTTTTTCCTTTGTGTATTTCAGTATTTTTTAAAGTGGTTCACCATAGTGAAGACGTAGACTTAGGTTTTCTGGGTGTATGTTTTTGATTGGATAGGTTTCTCAATTTCTTTCTTAGGTTTTTGCATTCTTCATCAAATATACTGTTTAGACTTTCTACTGCCAAGTTTACACCTTCACTATTACAGTGAAATGTTTTGTCCAGGAAGTTGTCTAAAAGGGATTGAATTTGTTGTTGCCTAATTGTTTTTTGGTAGGTTTCTACACTACTTTCCTTCAATCTACAGCATTTCTTAATATTGTGCAGTTCCTTTGGCTTTGATGCCTCATGATTGAGTATTTCTCTGTTCAGGTAGACTGTGATTTTGCTGTGATCTGATAGGGGTGTTAGTGGGCTGACTGTGAACACTCTGAGAGACTCTGGGTTGAGGTCAGTGTTAAAGTAATCTACAGTACTACAGCCAAGTGATGAGCTGTAGGTGTACCTACCATAGGAGTCTCTTCGAAGCCAATGACTATGTACATACCCAGCATCTGACAGATCTGCAGGAGTTGTGACCCATTTGTGTTGGTTATTAAAATGTTGACTAATTTAATAGAGTGGATTAGGTCTGCTCTATAGCAAATTAGCATACCCCTGAGTCTCTTCCCTGTTTCACACCTGGTAGTTTGGTGGATGGGACTACCAGCTCTCTGTAACCTAGTGGGCAACCAGTGGGTCCGTCTCCTCTGTACCATGTTTCTTGTAGGATGACAATGTCTGTATTTCCAATTTCTTTGATAAAGTCTGGGTTCCTGCTCTTCAGGCCAAAGGCAGATGACCTCAGACCTTGTATATTCCAGGATGAGATAGTAAAAGCTTTGTGTTCCATAGTGTCGAGTGTTGCCTCCTTCACTTTCACTTTTTTCAACCGCCACCATTCCCCCCCTTTCTCCTCTGTAGACTCTCCATCCTTGGACTCTCCTGCAAGACAGAGTGAGAGTGCTGTTAAGTTCAACCTCTGTAGGGTAGGTGGGATGCAATCGTCCCACACTATTCAACAGCCAGTGAAAAATCAGAGCGCCAAATTTAAAACCACAAAATGTCATAATTCAAAGTTCTCAAACATAGGACTATTTTACACCATTTTATAGATACACTTCTCCTGAATCGAACCACGTTGTCCGATTTCCAAAAGGCTTTATAGCGAAAGCAAAACATTCGATTATTTTAGGAGAGTACATAGACACAAATAACCACACAGCCATTTCCAAGCAACTATCATGCATCACAAATACCCAAAACACAGCTAAATGAAGCACTAACCTTTGACGATCTTCATCAGATGACACTCCTAGGACATCATGTTACACAATACATGCATTTTTTGTTCAATCAAGTTCATATTTATATCTAAAAACAGCATTTTACATCGGCGCGTGACGTTCAGAAAATATTTTGCCTCCAATACTGCCGGTGAATCAGCGCTACAATTTACAAAAATACTCGTCATAAACGTTGATAAAATATTAACCTCTTACATCTAGACGTTCCGCTAGCGGAACACCTGAAAGCACATTTTGCAATATTCTGAGTAGATAGCCTGGCCATCATGGCTAGCTATTTTGACACCCACCAAGTTTAGCCCTCACCAAACTCAGATTTACTATAAGAAAAATTGGATTACCTTTGCTGTTCTTCGTCAGAATGCACTCCCAGGACTTCTACTTCATCACCCAATGTTGTTTTGGTTCCAAATAATCCATAGTTATATCCAAATAGCGCTGTTTTGTTGTGCGTTCAAGACACTATCCAAGGGTAACGAAGGGTGACGCGCCCGGCGCATATCGTGACAAAAAAATTCGAAATATTCCATTACCGTACTTCGAAGCATGTCAAACGCTGTTTAAAATACATTTTTATGCTATTTTTCTCGTAAAATAGCGATAATATTCCGACCGGGAGTCGTTGTTTTCGTTCAAAGACTGAAAATAAAAACATGGAGTCATCTCGTGCACGCGCGCCCCAGTCTCATTGTTTTCAGAACGACCACTATCCAAATGCGCTACTGTTTTTCAGCCATGGCCTGCAAAGACATCATTCACCGTTTTGCCGCCTTCTGAGAGCCTATGGGAGCCGTAGAAATTGTCACGTTACAGCAGAGATCCTCAGTTTTGGATAGAGATGGCAAAGAAGGCCAAGAAATGGTTAGACAGGGTACTTCCTGTACAGAATCTTCTCAGGTTTTGGCCTGCCATTTGAGTTCTGTTATACTCACAGACACCATTCAAACAGTTTTAAAAACTTTGGAGTGTTTTCTATCCAAAGCTAATAATTATATGCATATTCTAGTTTCTGGGCAGGAGTAATAACCAGATTAAATCGGGTACGTTTTTTATCCGGATGTGAAAATACTGCCACCTAGCCATAACAGGTTATACTGTCATTCAAAGAATTATAGATGAACATCACCTTTATCCTGTTGGGGCTAGGGGGCAGTATTTTCACGGCCGGATGAAAAACGTACCCAATTTAAACAGGTTACTACTTTGGCCCAGAAAATAGAATATGCATATTATTAGTAGATTTGGATAGAAAACACTCTGAAGTTTCTAAAACAGTTTGAATGGTGTCTGTGAGTATAACAGAACTCATATGGCAGGCAAAAAAACGGAGAAAAATTGAATCAGGAAGTGGGGGAAATTAGAAATGTAGTTTTTCTTTTGAATCCCTTGAAAAACTACAGTGACGTAGGATTTACGTTGCACCTCCTAACTCTTCCATTGGCTGTCAACAATCTTTAGGAACTGTTTTTTTCCGTCACCTGTTACCGGGCAGAAAATTATGGCTCAGTCAATCACTGGCCAGTCTGAGGACAGGTGTCTTATGTTGCGCGTGCACATGACTTCGTTGTTTTTTTATTTTTCTTCTGGGATGAATACCTATTGCCCGGTTGTAAAATTATCGCAATTTTACGTAAAAAAATACCCTAAAGGATTGATTGTAAACATCGTTTGATGTGTTTCTACAAACGGTAATGGAACTTTGAACATTTTGTCTATGGATTTGCGTCCACCCCACATGGCATTGTAAAGTGTTCTGGATGGGTCAACAAAAAGGACGTATTTGGACATAAATGATGGACTTTGCAGAACAAATGAACATTTCTTGTGGAAGTGGGTGCCCATCTGAGTGCGTTCCGCCGAAGATCAGCAAAGGTAAGTAAATATTTCGAACATATTTTTAGAGATTTGTCGACGCTGTGGTTGTAGGCTAAGTTCTGTACTCAGAATATTGAACAATGTGCTTTTTCCGTAAAGTTATTTTGAAATCTGACAAAGTGGTTGCATAAAGGAGTAGATTATCTCTAATTCTTTAAATAATTGTTATCAATTTTTTCAACGTTTATGAGTTCTTCTGTAAATTCAATGTGCCTATTCACCGGAGGTTATGGGGAGAAAACATTTTCTGAACGTCACGCGCCAATGTAAAAATTGGTTTTTGGATATAAATATAAACTTGATCGAACAAAAAATGCATGTATTGTCTAACATGATGTCCTAGGAGTGTCATCTGATGAAGGTGGTCAAAGGTTAGTGCTTAATTTTAGCTGTATATCTGGTTTTGTGATGGCTATCCGTGCTTGGAAAATGGCTATTTTTTTTTGCTAAGGTGCTATGCTAAAATAATCTAACGTTTTGCTTTCACCGTAAAGCCTTTTTGAAATCGGACAATGTGATTGGATTAACGAGTAGAGTATCTTTAAAATGCCGTGTAATGCTTGAATTTTAATTTTGAGATTATTTTGTTTAGAATTTCGCACCGTGCTATCTCACTGGTTGTTGTCCAACCAATCCCTTTAGTGGGATTGTATCCTCTAGAGGTTATGCTAACGCTGTGAAAGATTTCAAAATAACTTTACTGGGAAAGCACACTTTGCAATAATCTGAGTACTGCGCTCAGAAAAATACACATAGCCGCCATTTTGGAGTCATCTAAATGCATAAATAACATTAGAAATATTCACTTACCTTTAATAATCTTCATCAGAAGGCACTTCCAGAGATCCCAGGTCCACAACAAATGTTGTTTTGTTCGATAAACTCTAAATAGCTCCTTGTTGTTCGCGTGTTCAGTTCAAAAAATCTATTTACGTTCGTTCAAACATGTCAAACGTTGTAAAGCATCAATCTTTAGGGCCTTTAGAACGTGAAACTTCAGTAATATTCCAACCGGACGGTTCCTGTGTCTTGAAAAACGTTTTGGAACAGAGGTTCCTCCCTCATGAACGCACGCCAATGAAGTGATGTCATTCCCTGGGTTACCAACTTCCCAGCCTTCTTGTTCGGTCTCTGTTCATCATAGACGCCTCAAACAACTTTCTAAAGACTGTTGACATCTAGAGGAAGCCTTAGGAAGTGCAAAATGAATCCTTAGTCACTGTGTGTTCCATTGGCAATGACTTGAAAATAGTACAGCCACAAGATTTTCATTTCCTGCTTGTATTTTTCTCAGGGTTTTGCCTGCCATATGAGTTCTGTTATACTCACAGACATCATTCAAACAGTTTTAGAAACTTCAGAGTGTTTTCTATCCAAATCTACTAATAATTTGCATATTCCAGTTCCTGGGCCCGAGTAGTAGGCCGTTTAATTTGTGTACGTTTTTCATCCGGCCGTGAAAATACTGCCCCCTACCCTAGAGAGGTTAATGTCTAGTGATGTAGTGATGGCCATGTTGTCCTACTGATGATGTAGAGGCCAACAGGAAGTCATGCACTGTTGCTAGGGTTACTATGATAAACAAAAAAATGTATTGGAAATGGTACGTAAGGCTCAAATGGGAAATGTAGTCACATATTTAGAAATACATTATTTATTTGTCAGTGTATTTATCATAGTGCAATACATAAATACACTGACATGAAGAAATTATCATTTAACATCACACATTCACACGTTTAAGTCACGTTTACGTAAAACTATATATAATAAAATACATCAAACATTCAACGGTTAATTTTTGTCATTTATCACCCCTCATACCTCCCTGTATTCCAGGTACCTCAGTGGTGATCATTGTGTGTGTTAGTCTGGCTGTGTTGGTGTTTGCTGTCACCCCCCTCATATTCTACAGGTGCTGGCACAGCAACAAGGCTCTAGGTGAGATACCATCAAACACACACACACGTCCACTCACGCACACACACTCACATCTTGTTGACACACACACATGCTAGCTCACACACACAAACACAATCTTGCGCACACACAAACACACAGAGTTATAATATATGTTGTGTTTCCACAGGGTCAGTCTCTAACAGGCCTGATGCAGGAAGCACTGGAGAGGTGAGAGAGAGTGAGAGTGAGAGTGATAGTGAGAGAGTGAGAGAGTGAGTGAGAGAGTGAGTGAGTGAGTGAGTGAGTGAGTGAGTGAGAGAGAGAGAGAGAGCATGCATTTGTGTGTGTCTGTACGTGAGTGAGCACATGTGTTTGTGTGTCTTTCTTCACCTAATGATTTTCCTCACTGTTTAACATGTTGATGATGAGGAGGATGATGAGGATGAAGAAAGTAGAACTTCTACCCAGAATGCAGTGGATCCTCGGCCCGTGTCCAAAGCTAACCCAGAATGCATTGCTCATGACCCTGCCCTCGACCAATCAGCCTATCAGGCGCTGGAACACAAAGCATTGGCTGTCTACCAGAGCCTCGACGATGTCACAGCTACTGACTCTGAATAGACTCTGTAGAACTAATTAAAGTCTATTATGTAATTAAGTTCTAATATGTAATTCTATGGTCTGTAGTCTGAAGAGAAGAGGTTGTCTGATCGTCTGGTTGTGACACAGCGTTGTTGTTACCAGAGCTGGGGTCCAATTCCATTGAATTGAATACCATTTCAATACAGACAATAAATCACAATTCATCATTGATTTACCATCATTTTCCATGTGGACTTTTCAATCAATGAATGGAATTTCACTTCACTTCCTGAATTGACGGAGTTGAAACATATAGTTCATTATAATAAGTTGTTGGGTTCTAACTTGTGTGATTATAGATTCGAGACCATAAGCCTTGGAGGTGCAAATATACGATCAACTGTGTTAATCATGTTTGTTTTCTAAGTCATTTCCAAGTTGATATAATTTAGTATGGAGTTACTGTTAAAAATGAGGGACTGTTGGGTTTCTTGAAATAACGTGAAATATCCTTATTATTGTTTATTAGAACTGGGAGAATAGAAATACTGAGAGAGAAAGGGGAGTGCAGAAAGATTACATTCAGTCACAACATGTTACTGTTAAATCTCATGTATCCTGTTGAGAAGAGAAGGGCAACAGTCAGGTTCCAGTCACTGATAAGGTAGGACAGCCATAAGTTATGGAGGAGTGAGGAATTTGGGCAGAGGTCAGGTCAGATGGAGTGGAAAAGAACAGTCACCACTAAAATCCTGCCTAGCAACAGAGATGTATTGGCTGTCCAGATGTTCAAGGAGAAGCCTCCGCCTAGAAAGTGGATACAACTACCTGTGCTAATGTAAAAGTGTTTTTGTCTTTTCATCTGTTTGAACCAGTGGGTGAATAAACTTGGTTTGAGTTTTTAACTCTGTCTGTCAGAACCTAACCAACTGTAACCTCGTCCCCAGGCTCAATAGAGAGAGAGAGAGAGAGACGACTGGTGGTGGAGATTATAGTAGATGTATTAATCAGTACTGATAACATTCTGTAGGGGGCGATGTGGAGGTCATTCTATTGGTTTACTGAGATCTCAGTAGCTTGTCTGTTATGTGATGACATCATTCATTAAGGGGAGTTGGGTTGTAGAGGAGGGATGTTTCTTCTGTTCACAAACTCATCTGTTGAGTTGATCATTTACAAAGACTGTATTTGGATCAATTAAATGTCAGAAAAAAGTTATAAAATATATTGATGTTTACTTTAACTATATTGTCATCATCTCAACAATGTGTTCCTCCTCTGCTGAAACAAACATGGTAACTTTAGAACAGAGAAGTTGACTGTTTTAACACTTAGTCACCACAGCTAGCTGAGTTCTCTTGTGGGTTAGAAGTCTAACCTCCGGCCGGTTTGAACCAGTTTCACTCTGCAGCAGATATAGACCTGCAGACACTGAGGTCACTACAGAGAAATCATCAAGATGTATAGGATAATGCCCAGCCCTTCACTACCACCATCACTATCTCAATCTCTCTGACATGCTTTGACAATGTAAACATATGTTTCCTATGCCAATAAAGCCCTTTGAATTTAATTTAATTGAGAGAGAGAGAGATAGACAGAGAGAGAGAGAGAGAGAGAAAGAAAGAAAGAAAGGGAGACAGAGAGACACAGAGACAGAGAGAGAGAGAAAGAAAGAGACACAGACAGAGAGAGAAAGAAAGAAAGGGAGGCAGAGAGAGACAGAGAGAGAGAGAGAAAGAAAGAAAGGGAGACAGAGAGACAGACAGAGAGAGAGAGAGAGAGAGAGAGAGAGAGAGAGCGAGAGAAAGAGAGAGAAAGAGAGAGGAGTGGGGTGTCAGAAGGAGGATCTTCATTTAAGGCAGACAGAGCACTTCAGAAACACCCTGCTGTCAAATGAGTAGCTGACAGACAAGCTGATGTGGACCTGTGCTAGCTGATAGTATAGCAAAGTAACTTCAACAGTATAGTAACTTTAATAGTAAAGTAACTTTAACTGTATAGTAACTCTGGTATTATAGTAACTTTAACAGTATAGTAACTGAGGAGTAAAGTAACTTTAACAGAATAGTAACTGTGGTAGTAAAGTAACTTTAACAGTATAGTAACTGAGGAGTAACTGTCCAGAATGAAGATACTCCATGTTGTCTCATGCTGTCTCCTCTTAGGTGAGTCTTCAACCTGGGTTTGTGCAGGATTAAGTAAGATTTGAGCAGGGTTAAAGTAAGATTTGAGCAGGGTGAAAGTTAGATTTGAGCAGGGTTAAAGTTAGATTTGAGCAGGGTTAAAGTTAGATTTGAGCAGGGTTAAAGTTAGATTTGAGCAGGGTTTAAGTTAGATTTGAGCAGGGTTTAAGTTAGATTTTAGCAGGGTTAAAGTTAGATTTGAGCAGGGTCAAAGTATATCTCACAGGTCATCAGTTGTGACTGTACTGTGTGTTTCTGTTTGACAGCTCTGTGTGTTGTGGAGACAGCTGTCATTAATGTGAAGGAGGTGGTGGGAGGACAAGTCAAAATCAAATGCTCTCACACATGGGCAGGTGACAATGAAAAATATTTCTGCAAAAGAGAATGTTACCATAGAGATCGTCTTGTTCAAACTAAGGGCAACAAGCATTATATTGAGAAAGAGAGATACACCATAGAAGACTTAAGGAATGGAGTCTTCTATGTGACCATCAAAGACCTTAGGAAGTCAGACTCAGGGACCTACTGGTGTGGAGTGGGGAGATATGGCCCAGACACATACCAAGAGGTGCATCTCACAGTTACAGATGGTAAGTTAACACTCAATCACATTTGTCTTGACAAATTTAGAGGTTAATAATGTTTGTTACATGCTTCATGACTTCATTAGAGAAGGCAAAATGTTGACAATTGTCACGCCCTGACCAGGTGAACTCTTCTATTTTGGTCAGGGTGTGGCATTTCTATAGTTTATTTTCTATGTTTTTGGTATAGCCTTGCTTTGGGGCGTATTTCTATATTGGGTTCTGTCGATTCCCAATCAGAGACAGCTGTCACTAGTTGCCTCTGATTGGGGAATCATATTTAAGTTCCTTTTCCCCCCACGATGTTTGTGGGTTGTTGTCTCTTTTTGTTGGAGCAGTAGCGATACGTTTATTCTGTTTTGACCGTGTTATTTCAGTCTGTAATAAATAACATGAGTTCGCTCCCAGCTGCGCCTTGGTCCACTTCTTCCTTCCTGCACGACGATCGTTACAACAATATTTGTGGCTGCCTGTTCTTTTGTTTTACATACAGCTCCTCCTAAACCATCAACTGTCACCTCCAGACCTCATTTCTCCACAAACCTCCCAGCAACATTATCTAACATCTATACAACCCTTCCAAACCTCTCTGCAACATTATCTAACATCTCTACAATGCTTCTGGCATCTGTCAATGGTCCTCCTTCATCTAGAGCAGGTATGATGAATCTCTCATCTCAGACATTACTAATAATATGTTGTGATATGATAAATCTCTCATCTCAGACATTACTACTAATATGTTGTGATATGATGAATCTCTCATCTCAGACATTACAACTAATATGTTGTGATATGATGAATCTCTCATCTCAGACATTACAACTAATATGTTGTGATATGATGAATCTCTCATCTCAGACATTACTAATAATATGTTGTGATATGATAAATCTCTCATCTCAGACATTACTACTAATATGTTGTGATATGATGAATCTCTCATCTCAGACATTACATCTAATATGTTGTGATATTAAATGCTGTAATACCTGGGGAAATCAATTGCAACTATTCATGCTTTGGACAAATCTCTCTCTCTCTCTCTCTCTCTCTCTCTAGATGCACCTCCCTCAGACTACTCTCCAGTAGGACAGAGTCGGAGTGCTGGTAAGTTTCATGTGTACTGATTTGAGTGGTGGCAGAAGTCTCAGTAGCATCAGATTTACACCTCTTTAAGGAATACCTAGGATAGGATATAGTAATCCTTCTAACCCCCCCGCCCCCCTAAAAGATATAGATGTACTATTGTAAAGTGGTTGTTCCACTGGATATCATAAGGTGAATGCACCAATTTGTAAGTCGCTCTGGATAAGAGCGTCTGCTAAATGACTTAAATGTAAATGTAAATTTAGCTAACAGCTAATTTACATCTGTCCCAGGGAAGATTTGAGGCCATGTAGATGTCTCTCAGAGGCCAACAGGAAGTGATGCAACATTTGAGGTTTTGTAGAGAGCAGCTGCTGACACCAGGTCCTCTGTTGCTATGGTTACTCTGATCAGTTACTCATAGTATCTTCCTTTACCACACCTTGATTATGTATCTTGTCTGTCTGTCTGTCTGTCTGTCTGTCTGTCTGTCTGTCTGTCTGTCTGTGTGTCTGTTACCTTATTGACTGACCTATCCTCCAATCTACCTTACTTTACCTTATTGACTGACCTATCCACCAATCTACCTTACTTTACCTTATTGACTGACCTATCCACCAATCTACCTTACTTTACCTTATTGACTGACCTATCCTCCAGTCTACCTTACTTTACCTTATTGACTGACCTATCCACCAGTCTACCAACCAACCCACCAGAGGACCCTGGTAACGATCCATCAGTATGGTATCTATAGACTGTAAAGCATTGGGTTGAGTTATTCTGGTCATTGCTGGAAGATTGGGGAAAGTTACTGAAATGTTTCAACCCTCATAAAGTATCTCCTCCTGTCTGTGGTCAGGTCTGATGGTATCTATGATATATACAGTACTCTGTAAAGTCTCTCCTGTCTGTGGTCAGGTCTGATGGTATCTATGATATATACAGTACTCTGTAAAGTCTCTCCTCCTATCTGTGGTCAGGTCTGATGGTATCTATGATATATACAGTACTCTGTAAAGTCTCTCCTCCTGTCTGTGGTCAGGTCTGATGGTATCTATGATATATACAGTACTCTGTAAAGTCTCTCCTCCTGTCTGTGGTCAGGTCTGATGGTATCTATGATATATACAGTACTCTGTAAAGTCTCTCCTCCTGTCTGTGGTCAGGTCTGATGGTATCTATGATATATACAGTACTCTGTAAAGTCTCTCCTCCTGTCTGTGGTCAGGTCTGATGGTATCTATGATATATACAGTACTCTGTAAAGTCTCTCCTCCTGTCTGTGGTCAGGTCTGATGGTATCTATGATATATACAGTACTCTGTAAAGTCTCTCCTCCTGTCTGTGGTCAGGTCTGATGGTATCTATGATATATACAGTACTCTGTAAAGTCTCTCCTCCTGTCTGTGGTCAGGTCTGATGGTATCTATGATATATACAGTACTCTGTAAAGTCTCTCCTCCTGTCTGTGGTCAGGTCTGATGGTATCTATGATATATACAGTACTCTGTAAAGTCTCTCCTCCTGTCTGTGGTCAGGTCTGATGGTATCTATGATATATACAGTACTCTGTAAAGTCTCTCCTCCTGTCTGTGGTCAGGTCTGATGGTATCTATGATATATACAGTACTCTGTAAAGTCTCTCCTCCTGTCTGTGGTCAGGTCTGATGGTATCTATGATATATACAGTACTCTGTAAAGTCTCTCCTCCTGTCTGTGGTCAGGTCTGATGGTATCTATGATATATACAGTACTCTGTAAAGTCTCTCCTCCTGTCTGTGGTCAGGTCTGATGGTATCTATGATATATACAGTACTCTGTAAAGTCTCTCCTCCTGTCTGTGGTCAGGTCTGATGGTATCTATGATATATACAGTACTCTGTAAAGTCTCTCCTCCTGTCTGTGGTCAGGTCTGATGGTATCTATGATATATACAGTACTCTGTAAAGTCTCTCCTCCTGTCTGTGGTCAGGTCTGATGGTGTGGACCAGTGTTGGTCTGGTAGTCATGGTGACAGTGTTAGGACTGGTCCTGCTCCTGTTCTACAGACAGAGGAGAGGAACCAGGAGAACACCACCTCCACCACCAGTCTTCTCCAACACACAACCTGACCCTACTGGAGAGGTGAGACATACCAGGGTGTGTGTGTGTGTGTGTGTGTGTGTGTGTGTGTGTGTGTGTGTGTGTGTGTATCCATAATAACTTATAGTGTAGAGGTGATAGACAGGGAGGTGGTAAACTAAACATCTAAGGGTTGAGTGTGTGAGTCTACAGAGTCCTCTAGTGGGTTTCTACTGTAGTCTGTTATCATTCCTCAATCTGTCTACAGGAAGAACGTCCTACAAACAACACTTGTTCATTAGACAGCTCAGTTTCAACAGATAATGGATTCTCAGACTCATAGGCTGCGTTAACACAGCCAGTCCAAATCTGATCTTAATGATTGGTCTTTTGACCAATCAGATCAGATATTTAGCCAATTAAAGGGCTGCCTGTGTAAATGCAGCCATATTAACAATGTGGTTCTTTGTTTACATTTTTTGGTTTGAACCTTGGCTCACATTGGCTGAGGGCCCTCCACTCTTTTCCATATTGACCATCTATGTAGTAATTGTCATTGGTTCTTTATGCAGGTTGACTGTGTGTATAAGGAGATCAGAGAGGCAGACAGACAGACAGACACACTCCCTGTGGTCATCTCTTCAGTCTACTCTACTGTCAAATCACCAAACTACCCTGCTGGTCAAGCCTCTGTAACCTACCCTGCTGGCCAAGCCTCTACAACGTATCCTGCTAGTCAAGCCTCTGCAACCTACCCTGCTGGCTCTGCCACAGGTATTCCACAGATTCATGTGTAACTGCATACGTGGAGTGTTTGAATGTGGGCGTTGACAAATAAGTGGGAGGAGCAACATAAATGGGTCTATGGAAACCTAACAACTAATTGGGCAGTTTGGTTGCCACTCAAGATTGATTTGTATCGCTGCTTGTTGCTTCCTTGTAGCATTTTAGCTAACCCTAACCCTAATCCTTTTCCTAACCTTAACCTGATTCTCCTAACCTGCTAGGTTAGTTCTCCTAACCTACCATGTTAGTTATAATAACCAGCAACATTAATTCTGCTAACCTGCTATTTTATTTCTACTAACCGGCCAAGTTAATTATCCTAACCTGCCACATTAATTCTCCTAACCTGCCACATGAATTCTCCTAACCTGTCACGTTAATTCTCCTAACCTGTCACGTTAATTCTCCTAACCTGTCACGTTAATTCTCCTAACCTGCCACGTTAATTCTCCTAACCTGCCACGTTAATTCTCCTAACCTGCCACGTTAATTCTCCTAACCTGCCACGTTAATTCTCCTAACCTGCCACGTTAATTCTCCTAACCTGCCACGTTAATTCTCCTAACCTGCCACGTTAATTCTCCTAACCTGCCACGTTAATTCTCCTAACCGGCCACGTTAATTCTCCTAACCGGCCACGTTAATTATCCTAACCTGTCACGTTAATTCTCCTGACCTGTCACGTTAATTGTCCTGACCTGCCACGTTAATTCTCCTAACCTGTCACGTTAATTCTCCTAACCTGCCACGTTAATTCTCCTAACCTGCCACGTTAATTCTCCTAACCTGCCACGTTAATTCTCCTAACCTGCCACGTTAATTCTCCTAACCTGCCACGTTAATTCTCCTAACCTGCACGTTAATTATCCTAACCTGCCACGTTAATTATCCTAACCTGCCACGTTAATTCTCCTAACCTGCCACGTTAATTGTCCTAACCTGCCACGTTAATTGTCCTATCCTGCCACGTTAATTGTCCTAACCTGCCACGTTAATTCTCCTAACCTGCCACGTTAAGTATCCTAACATGCCATTTTAATTATCCTAACCTGCCTAACTGGCTTAGCTAAAATGTTACAAGGAAAACAGCAAGCAGCCACGCAAAACGGTCTTGATTGGCAACCAATCTGCCTTATTAGCTGTTATGTTTCCATACACACACTTATGTTGATCCTCCCGCTTATATTGCAATGCCAACTTTCAGACACACTCCACATATGCAATAACCCATACTTGAATCCACACTGTGACATCTATGCTAATGCTAGCTTCCACAAAGATAACATAAATCCAAGCTGTTCTACTGTAACTTCCCAAAGATAATATAAATCCTAGCTATTCTACTGCAGATCACCCAGCTTCTCTCATCTTCTGCAATGTGGATCTACTCAAAGATTCGAGTCTCTTCAAGTCCTCCAACAGCCAGTGGAGCCCAGGATGATTCCATCTATTCTACAGCCCAGCTACCCAAAGATACTGTAGAATCTACAAGATACCCTGCTGTACACCTCTCTAATGACACTCCAGAAGATGCCCTCTACTCTACAGCCCAGCTACCCAAAATAATGTAGTACTATATAATCTATACAAGAGATGCATCCCAAATGGCACCCTATTATCTATCCCCCATATAGACCCTGGTCAAATGCAGTGCTCTATAGCGAACAAGGTGACATCTGGGATGAAGGGAAGCTCCCTGTAGAGAGATGAAGGGTTGTCACCCCAGAGCCGCCATCTTGGAATGACATGAAAAAAAACTATCCCATTCATGTTTCAAATCCTCCTTGACATATTGTACTAAAACAGCTCATGTGGTTTTACTGTATATAATGTATGTAAAATATGAACATCTGGGTTTAAAATCACTGTTATCTCCAGATTTTGTGAAAGTCAACCAACATTAGTGTAGATATGTGTAAATATGAACTATGTGTTTTGTCATATAATCTTGGCTTCATTTTGTCTGTTATAATAATGAAGACAGTAATGCCATAATAGTCAGTTGTACCTTTGAGATTTACATATATGTTTAAATCAGTGTACATGTGGAGTGTTTGTGTGTGTTTGTTCATGTGCGTGTGTGTGCTTCTAGTGTGTGTTTGTCAGTGTGTGTGTGTAGTTTGTGTTTGTCAGTGTGTGTGTGTGTGTGTTTGTCAGTGTGTGTGTAGTGTGTTTTTCAGTGTGTGTACTGTGTGTTTGTCTGTGTGTGTGTGTATTGTGTGTTTGTCAGTGTGTGTGTGTAGTTTGTGTTTGTCAGTGTGTGTGTGTAATGTGTGTTTGTCAGGTGTGTGTGTGTGTGTGTTTGTCAGTGTGTGTGTGTTTGTCAGTGTGTGTGCAGGGGCGAAAATCTGATATCAACTTTGGAGGGGACAATTACATAAAATTTTCTCAAGAGCAATTCCTGAGGGGGACACCAAAAGTAGTGCTGTAACACATAGCCTACATTGTAATATGGTAAATGTATATTGAGGAACCAAAGAAATAAGGTGTTTGCCGTACTCCTAACTACCGGTACCCAAAACTACACAACAGCAATACCATTACCTTTAACAAATCTTAGTTCAGTCACCAGTTTAAGTTGAGAGTGGGGGTATCCATGGCATTTTCCAATTATGTTCCTATTTTACAAGTAAAAACAATTGAGAACCTTTCATAATGTTGCCAAACAAAGACTCAACAAACTTACCTGAGACTCCCTGTCTCTGCCAGTCTGTCCCTGCATATCTGTCCCCAACTCTGCTGTCTGTGTGCCATCTGTTGCCTGCTCTGCCTAATGACATCATTGTGAAACATTTCCATTAGAATTTAATTTCTTTCTTATGAACATTTTATCAACTAGTCTTTGAGATATTAGGCTACTAGGGTTCTTACTTTGCGTTTTGGTGTACTGAAAAATACTCTGATGTCCGTCTTTTATTTTTCTGCCATTTTTCTACCTGGCTGGCTGGCTGGCTACACACACACACAGTGTGTAGGTTATTTACAGTAGGAGATGGGCTTCTATCATCTTATCTTTTATCATTCTATTTGGGCTTCGATCTAAAAGGTAGCTAGCAAATGTGAAACGGATTAAAATGACAAGAGTTGACAGCTGTATGAGTTCACCATTTACACAACATATGCTGCAACCTTTTGTAATTTTAATAGTTTGTTTCATATTGGCTGGCTTCCAACAATAGCTGAATTTGCAAAGCTAGCGAGCACCAATTCCGTTTCAGTGGTGTTTGCTATAATCTTTGCTACCCGGGTTAAATAAAGGTGAAATAAAATAAATAAATAAAAGTTCCCTTGCGACAATTTAGCTTTTGCAACGAGACCATTAAATATATTTAAGACAATGGTAGAAGAGAGTGTAGTTCTGTTCAGTTTGGACTTCAGTTTATCGCTAACCTTATCGCAGGGACTTTGAAGCACTAACTTACATCATCTGCATGCTGATCTTGGAATAAATTGACGATAGCAAAGATTCCATCTTTGACGAGGCCACATAAATGGAATAGGTACTAGCTAGCTTAATAGTTAATATTTGCGCGCTAGCTCTGCATATTCAGCTAGTGTGTGTGCGCGATTGACTGGATTAACCTCACTTCAGTTACATTCATTGAGTGCCTTTCAGACAGTAGATACGACCCCTCTGTTACCTTGCCAACTAAGGAACTGGCAGTGGATCAAAACATTGTGAGGCAAAGGGTGGGGGGGTCGCAATCTTTTGAAACTTAAAAACGCGCTATTAAGTGTCTATAATCAGCACAATTGCTTTCATTGCATATTATTAATATTATTTAACCTGTTAGGGCTAGGGGGCAGTATTTACACGGCCGGATAAAAAACGTACCCGATTTAATCTGGTTACTACTCCTGCCCAGTAACTAGAATATGCATATAATTATTGGCTTTGGATAGAAAACACCCTAAAGTTTCTAAAACTGTTTGAATGGTGTCTGTGAGTATAACAGAACTCATATGGCAGGCAAAAACCTGAGAAGATTTCATGCAGGAAGTGGCCTGTCTGACAAGGTGTTGTTCTTCTTGCCTCTGTTTATTTAAGACTGAGGATCTTTGCTATAACGTGACACTTCCTACGGCTCCCATAGGCTCTCAGAGCCCGGGAAAAAGCTGAACGATATCGAGGCAGCCTCTGGCTGAAACACATTATCGCCTTTGACAAGTGGCCGATCAGAGGACAAAGGGCTTAGGCGCGTGCCCGAGTCGACCCTGTGCTTTATTTTCTTTCGTCTGTTTACCTAATTGCAGATTCCCGGTCGGAATATTATCGCTTTTTTACGAGAAAAATGGCATAAAAATTGATTTTAAACAGCGGTTGACATGCTTCGAAGTACAGTAATGAAATATTTAGAAATCTTTTGTCACGAAATGCGCCATGCGCATGACCCTTATTTACCATTCGGATAGTGTCTTGAACGCACGAACAAAACGCCGCTGTTGGAACATAACTATGGATTATTTGGGACCAAACCAACATTTGTTATTGAAGTAGAAGTCCTGGGAGTGCATTCTGACGAAGAACACCAAAGGTAATCAAACTTGTCTAATAGTAAATCGGAGTTTGGTGAAGGCTAAACTTGCTGGGTGTCTAAATAGCTAGCCCTGTGATGCCGGGCTATCTACTTAGAATATTGCAAAATGTGCTTTCACCGAAAAGCTATTTTAAAATTGGACATATCGAGTGCATAGAGGAGTTCTGTATCTATAATTCTTAAAATAATTGTTATGCTTTTTGTGAACGTTTATCATGAGTAATTTAGTAAATTGTTAGTAAATTCGCCGGAAGTTTGCGGGGGGTATGCTAGTTCTGAACGTCACATGCTAATGTAAAAAGCTGTTTTTTGATATAAATATGAACTTGATTGAACAAAACATGCATGTATTGTATAACATAATGTCCTAGGGTTGTCATCTGATGAAGATCATCAAAGGTTAGTGCTGCATTTAGCTGTCTTCTGGGTTTATGTGACATTATATGCTGGCTTGAAAAATGGGTGTCTGATTATTTCTGGCTTGGTACTCTGCTGACATAATCTAATGTTTTGCTTTCGTTGTAAAGCCTTTTTGAAATCGGACAGTGTGGTTAGATTACACCACTTTTTAATTTAAGAATGTGAAATGTCAGAATGATAGTAAAGAGAATATCTATTTCAGCTTTTATTTCTTTCATCACATTCCCAGTGGGTCAGGAGTTTTCATACACTCAGTTAATAAATTGGTAGCATTGTCTTTACATTTTTTTACTTTGGTAAAATGTTTCGGGTAGCCTTTCACAAGCTTCCCACAATAAGTTGGGTGAATTTTGGCCCATTCCTCCTGACAGAGCTGGTGTAACTGGGTCAGGTTTGTAGGCCTCCTTGCTCACACACACTTTTTCAGTTCTGCCCACAAATGTTCTATGGGATTGAGGTCAGGGCTTTGTGATGGCCACTCCAATACCTTGACTTTGTTGTCCTTAAGCCATTTTGCCACAACTTTGGAAGTATGCTTGGCGTCATTGTCCATTTGGAAGACCCAGTTACGACCAAGCTTTAACTTCCTGATGTCTTGAGATGTTGCTTCAATATATCCACATAATTTCCCTGCCTCATGATGCCATCGATTTTGTGAAGTGCACCAGTCCCTCCTGCAGCAAAGCACCCCGACAACATGATGCTGCCACCCCCATGCTTCACGGTTGGGATGGTGTTCTTCGGCTTGCAAGTTCCCCCCTTGTTCCTCCAAACATAATGATGGTCATTATGGCCAAACAGTTCTATTTTTGTTTCATCAGACCAGAGGACATTTCTCCAAAAAGTATGATCTTTGTCCCCATGTGCAGTTGCAAACCGTAATCTGGCTTTTTCATGGCGGTTTTGGAGCAGTGGCTTCTTCCTTGCTGAGCGGCCTTTCAGGTTATGTCGATATAGGACTTGTTTTACTGTGGATATAGATCATTTTGTACCTGTTTCCTCCAGCGTCTTGACAAGGTTCTTTGCTGTTGTTCTGGGATTGATTTGCACTTTTTGCACCAATGTGCGTTCATCTCTAGGAGACAGAATGCGTCTTCTTCCTGAGCGGCATGACGGCTACGTGGTCCCATGGTGTTTATACTTGCGTACAATTGTTTTGTACAGATGAACGTGGTACCTTCAGGCATTTAGAAATTGCTCCCAAGGATGAACCAGACTTGTGGAGGTCTACAATTTTTTTCTGAGGTCTTGGCTGATTTCTTTTGATTTTCCCATGATGTCAAGCAAAGAGGCACTGAGATTGAAGGTAGGCCTTGAAATACATCCACAGGTACACCTCCAATTGACTCAAATGATGTCAATTAGCCTATCAGAAGCTTCTAAAGCCATGACATAATTTATTGGAATTTTCCAAGCTGTTTAAAGGTACAGTAAATTTAGTAAACTTCTGACCCACTGGAATTCTGATACAGTGAATTATAAGTTAAATAATCTGTCTGTAAAAAATTGTTGGAAAAATGACTTGTGTTTTGCACAAAGTAGATGTCCTAACCGACTTGCCAAAACTATAGTTTGTTAACAAGAAATTTGTGGAGTTGTTGAAAAACAGGTTTTAATGACTCCAACCTAAGTGTATGTAAACTTCCCACTTCAACTGTATATTTACGCCCAGTGTGTTATCGTGATCGTCCGTCCTTCTGTTGGAGAGTCAGTTCATCATTGTCTCTCTTTCTGCCTCCCTGAAGATCGAAAGTCTTTCGTGGTTAGAATAGATACTTCAGAGTACCATTCAGAAATGTTCTCATAGAATAGATGTCCTGGCGGTTGTCGGTCTTCGCATTCCAGGTTGACATAATTTCTAGCTGCAGACTAGTAATTCATATCTAAGATTTGCCCTTATTCTGTCGGGATCGATAGTTTCAGAGTTTAACCTCTCTAGGCTAGGCGGGACGAATTCGTCCCACCTACGTAACAGCCACTTGCAGCCTGTGGCGCGATTTTCAAAATCTTCAAAATCCTATTACTTCAATTTCTCAAACATATGACTATTTTACAGCCATTTAAAGATAAGACTCTCGTTAATCTAACCACACTGTCCGATTTCAAAAAGGCTTTACAACGAAAGCAAAACATTAGATTATGTCAGCAGAGTACCAAGCCAGAAATAATCAGACACCCATTTTTCAAGCCAGCATATAATGTCACCAAAACCCAGAAGACAGCTAAATGCAGCACTCACCTTTGATGATCTTCATCAGATGACAACCCTAGGACATTATGTTATACAATACATGCATGTTTTGTTCAATCAAGTTCATATTTATATCAAAAACCAGCTTTTTACATTAGCATGTGACGTTCAGAACTAGCATACCCCCCGCAAACTTCCGGGGAATTCGCTAACATTTTACTAAATTACTCACGATAAACGTTCACAAAAAGCATAACAATTATTTTAAGAATTATAGATACAGACCTCTATGCACTCGATATGTCCGATTTTAAAATAGCTTTTTGGTGAAAGCACATTTTGCAATATTCTAAGTACATAGCCCAGGCATCACGGGCTCGCTATTTAGACACCCGGCAAGTTTAGCACTCACCATAATCATATTTACTATTATAAAAATGTCATTACCTTTTGTTGTCTTCGTCAGAATGCACACCCAGGACAGCTACTTCAATAACAAATGTTGGTTTGGTCCAAAATAATCCATCGTTATATCCGAATAGCGGCGTTTTGTTCGTGCGTTCCAGACACTATCCGAAATAGTAAAGAAGTGTCACGCGCTTGGCGCAATTCCTGACAATAAAATTCAAAGTATTCCATTGCCGTACGTCGAAGCATGTCAACCGCTGTTTAAAATCAATTTTTACGTCATTTTTCTCGTAGAAAAGCGATAATATTCCGACAGGGAATCTCCTTTTCGGCAAACAGAGGAAAAAATCCCAAAGGCGGGGGCGGTCGGGGTCACGCGCATAAGCTAGTGTCTCTTGATGGGCCACTTGAGAAAGGCGATAATGTGTTTCAGCCTGGGGCTGGAATGACGACATTCTGTTTTTTTCCCGGGCTCTGAGAGCCTATGGAAGACGTGGGAAGTGTCACGTTAGAGCAGAGATCCTTAGTAAATGATAGAGATGGCAAAGAAGTTCCAGAAATGGTCAGACAGGCCACTTCCTGTAAAGGAATCTCTCAGGTTTTGACCTGCCATTTGAGTTCTGTTATACTCACAGACACCATTCAAACAGTTTTAGAAAATTTAGGGTGTTTTCTATCCATATGTAATAAGTATATGCATATTCTAGTTACTGAGTAGGAGTGGTAACCAGATTAAATCGGGTATGCTTTTTATCCAGCCGTGTCAATGCTGCCCCCTAGCCCTAACAGGTTAACCATTTCCACCAGTTTAGCCAATGCTCCACGTGATATGGTTAGGAATTCAACAACCATTACAACCTTAGCGTATACTGAGGTTTTTGTGGTCTAAACTCAACCTGTGCCCCCTCGCTGACCGAGGTGCGTGTGGTCTGAAGAGGATTTCTTCAGAAGGGGGTTCTATGCGTAACAGTAGATAAGGACTGTTCCATGACGCCAGATCATATCTGTGCTCACGGGGGCGGGCCAATGACTTGGTTCACTTTAAAGGGAATACAATTCTCTTTCATTAAAGGTTTAACATCACCTTACGTCATTTCACAAATAGTTTCATCTTTACTCATTCATTTTATACAAGAATTAGATGTAAACCTCATTACTGAGGCACCTGTAAACAGAGTTATGGTAATGTGGCTTTATTGTCTTTAATGAGATCACAAACATGAAACAAAATGGACCGGGTCGTAGCTGGCTTCTCCACTGACTGTTTACACATTCTCCAAAACATGGATATTGTTCAGTTCTCAACTTCTATGATGTAGAAGAATTTCCTTTGTTCTCTCTATGTGTCTCTTTCTACATGGCCAGGGGGAAAGAGTCTCCTCGAGCAATTTATGACCTGAGATAACAGAACCTGGGTGTAGTAGAGAGAGAGGGGGATGCCATGATCTATACCCAGAAAGGGCCACATCATGACAACAGTCACTTATTAATCATTACCTCATATCAGTCTCATTCTGAACAGTCGCAACCTTCTTGGATCTGCAAGAACCCCAACCTTGATCATTATTCAGTACTACAGAAATTTGTTTAATCATTTATTTACTAACTAAATAAATAATAACAGAATACACACACACACACTTACATGAGACAAAAGTCCCTAGTGGACTATGTCGTGTCTTTGGGGTACCATTAAACTGAAGACATGTTTATCAATTAACTCCCTGTAATTATTATCACGCGATTAAACTGATTAATCGTTTAATTGTAATTAACTAGGAGATCAGGGCACCAAGGAAAATATTCAGATTACAAAGTTATAATTTTCCTAATATAACGTTCCTATATTATATTATAACATTATATATTATATTCTATTATAGTATAGGCCGATTATCTTCTGGTTTAAATGGTGTATTTTACCTCGCGTCCAGGCTCATTCCAAACGTCGTAAATTGTTGTATCTGCACGAACCCAGCCTTTACTAAGAGTCATCCATACATCAATTGTCTTAAAATCATTTATTTACTAAACTAAGTAATTCACAGAAAGCATACAAACAGTAATTATCATCACAAAGAATTGGTAGAGTAATGTGCCCTAGTGGGCTAAAACAGGCATGGCTGGTGTCTTGTAGAACAATGGGTCATAAAAGGTCAGCTGAGGATGCACACAGAGTTCATTAATATTAACAATTGATATGCCAATCCTTTGCACATGAACGCTCACTCATTCGGGAACAATTGCAATCAATATATATTTACGCTCAGTGTGTCGTCGGGATCCTTGTTGGAGCGTCGTTCTGTTGGAGAGTTCTCTCTCTCTCTCTCTCTCGGTTAGAATGGATCTTTCAAAGCGACATTCATTAATGTCGTCATAGAATGGATGTTTCGTTGGTGTTCGCGTTCAATGATATAATTTCTAGCTGCAGACTATTAATTAATATCAAAGACTTGTTCTTATTCTGTCGGTATCGATAGTCTAAAAGTTAACCACGTGGTATAGTTCACTTTCAGTAGAGGAATTGGATGGTAAAACCTATTGGCCAACTCGCAATGGAGTGGAGGCCTGGTCTGAAGAAAGTAAATCAGGGTGGGGTTTTATAGTGAACATAGAACAGGCTTGTCACATGACGCCTGGTCCTGTCTGTGTCCCTGGGGGCGTGCCGATGACTGATTTAATCTTTGATCATAAATACATTCTATCACATTAACATCAGTACACAGCATCTCAATGTATCACAAATAGCTTTATCCTTATTAATACATTCTATACAACCATGTGGATGCAAGTCTCATAGCTGAGGCTATTATATAAACCGTTTTATGGTAATATGGCTATATTGTCTCTTCTGAGTATCACAAAATTGTACCAAGCGGACCAGTTCATAGCTGGATTCTTCACCAATCTTCCATACCTTCTCCAGAACACAAATGTCACTCGGTTCCCCAATTCTGTGAGTTGGAAGAATTTCCTGTGTCTCTCTATGGGCCATGTGGCAGGAGATTCTCCTCTTAGAGTTTTACAACCCCTTCACACAGGGCCTGGGTGGGGGGAGGTAGGTTGGGGGATGGTGCAAGGGGGAGGGGGTCAACTGTCCTCCCTGTACTCAAAGAGGGCAACGTCATGACAACTAACATGATATGACGGCTTGAAAAGGAAACTTATCATGGTCACATTCTATAACTATTCTCCCATCAACCACATACTGTCACACGAACCACCGCCCGTTTGGTAAAAGAAATAATGAATGTATTTACGTGTTGAATGCTGTTCTTCGTTTATCTCGGTCAGAAACAAGCCTTTTCGGAAAGTTGTTGACCTTCCAGCTGTTTGGCTCTGATTGTCCGAAAGGGGTTTCCCCTTTCCCATCTTCTACTGTTGTTCACCCTGGAAGATAACCAGCCATGTCAACAGTTCCCATTGGTGATGAGCGTAGTAAGATAGTCGTTTAGATTAGTTTTTCTCGATATCTACCTTAAGACAGCTAATCAGCTGTACCAGTGATTGACTGAGGTGAGCTTCATGCCTCTTCCTCCTCGTGTTGGCATTCAGGATTCAGATCACGATGGATATTAGCTGCAGCGTCTCTCTGGTCTTAAGGAAGGTTAGTTTATCTTCTTCACCTCGTGTTGAGGTTAAGTTCTAACCGTTTCAATGTGTGGACCACGGTCTCACATCTTTCTGGTCTAAAGGTTGATTATTCAGGGATCAGCCCCCGACCACTTTACACGCCAGCAGCAACCTGGAAATGTTCTGGTCTGATATGTTAATTCTTAGCACATCCTTTATACACTCTGGTAAAAATGTTACCGTCATGCTGACACGCTCTCAGGGCTCCCTCGGGCATGGCTACTTACTGGGCAAAGTATCATCAAAACAATGATCTCTTTAGAAAATTGTAATAAAATTCTTAACAAAAATATTCTCTTCAGTTTACATAGCGTCTATTGGATTGAAACTTGACTTATACATTCCACATTCTACATTCTACATTCTACATTCTACATTCGGATGTTAGAAATATTGTTCCAAAGTTAGAGTTCCAATCCCAATACTAAAGGGAAGAGAGACAAAGTTTCCCCCTCCAGAGATTTACAGCAGGGTGTGAAGGTGATGAATCAACAGCTCCCCCTCTCCTCTCTGTTAGAGAGAGAGAGGCCTGGTTACTTTCAACCCCCCATCAGTCTGATCCTCACAGGACAGTCATGACAACTGGGAAATGAGACTATGTGTATTCATCAATAAAGCACCAATATATTTCTATGTGTTTGATATGTTCCATTCTAGCCATTACTATAAGTAGTCCTCCCCTCACCAGCCTCCGCTGGTGCTGTCAGTAAACTCAGTTTGAGTTTGAGTTTATTTTATTTTTACAGGGACAGTGCACATTAATCAACGTTTCAGTAAAAGTGCCGGTTTCAGCCAGCCGGCTAATTTTCAACCGCAGTCCCTGGGCAGGTTATTAAAAACAATTACAATATAGACAATCATTGAACAGTGAGCACACGCAAAGTAACATAGGACAAGCAAGACATAGCATACAGACAGAGCAACATAGGACAAGCAAGATGTAGCATACAGACAGAGTAACATAGAACAAAAAGCAACAAGACAAAATCCATAAAAACAACAAAGTGTTTCCACACCTCACAAGCTACAGACAACAGACAACATGGAAAGTGGCAATACACAGCTAGTGATTATGTTCACAAATCTGATTGACCTTTAGCCATGTCTTCATGTATTTTGTGAAAGTGTGATATGTGGTGAAGTTATGTGTGTCTGATGGCAGTGTATTCCAGACATGGGACGCTCTCACAGAGAAAGCGGATTTACTAAAGGTGCTTTTCCTTAAGGGAACTATACAGTCACCTCTCATGGCAGACCTTGTGGATCTGCTGCCATATGTTTGGGTTTTCTGTTTAACAAAAATACTGAGTGGAGGGGGAGCCAGGCCATTTAGGATCTTGAATACAAGACATCGGTGTATTGCACAAGATTTTCCCAACTCAGGAGCACATGCTTTCTGAGGATGTAACAGTGATGATGGCTATTGGGCTTCCTATCGAGCACTTTGAGAGCCTGTTTGTAGACAGACTGAATAGGTTTTAATGTTGTATAGCAAGCTTGGGCCCAACTAGTCAAGCAGTATGTTAAGTGGGGGAGTATCATCGATTTGAAGTACAGTCTTGCTACCTCTGTGGTCAAACAATTTCGTATAAATCGGAAATTAGCGAGGTTGAATTTGGTTATTTGAATTACCTTTTTCACATGCTTTTTAAAAGAGAGGTTGGAATCAAGTATGATGCCAAGGTACTTAAAATCAGATACCACCTGGAGCTTCTCCCCTGACACATAGACATCTGGCTCAGTAGCATCAGTTGCCCTCTTTGTGAAGAACATGCAAACAGTTTTTTTCACATTGAGATGCAAACACAAGTCACTGAGCCACTTTGTAACCTGGACCATTACAGTAGTGAGTTCTTGTGCAGCTTGTTGTTTGCTCTTTGCATGCATATATATCACTGTATCATCTGCATACATTTGAACTTCAGACCCAGTGCAGACAGAAGGCAGATAATTAATGTACAGGCTGAACAGGAGGGGCCCCAGTATTGACCCTTGGGGCACGCCCACATCATAGCTAAGAGTGGGCGACAGCTCATTTCTCACTCTGACACACTGAGTTCTGCCTTCAAGGTATGATTTCATCCATCTCAAGGCATCGGGGGAAAAGTTGAACTTGGACAATTTTGTGATGAGAATCTCATGGTTAACAGTATTGAAAGCCTTCCTTAGGTCCAGAAACACAGCCCCAACAACGCCCCCTTTGTCCATCTTGGACTTCATATTTTCCAGAAGAAAGCAGTTGGCCATTTCTGTGGAGTGTTTCGCTCTGAAGCCAAACTGTGGAGTGTAATGTGAAGGGGCTGTTGTTGAGGTGGGAAATCAGTTGTTCTGCTACACACTTTTCAACAACCTTCGACACTACAGGTAGTATACTAATGGGCCTGTAGTTACTCACATCAGTATGGTCGCCCGATTTAAAGATGGCCGTTATTATGGCTGACTTCCATACCCTTGGAAACACCCCCAGACCAATAGATGTGTTGGTGACCTTAGTAATGGGGCCAATGAGTGACTCTTTGTAGTTTTTAAGAAAGGTAGAGTCCAGCCCAAACACATCTTTGGATTTAGAGTTCTTTAGTGAGCTAATCACCTTGTTCACCTTTGACTCAGAAACCTCCCTTATGATGAAGACAGGTTGAGCGTCATTTACTAGCACTGAGCCCAAGAAACCAGTGGAGGGGTTCTGTGTCAGTACCCTGACAGAGTCAATAAAGTAGGAATTGAAGGCTATTGCTATTTCGACTGCATCCTGTGTTAGATTGTTATTCACCATGATTTCTAGTCTTTTTGCGGTGTTACTATGGTCTTTCCCTGTTAACTTTTTTCGATTCTCCCAGATCAATTTAGAATTTCCTGTCTCAAGTACCTGTCTCATCAGCATGTACCACTGTCATAAGACACACAGAGCTGATATTGAGGGATAGATGGAGGAAGTGCGCCCTCCAGTGGTAGAATAACTCTGTTTCTCTCCTCTGTAGACAGCCTCCAGTGACAGAATAACTCTGTTTCTCTCCTCTGTAGACAGCCTGCAGTGACAGAATAACTCTGTTTCTCTCCTCTGTAGACAGCCTCCAGTGACAGAATAACTCTGGTTCTCTCCTCTATAGACAGCCTCCAGTGACAGAATAACTCTGTTTCTCTCCTCTATAGACAGCCTCCAGTGACAGAATAACTCTGGTTCTCTCCTCTATAGACAGCCTCCAGTGGCAGAATAACTCTGGTTCTCTCCTCTATAGACAGCCTCCAGTGACAGAATAACTCTGTTTCTCTCCTCTATAGACAGCCTCCAGTGACAGAATAACTCTGGTTCTCTCCTCTATAGACAGCCTCCAGTGAGAGAATAACTCTGGTTCTCTCCTCTATAGACAGCCTCCAGTGGTAGAATAACTCTGGTTCTCTCCTCTGTAGACAGCCTCCAGTGACAGAATAACTCTGGTTCTCTCCTCTGTAGACAGCCTCCAGTCTGAATGAAAGTGTATAGATGTGTTTCTGATGCGTTGATCCATAGATGCCTCTCTCTCCGTCTTTTCTCTCACCTCTCTGTCCCTCTTTCTTTCTTTCTTTCTTTCTTTCTTTCTTTCTTTCCTTTCTTTCTTTCTTTCTTTCTTTCTTTCTTTCTTTCTTTCTTTCTTTCTTTCTTTCTTTCTTTCTTTCTTTCTTTCTTTCTTTCTTTCTTTCTTTCTCTCTACTGTGGAACAAGGATGTGATTGGTTATGGAGGAAGAGGGAGGGGCTGTCAGAAAAAACATGGTAGGAGGGTTTGAACTGGTAGAGAGAGAGAGAGAGAGAGAGAGAGAGAGAGAGAGTGAGAGTGAGAGGGAGGGGCAGAGAGAGAGAAAGTACATAAAGTACATT